>NC_057419.1:11882841-12253561 GCF_019320065.1 Cervus canadensis
AGTGGTGTCCATGAAAACACAGGCTAGCCTGAGAGGCCCTGGTCTAATCGTGGTCTCCATCAAACAGCAGGCTAGAACAGGTGGGCCTGGCCTAATCAGTGGTATCCATCAAAAGGCAGGCTAGCCTGGGTGGGCCTGGCCTAATCAGTTGTGTCGATCAAAGGCAGGCTAGGCTGCATGGACCTGGTATAATCCTTGCTCTCCATTAAACAGCAGGCTAGCCTGGTTGCACCCGGACTAATCCGTGGTGTCAAGCAAAAGGTTGGCTATCCAGGGTGGGCCTGGCCTAATCAGTAGTGTCGATAAAAAATCAGGCTACCCTGTTTGTGTCTGTCCTAATCTGAGGTCTCCATCACATAGGAGTCTAGCCTAGGTGGGCCTGGCATAAACCGTGGTCCCCCTCAAAAGGCTTGATTTGTGAGGGTTTGCAGTACACCCAGGGCAACGCACAAGAGAAAGAATAGGACCCCACGAAGCTTATCATTGACGAGGCTGGCTTTTCTGAACCCTCTGTACATTCTTTAATGTCAGGAATCCAGCCTTACCACACTCTGGAGATTCCAATAAGGGGCACTCTCATAAGGATGTGCATTGGTAAATGTGTCCCACGATGCCTGTGCCTTACTCCTGTCACCAAGAGATGTAAGGAAGACAGGAATACAAGGGCACGGATAATCCAGGCCTTTGCCAGTGATGTACCGGTCACCTTGCTGGATTCTCTGCAATGTTTACGCTGGATCAAAACCAAAAAAAAAAAAAAAAAAGGATTTTCTCATTTTTCTTGGTGACAGTCTGACCTCAGTCTTTACTTATTCTGTAAGATAAAATATTGCTGAGAAATTAGACTTTCTAATATTTTCAATTAGAATCATACACAGGGCACTTTCTTGGTGGTCTAGTGGGTAAGATTTCCACTGCAGGGGTAATAGTTCATATCCTGATTTGGGAAGTAAGATTCTGCACGCTGTTTGGTGCAACAAAATTTTTTTTTTTTTTTGTAGTTATTAAAATAAAATTTAAAAAAAAGAGAGAGAGAGACTTCTCCACAGGAGAGGTCCAGGGTCTTAAACAGGAGTACCTAGGTCAGCAGTCAAGGTAGCAGAGACTTTGCTAGGGAAGCAAGACTAGGCTAGAGGGTGACCCAACCAGAGTGGACAGAGGGCATTCTAAGGTGGGGAAGATGGGTGTGAACAGTTCCTCAGAGGAGATGCAGAAAGGTCCCCTGCCCCAGGGGAGAAAAGGACTCACGAGGCCACATTATCATGACACACCTGCCTTGTCCCCTCCAAGAGGTGACGGGGAAAGGAAGCACTGTGCTTAGAATCCAAAAATTGTCCCAAGCTAGTGGCCCATTGTAGCTTTGAAAATGCGTGTGGCCTGGATCCTGCCCCCAGAGAAGTCGATTTCACTCATTGTTGTGCGGCATAGTCTGGGTTATGGGACTTTTAAAAGCTTCTCTAGTATTTTCAGTATGCAGCCCAGATTGAGACTTGCTGATCTAAAGCAGTGGTTCCCCAACTTTGGCATGCACCAGAGATTTTTTAAAACACAGATTTCTTTTCCACAGAGATGTCGGATCCAGCTATTCAGCAGACACTGGGAGCCAGGCCTGCAGTGTGGAAGTTCAGGGCCTGCAGGACTCAGTTGGGAACCCAAGCCCTGCACCCTGAGACTGACTGAGGGCTCATGAGTGGGCATCCTTAACCCATCTGTCCCTCTCCTTCTGGGAATCCCCGGTGACTCAGCAGTAAAGAGTCTGCCTGCTAATGCAGGAGACGCAGGAAATGTGGGTTCGATCCCTGGGTCGGGAAGATTCCCCTGGAGGAGGGCATGGCAACCCACTCCAGTTTTCTTGCCTGGAGAATCCCCATGGACATAGGAGCTGCAGGGCTACAGTCCATGGGGTCACACAGAGATCAACACGACTGTGGTGACTTACACAAGCACACAGTGTCAATCAAAGGGCAGACTATCTGGGTGGGCCTGGCCTGATCAGTGGTGTCAACCAAAAGGCAGGCTACCCTGAGTGGGTCTGGACTAATCCATGGTCTCCATCAAACAGGAGGCTGGCCTGGGTGGGCCTGGCCTAATCAGTGGTGTCAATCAAAAGGCAGGCTAGCCTGGGTAGGCTTGGCCTATTCAGTGGTGTGGATCCAAACTAGCCTAATCCATGGTGTCAATCAAAAGTCAGGCTACCCTGAGTGGGTCTGGACTAATCCATGGTCTCCATCAAATAGGAGGCATTAGGCCTGTGTTTCAACTGACACCACTGAGTAGGCCAGGCCCACCCAGCCCAGCCTGCCTTTTGATCAAAACCACTGATTAGGCCAGGCCCACCAGGCAAGCCTACATTTTGATTGACACAACAGGTTAGGCCAGGCCTATCCAGGCTAGACTGCCTTTTAATCTACACCAGTGATTAGGCCAGGCCCCCCCCCCCCCAGGCTAGCCTGTCTTTTGACTGGACCATGGATTATGCCAGCCTCCCCCACCCCCACACCACCCCCCACCCCCCACCCCCCCACCCCTTAGTTTGCCTTTAAATTGACATCATGATTTAGGTCACACACACCCAGGCTAGCCTATCTTTTGATTGACACCATTTATTAGGCCAGGCCCACCCTGGGTAGCCTGCATTTTTATTGATGCCATGTATTATGCCAGGCCCACCCAGACTAGCCTCCCTTTTGATTGAGACCATGGATTAGGCCAGGCACACTCAGGCTAGGCTGACTTTTTATTGACACCATGGAGTATGCCAGGCCTACCCAGGCTAGCCTCCTGTTTGATGGAGACCATGGATTAGGCCAGACCCACCCAGGGTAGCCTACCTTTCAGGTAGCTACCTGAAACAGGTAGCCTGTTTCAATTGACACCAAGGATAAGTCCAGTCCCACTTAAGTTTGTTTGCCTTTTGTCTGAAACACTGATTATGCTATGCCCACCCAGGCCAGTCTACATTCAGATTGACATCAGAGATTATGCCATGCACATCCAGGTTAGTCTGTCTTTTGATTGACAACACGGATTAGGCCAGGCCTACCCTCACTAGCCTCCCACTTGATGGAAGCCCCAGATTAGGTCAGGCCCACCCATGCTACCCTCCCATTTCATGGAGACCAAGGATTAGGCCAGTCCCACCCCAGTTAGTCTGCCTTTCAATGGACACCACTGATTAGACCACGCCCACCAAGGCTGGCCTGCCTTTTGATCGATACCACTGATTAGGCCAGGCCCACCTATGCTACCTCCTGTTGATGGGGACCACAATTAGACCAGGCCCACTCAGGCTAGCATAGCTATATTGATTGACCCAACCCTTAGGCCCACCCACAGCAGCCTACATTCAATTGACACCACGGATTAAGTCAGGCCCACCCAGGCTAGCTGCCTTATGATTGACACTATGCATTTGGCCAGGCCCACCCAGGTTAGCCTGCCACTTGATGGAAACCATGGATTAGGTCAGGCCCTCACAGACTAGCCTGATTTTTGATGGACACCACTGATTAGACCAGGCTCACCAAGGTTAACCTGCATGTCAATTGATACCATGGATTTGACCAGGCCTACCCACACTAGCCTGCCACTTGATGGAAACCACGGATTAGTTCAGGTCAACTCAGGCTAGCCTGACTTTTGATAAACACCACTGATTTGGCCAGGCCCACCACGGTTAGCCTCTGTTTCAATTGGCACCATGGATAAGGCCAGGCCCACATAGGCTTGTTTGCCTTTTCACTGAAACACTAATTATGCTAGGCCTACCCAGGTGACTCTACATTTTGATTTATATCACAGATTAGACCATGCACACCCAGGCCCATCTGCCTTTTGATTGACCCACAGATTAGGTCTGGCCCACCAAGGCTACCCTGCCTTTTGATCAATACCAAAGATTAGGCCAGGCCACCCCATGCTAGCCTGCCGCTTGATGGAGACCCTGGATTAGTTCAGGCCCACTCAGGCTAGCCTGCCTTTTGATTGACACCACAGATAAGGCCAGGCTCACCGAGGGTAGCCTTCCTTTTGATTCACACCACTGATTAGGCCAGGCCCACTCAGGTTAGCCTTTTGTTAGGCACCATGGATTAGGCCAGGCCCATAAAGGCTAGCCTGCCTTTAATCAAGAAATCTTTGCTTTAACAAATCTCTGGTGCATGCCAAAGTTGGGGAACCACTGCTTTAAATCAGCAAGTCTCAATCTGGGCTGCATATTGAAAATACTAGAAAAGCTTTTAAAAATCCCATAACCCAGGCTACGCCACATGACAATGAATTAAATCGACTTCACTGGGGGCAGGATCCAGGCCACACGCATTTTCAAAGCTACAATGTGCATCTAGCTAGGGATAATTTTTGGATTTTATTCACAGCACTTCCTTTCCCCGTCACCTCTTGGAGGGGACAAGGCAGGTGTGTCATGACAATGTGGCCTCGTGAGTCCTTTTCTCCCCTGGGGCAGGGGACCTTTCTGCATCTCCTCTCAGAAACTGTTCACACCCATCTTCCCCACCTTAGAATGCCCTCTGTCCACTCTGGTTGGGTCACCCTCTAGCCGAGTCTTGCTTCCCTAGCAAAGCCTCTGCTACCTTGACTGCTGACCTGGGTCCTCCTGTTTAAGACCCTGGACCTCTCCTGTGGAGAAGTCTCTCTCCTTTTTTTAAAATTTTCTTTGAAAAATTAAAAAAAAAAATAAAATTTTTCTTGTTGTACCATACAGCATGCAGGATCTTACTTCCCAAATCAGGAAATGAATCCTTGCCCCCTGCAGTGGAAGTCTTACCCACTAGACCACCAAGAAAGTGCCCTGTGTATGATTCTAATTGAAAATATTAGAAAGTCTAATTCCTTAGCAAGATTTCATCTTACAGAATGAGTAAAGATTGAGGTCAGACTGTCACGAAGAAAAATGAGAAAATCCATTTTGTGTGTGTGTGTGGTTTCGATCCAGCATACACATTGCAGAGAATTCAGAAAGGTGACCGATACGTCACTGGCAAAGGCCTAGATTATCCGTGCCTTTGTATTTCCTGTCTTCCTTACATCTCTTGGTGATGGGAGTGAGACACACGTATCGCGGGATACGTTTGCCAATGAGAGTGCCCCTTACTGGAGTCTCCAGAGTGTGGTAAGGCTGGATTCCTGACATTAAGGAATATACAGGGTGTTGAGAAAAGCCAGCCTCGTCAAGGATAAGCTTCTTGGGGTCACCCCAAGGCACCGGGGTCCTATCCTTTCTCTTGGTCATTGCCCTGGGTATACTGCAAATCCTCACAAGTCAAAGAAGGGGCGTCCTTCTGTGTTCAAGTCTGCTGAAAAGGGGCCACAGGTCAGCTCCATGCTGTCCTGGGAACAGTCCTCTCCACGCTCCTTTCCCCTCCTTGTTCAGCCTGCGTTGCTGCATTGAAGTCTCTGGTCCATAGCTCCTCGTGAAAATAAATTCTTTAGGTTCCTTCCACCACGTTTGGGCATCGTGGTTCCTGATGGCTCCTGTGGGTCTCACACCCATTCCCAGACCTTCCCTGTCATGCAGCCTGCTGTGGAGGCTGGTCCTTGCACACTGCACCCTGTGCTGTAATTAGGCCAGGCCTACCAAGGTTGATTGATTTTGATCAATACCACGGATTAGGCCAGGCCCACCCAGGCTAGCCTGCCTTTTGATTGACACCATGAATTAGGCCAGGCCCACCCAGGCTAGCCTGCCTTTTGATGTGCTTTTGATTAAATGGCAGACCAGCCTGGGTTGGCTTGCCTAATCAGTGGTTTTGATCAAAAGCTAGTCTAGCCTGGGTGGGCCTGTCCTAATCAGTGGTGTCAATCAGAAAGCAGGCTAGCCTTGGTGTACCTGGCCTAATCCGTGTGGTCGATCTAAAGGCATGCTAGCCTTACTGGACCTGGTCTAATCGTGGTCTCCATCAAACAGCAGGCTAGCCTAGGTGAGCCTGGCCTAATATGCGGTGTCGATCAAAAGGCAGTCTAGCCTGGGTGGACCTGGCCTAATCAATGGTGGTGATCAAAACGCAAGCTAGCCTGTGTAGGCCTGTCCAAATCTGTGGTCTCAATCAAACGAAGGGCTAGCCTGGGTAGGTTGGCCTAATCCGTGGTGTCCAATAAAAGGCAGGCTTGCTTCAGTGGCCCTGGCCTAATCTATGGTGTCAATCAAGAGGTAGGTTATCTTGGGTGCCCCTGGCCTAATCCAAGGTGTCATTTGAAACCAGGCTACTTTGGGTGGCCCTGGCCTAATGAAGAGTGGATTTGATCAAAAGCTAGTGAAGCCTGGTTGGACCTGGCCTAATCCATCGTGTCAATCAAGAGGTAGGCTATCCTGGATGGGCGTGGCCTAATCAGTGGTGTCCATCAACAGGTAGTCTATCATGGGTGGGTGTGGCCTAATCAGTGGTGTCCATCAAAAGGCAGGCTACCTTGAGTGGGCCTGGCCTAATCCATGGTGTCATTCAAAGGCAGGGTATACTGGGTGGGCCTGGCCTAATCTATGGTGTCAATCAAAAGGCAGATTAGCTTGGGTGGGCCTGGGCTACTCTGTAGTGTCAATGGAAAGGCAGGCACTCTGGGGAGGCTTGGCCTAATATGTGGTGTTGAGCAAAAAAGCAGACCAGGCTGGGTGGGCCTGGCCTAATCCATGGTCTCAATCAAATGGCAGGCTAGCCTGAGTGCGCCTGCCACATTGGTGCTGTCAAATAAAAGGCAGGCTAGCCTGGGTGGCCATGGCCTAACCCATGATTTCAATCAAAAGGCAGACTAGCCTGGGGGGGCCTGGTGTATGAATGGTGTCATTTCGAAGGCAGGCTAGCCCGAGTGGGCCTGACCTAATCTGTGGTCTCCACCAAGTGGCAGGCTAGCATGGTTGGACTGGCCTAATCCATGGAGTGGATCAAAAGGAGGGTAGCTTGGGTGGTCCATGGTGTCAATCATAAGTCAGGATACCCTGAGTGGGTCTGGACTAAACCGTGGTCTCCATCAAACAGGAGGCTGGCCTGGGTGGGCCTGGCCTAATCAGTGGTGTCAATCAAAAGGCAGGCTAGCCTGCATGGACCTGGCCTAATGCACATTAGGCCAGGCCCACCCAGGGTAGCCTGCTTTTCAACTGACCATGGATTAGGCCACGCCCCCCTAGGCTAGGCCACGCCCCCCTAGGCTAGACCACCTGTTGATGACACCACTGATTAAGCCAGGTCCACCTAAGATACCTGCCATTTGATGGAGACCACAATGAGAGTTTATCATGGGTGGGCGTGGCCTAATCAGTGGTGTCCATGAAAAGGCAGGCTACCTTGAGTGGGCATGGTCTAATCCATGGTGTCAATCAAAGGCATGCTAGCCTGGGTGGGGCTGGCCTAATCAGTGGTATGGATCAAAAGCTAGAGTAGCCTGGGTGGGCCTGCCCTAATCCATGGTGTCAATCAAGAGGTAGATTATCCTGGGTGGGCGTGGCCCAATCAGTTGTGTCAATCAAGAGGTAGGCTATCCTGGGTGAATATAGAGTTTTGCCAAGAGAACACACTGGTCATAGCAAACACCCTCTCCCAACAACACAAGAGAAGACTCTACACATGGACATCACCAGATGGTCAACACCGAAATCAGATTGATTATATTCTTTGCAGCCAAAGATGGAGAAGCTTTATACAGTCAGCAAAAACAAGACCAGGAGCTGACTGTGGCTCAGATCATGAGCTCCTTATTGCCAAATTCAGAGTTAAATTGAAGCAAGTAGGGAAAACCACTAGACCATTCAGGTATGACCTAAATCAAATCCCTTATAACTATACAGTGGAAGTGAGAAATAGAAATAAGGGATTAGATCTAATAGACAGAGTGCCTGACGAACCATGGACGGAGGTTCGTGACATTGTACAGGAGACAAGGATCAAGACCATGACCATGGAAAAGAAATGCAAAAAGGCAAAATGGTTGTCTGAAGAGGCCTTACAAATACCTGTGAAAAGAAGAGAAGTGAAAAGCAAAGGAGAAAAGGAAAGGTGTTCTCATTTGAATGCAGAGTTCCAAAGAATAGCAAGGAGAGATAAGAAAGCCTTCCTCAGTGATCAATGCAAAGAAATAGAGGAAAACAATAGAATGGGAAAGACTAGAGCTCTCTTAAAGAAAATTAGAAATACCAAGGGAACACTGCATGCAAAGATGGGTTCGATAAAGGACAGAAATGGTATGAACATAACAGAAGCAGTAGATATTAAGAAGAGGTGGCAAAATACACAGAAGAACTGTACAAAAAAGATCTTCATGACCCAGATAATCACAATGGTGTGATCACTCACCTAGAGCCAGACATCCTGGAATGTGAAGTCAGGTGGGCCTTAGAAAGCATCACTACGAACAAAGCTAGTGGAGGTGATGGAATTCCAGTTGAGCTATTTCAAATCCTCAAAGATGATGCTGTGAAAGTGCTGCACTCAATATGCCAGCAAATCTGGAAATCTCAGCAGTGGCCACAGGACTGGAAAAGGTCAGTTTTCATTCCAATCCCAAAGAAAGGCAGTGCCAAAGAATGCTTAAACTACCACACAATTGCACTCATCTCACACGCTAGTAAAGTAATGCTCAAAATTCTCCAAGCCAGTCTTCAACAGTACATGAACCGTGAACTTCCAGATGTTCAAGCTGGTTTTAGATAAGGCAGAGGAACCAGAGATCAAACTGACAACATCCGCTGGATCATCAAAAAAGCAAGACAGTTCCAGATCCATTTCTGCTTTATTCACTATGCCAAAGCCTTCGACTCTGTGGATCACAATAAACTGGAAAATTCTGAAGAAGATGGGAATACCAGACCACCTGACCCACCTCTTGAGAAACCTATATGCAGGTCAGGAAGCAACATTTAGAACGGGACATGGACCAACAGACTGGTTCCAAATAGGAAGAGGAGTACGTCAAGGCTGTATATTGTCACCCTGCTTATTTAACTTATATGCAGAGTACATCATGAGAAAGAAACACTGGTCTGGAAGAAGCACAACCTGGAATCAAGATTGCCGGGAGAAATATCAATAACCTCAGATATGCAGATGGCACCACCCTTATGGCAGAAAGTGAGGAGGAACTATAAAGCCTCTTGATCAAAGTGAAAGAGGAAAAAAAAAAAGAAAGTGAAAGAGGAGAGTGAAAAAGTTGGCTTAAAGCTCAACATTCAGAAAGCTAAGATCATGGCATCTGGTCCCATCACTTCATGGGAAATAGATGGGGAAACAGTGGAAGCATCGTCAGACTTTATTTTGGGGGGCTCCAAAATCACTGCAGATGGTGACTGCAGCCGTGAAATTAAAAGACGCTTACTCCTTTGAAGGAAAGTTATGACCAACCTAGACAGCATATTAAAAAGCAGAGACATTACTTTGCCTACAAAAGTCCGTCTAGTCAAGGCTATGGTTTTTCCAGTGGTCATAGATGGATGGGAGAGTTGGACTGTGAAGAAAGCTGAGCACTGAAAAATTGATGCCTTTGAACTGTGGTGTTGGAGAAGACTCTTGAGAGTCCCTTGGACTGCAAGGAGATCCAACCAGTCCATCCTGAAGGAGATCAGTCCTGGGTGTTCATTGGAAGGACTAATGCTGAAGCTGAAACTCCAATACTTTGGCCACCTCATGCGAAGAGTTGACTCACTGGAAAAGACCCTGATGCTGGGAGGGATTGAGGGCAGGAGGAGAAGGGGATGACAGAGGATGAGATGGCTGGATGGCATCACCGACTCGATGGACCTGAGTTTGAGTAAACTCGGGAGTTGGTGATGGACAGGGAGACCTGGCGTGCTGCGATCCATGGGGTCAAGGAGTTGGACACGACTGAGCGACTGAAATGAACTGAACTGAACTGAACTGAACTGATCCTGGATGGGCCTGACCTAATCAGTAGTGTCAGATCAAAAGCTGCTGAATCCTGCCTGGGCCTGGTGAATCCATGGTGTCAATCAACAGGTAGTTTATCGTGGGTGGGCGTGGCCTAATCCGTGGTGTCAATGAAAATGCAGGCTAGCTTGAGTGGGCCTGGTCTAATCAGTGGTGTCCATCAAAAGCTAGTTAAGCCTGGTTGGGCCTGGCCTAAGGCATGGTGTCAATCAAGAGGTAGACTCTCCTGGGTGGGCGTGGCCTAATCAGTGGTGTTGCTCAAAAGGCAGGCTAGCTTGCCTGGGCTTGGTCTAATCCGTGGTGTCAATCAAGGGCGGGCTAGCCTTGGTGGGCGTGGCCTAATCAGTACATCTATCAAGAGGCAGCATATCCTGGGTAGGCATGGCCTAACCAGTGGTGTCATCAAAACGCAGGCTAGCCTGAGTGGTTCTGGCCTAATCCGTGGTCTCCATCAAACACTAGGCTATCCTGGGTGGGCCTAGCCTAATCTATGATGTGGATCAACAGTTAGGCTATCCTGTGTTGTCCTGGCCTAATCCTTGCTGTCAATCAGAAGGCAGGATAGCCTGTGTGGGCCTGGCCTAATCAGTGGTGTTTCTCAAAAGGCAGGCTAGCTTGAGTGGGCCTGGTGTAATCCATGGTGTCAATCAAGAGGTAGGCTATCCTGGGTCACCTTGGCCTAATCAGTGGCTTGTTGCTCAAAAGGCAGGCTAGCTGGAGTGGGCCTGGTCTAATCCATGGTGTCAATCAAAGGCAGGCTAGCCTAGTTTGGCCTGGCCTAATCCATGGATGTCAATCAAGAGGTAGGCTATTCTGGGCTGGCATGGCTTAATCAGGGGTTTTGCTCAAAAGGCAGTCTAGCTTGAGTGGGCCTGGTCTAATCCATGGTGTCAATCAAAGGCAGGGGTAGCCTTGGTGGGCATGGCCTAATCAGTGGTGTAGATCAAAGGTCAGTCTTGCCTGGTGGGCCTGGCCTAATCAGTGGTGTTGCTCAAAAGGCAGGCTAGCTTGAGAGGGCCTGGCCTAATCCATGGTGTCAATCAAGAAGTAGCATATCCAGGGTGGGCGTAGCCTAATCAGTGGTGTCAATCAAGAGGTAGGCTCTCCTGGGTGGGCGTGGCCTAATCTGTGGTCTGTATCAAAGGTCACTGTTGCCTGGGTGGGCCTGGCCTAATCAGTGGTGTGGATCAAAAGCTAGTTAAGCCTGGTTGGGCCTAGCCTAAAGCATGGTGTCAATCAAGAGGTAGGCTCTCCTGGGTGTGCCTGGCATAGTCAGTGGTGCCAAATAAAAGCTAGGGAAGCCTGGTTTGGCCTGGCCTAATCCATACTGTTAATCAAGAGGTAGGCTGTCCTGGGTGGGCATTGCCTAATCTGTAGTGTTGAACAAAAGCTGGTAAAGTCTGGTTTGGCCTGGCCTAATGCATGGTGTCAATCAAGAGGTAGGCTATGCTGGGTGGGCGTTGCCTAATCCGTGGTGTTAAACAAAAGCTGGTGAAGTCTGGTTTGGCCTGGCTTAATGCATGGTGTCAATCAAGAGGTAGGCTATCCTGGTTGGTCCTGGCCTAATGCATGGTGTCAGTCAAGAGGTAGGCTACCCGTGGTGGGTGTGGCCTAATCAGTGGTGTTGATCAAAGGTCAGTCTTGCCTGGTGGGCCTGGCCTAAACCATGCTGTCAGTCAAAAAGCAGGCTAGCCTCTGTGGGTCTGGCCTAATCCGAGGTGTCCATCAAACAGTAGCCTAGTCTGGTGGGCCTGGCCTAATCAGTGGTGTCAGTCAAAAGGCAGACTAGCCTGGGTGGGCCCTGCCTCATCCTTGGTGTCAATAAAATGCAGACTAGAATGAGTGGGCATGCCCTAATCAGTGGTGTCAATCAAAATCCAGGCTGTCCTGGGTGAGCCTGGCCTAATCCATGGTGTCAATCAAGAGGTAGGTTATTCAGGGTGGGCATCACTAATCAGTGGTGTGATCAAAGGTCAGTCTTGCCTGGGTGGGCCTGGCCTAATCAGTGGTGTCAATCAAAGGCAGGCTAGTTTGAGTGGACCTGGTCTAATCCATGGTGTCAATCAAAGGCAGGCTAGCCTGGGTGGGCCTGGCTTAATCAGGTGTGGATTAAATGCTAGTTAAGCCTGGTTAGGCCTGGCCTAAGGCATGGTGTCAATCAAGAGGTAGGGTATCCAGGGTGGGCATGACTAATCTCTGTTGTTGAACAAAAACTGGGGAAGCCTGGTTTGGCCTGGCCTAATCCATGGTGTCAGTAAAGAGGTAGTTTATCATGGGTGGGCCTGGGCTAATCAGTGGTGTCATTATCAAAAGGTAGGCTAGCCTGGTTGGGCCTATCCTAATCCATGCTGTCCATCAAAAAGCAGGCTAGCCTGTGCGGGCCTGGCCTAATCCTTGGTGTCAATCAAGAGGTAGGCTATGCTGGGTGGGCCTGGCCTAATCCGTGGTGTTCAACAAAACCTGGTGAAGCCCTGGTGGGCCTGGCCTAATCCATGCTGTCCATCAAAAAGCAGGCTAGTCTGTGTGGGCCTGGCCTAATCCGAGGTGTCCATCAAACGGTAGGCTAGCCTGATGGGCCTGGACTAACTAGTGTTGTCGGGTCAAAAGGCAGACTAGCTTGGGTGGGCCTGGCCTAATCACTGGTGTCAATCAAGAGGTAGGCTATCCTGGGTGGGCATGACCTAATCAGTGTTGTTTCTCAAAAGGCAGGCTAGTTTGAGTGGGCCTGGTCTAATCCATGGTGTCAATCAAGAGGTAGGCTCTCCTGTGTGGGCGTGGCCCAATCAGTGGTGTTTCTCAAAAGGCAGGCTAGCCTGGGTGGGCCTGGCCTAATCAGTGGTGTCATCAGAAGGCAGGATAGCCTGGGTGGGCCTGGCCTAATCAGTGGTGTTGATCAATAGCTAGTGAGTCCTGTTTGGGCCTGGCCTAATCCATGGTGTCAATCAAGAGTTAGTTTATCCTGGGTGGGCCTGGGCTAATCAGTGGTTAGCTGGGTGGGCCTGGCCTAATCAGTGGTGTCAATCAAGAGCTAGGCTAGCTTGAGTGGCCTGGTCTAATCCATGGTGTCAATCAAAAGTCAGGCTAGCTTGAGTGAGCCTGGTCTAATCCATGGTGTCAATGAAAAGGCAGGCAAGACTGGGTGGGCCTGGCCTAATAATTGGTGTCAATCAAGAGGTAGGCTATCCTGGGTGGGCCTGGCCTATTCCATAGTGTCAATTAAGAGGTCCCTGTCTTGGTCACATCAGGTGGCCAAAGTATTTGAGGTTCAGCTTCAGTATCGGTCGTTCCAATAATTTTTCAGGGCTGAAATTATTTCCTCTATGACTGACTGGTTGGATCTCCTTGCAGTCCAAGGGACTCTCAAGAGTCTTCTCCAACACCACAGTTCAAAAGCATCAATTCTTTGGCACTCAGCCTTCTTTACGGTCCAACCCTCACATCTGTACATGACGACTGGAGAAACTGTCGCTTTGACTATTCCGACCTTTCTTGGCAAATGTCTCTGCTTTTTGATATGCCATCTAGCTTTGTCATAGCTTTCCTTCCAAGGAACAAGCGTCTTTAATTTCATGGCTGCAGTCACTGTCCACAGTGATTTTGGAACCCAAGAAAATGAAGTCTGTCACTGTTTCCATTTGCAGTCCTCCATATGCTGATTGCATGCATGTTGTTGTTCAGTCGATGAGTCGTGTCCAACGTAGCACGGACTGCAGCACACCAGGCTTCCCTGTCCTTCACCATCTCCCAAAGCTTGCTCAAACTCACGTCCATGGAGTCAGTGACGCGGTCCAACCATCCCCTTCTCCTCCCAGTTTAAGCGTCTTTTCCAATGAGCTAGTAATAACATCCCAGTGGCACGTTCCTGCAGCACAGAGGTTCTCAAATTGTGCTTCTCAGACCAGCCTCAGCCTCTGCTCGGAACTCGTCCGAAATGCAAATTCTTGGCTTTCCCCCAGACCTGCTGAATCAAAAATCCCGGGCCGGGGGCCCAGCCATCTAGGTTTGGTAAGTCTTCCCAGAGGTTCTGCTGCACTTTTCGTTTCAGAATCACTCTTCTAGCCTAAAGTTTTGTGTTTTTTTCAGGCAATCACTCTCTTAATAATACCCAGGTCTCATTCCCCAGATTTTTTTTTTTTTTTTGGTAGTTGTTTTATTTAGGATTTTGCAGTGAAGTCCTTCAAGTCGTATAATTAATACTATATCTGCTCACATTCTAATTATGTGACATGCATATTTCAGGGGAATCATTATAGTTCTGGTGTGGTGAGCGGTGATGGTGTGCTAATTGTAGTGCTAAACGCAGAAATGTTCCTCTCAAATCAACCTCAGGAGAAGACGCAGCCTTGATCCAATATTTCAGAGGCAGAGCCTGGAGCAGAGCCCCGAAAATGATATATGCACCAGCACCCCACAGCCAGCACCTGGACAGTCAAAGCGTCGCTGTCTCAGCCCAAAATCAGTGCTTGTAAACCCAGACTGAATACTTTCAGAACCTTAGACTCTGATATTTAAACTTCGTGCATGCATGCTCAGTTGTTTAGTCGTGTCTGACTCTTTGTGACCCCAGGGACTGCAGCCCACCAGGTTCCTCCGTCCCTGGGATCCTCCAGGCAAGAACACTGGAGTGGGTTGCCATGCCCTCCTCCAGGGCGTCTTCCTGGGGCCTGAACCTGAGTCTTCCTGCATCTTCTGCCTTGGCAGACGGGAATCTTTACCACTGACTGTTTCCTGCACCCAAATATTTTGTCACCAAAGCCCCTCCGATGCAGGCAAACTGAAGTGCCACCAGGGGAGCTTGGAGGGCATCAGACAGAAGGTCCCTGCCTTCCGCGGTGCAGCTTAATCACATGCTGTGTTTGTCCCGGAGCCAATTTGACGAGCTCTTCTTTCTGTTCTGGGGACAACCTACACCCCTCTAAGGAGCAGAGTAGACCATGGCCAAGAGTCTTCTTTGTCAGCATTGCTCTGCTGGGCTGTGAAAGCCACTTGGCCCTTCCTCTTGACTCCCGAACTCCATGATGCCTCTGGTTGGTCTTAGAGTTGGCTTCCAGGGCCACCTTCAATCCCCTTGTCACCCAGGACCCTTCCCCAGAGGCTGCTAGCTGCCCCACCCCCTCCACATCTGGCCTCTGCATCCTTTCAGGCATCTCTGCATCCTTTCAGGCATCTCATCTCTGCATCCTTTCAGGCATCTCTGCATCCTTTCAGACCATCCCCACCCCCCTTCAGGCCATTGCCACCAGCCACCTCTGTGACATTGAATGTCTCAGCACTGTTATAAGGTGGGAGGGGAGAGTTCCTTAAGCAAAGCCCCCAGACAAAGCCTGGGAGTTCCCCCTTCCTGCCTCCTGGCCCTCTCATTCCTGCCCTTTTGGGGAGTGGTCACATGGTGGCTTAGCTCCATGACAACTGAGGGAAAGGTGATTCCCTCCCCCTGCACCCCTTCCACCCACCGCCACCTTGCTTCCACATCCTCCCTGTTCCACGCTAATGACAGAGTCCTTTGGGGCCTTAAAACATTTCCGTTTTCAGGACTCTCCTAATACAGTGGAGAAGTAATGCTGTAAAACCCGGTCGCGGTTTGTTTGGATGTTTCTGTAGTGCTAAAGGATACCGAACAAAATCTACCACGTGAATCCTTTTTAAGCATTCAGTTCAGTGACATTAAGTACATGCATGTTAGATGCATGTAAGATACATACATGTCATGCATCTAACACTACTCTCTGGGGGCTTCCCAGGTGACGACTCAGTGGTCAAGAATCCGCCTGCAATACAGGAGAGGCAGGTTCCACCCCTGAGTGGGGAAGATGCCCTTGGAGAAGGAAATGACAACCCACCCCAGTATTCTTGCCTGGAGAATCCCACAGGAGACTGGTTAACCAAAGTCCACAGGGTCACGAGGAGTCGGACGCCCACTGAGCACGCAGGCATGCACACATGCCTACCGTCCACATCCTGAACTTTTTCATCACCCCCAACAGAAACCATTTCCTTTAAATAACGTCCCCACCCTTTGTCCCTTCCCCCTAGCCCCTGGCGATGCCTACTCTTTGTGTTTCCATGAATTTGCCCATCCTGGGCACCCTCCCCCTCTAAGTAGAATCGTGTGATATTTGCCCTTTGGTGTGTGCATCACACTATTTTTAGAATGAGGAAGATAATGAAAGGCGAAGAGGCAGCGGGTGCCTAGTGATGAACACGGAATTGCTCCAGGTCCAGTGACAGTACGTCCTATGGAAACAGAATAAAGCATAAGTCCCCGCGTGTTAGTCATCTGTTGCTCCGTCACACACTGCCGCAAGTTCAGTGGTTTTAAACAGCACACATTTGGGGAATTCCCTGGAGCTGCAGTAGTTAGAACTCCATGCTTTCACAGCGGAGGGTGTGGGTTCGATCCCTGGTTGGGAAAGTAAGATCCTCCTGCAAGCCTTGCAGTGTAGCGGGGTTGGGGGGGGGGGAGGGGGGTGGCAGGCAGGGACACACACACACACACATACACACATCTTTTATTTAAGGTCACATTTCTAGGGGTCAGGAGTCCAGGCACAACTTAGCCAGCTCCTCTGCCCTGCTTCTCGGGGTGGGGCAGGGGTGGCTCACAGGCCTGCAATCCAGGGGACAGCTGGGCTGAGTTCTCATCCGGAGGTTCAGCCAAGGCATGGTCAGCTCCCGAGTTTCCCTCAGGTTGTTGGAGGAACTCATTTGCTTGCAATGGTAGGATGCAAATTTTTTTTTTTTTGTCTTTGCAGGATATAGGACCCCGGATTCTTTCCGGTTCCTCTCCACTCCTGACATAGTACCTTACCTCCTCAAGCCGGCCAGGAGGCCTCTCGGGCATCTAGCTCCAACTTGATCATGGGCATTACCATCCTCCCCTTTGCCACATTCTCTTGGTGAGAGCTGAGTCATGAGTCCCGCCAACAGTCCAGGGGATGGGAGACCACCAAGCCACAAGCACCAGTGGGGCTGCCTGGAGTTGTCCAGCACACCTTTGGTTGGGGCGGCGGGGGGAAGACTGATGGAAGAAATAGTCATGGAAAGCCAGCAAGAGGGACATTTTGCTCTTTTCCTGAGTTTTCCTGAAGTTGCCCAGTTTTGACCATGCACACGTGAAAAATATGTAGATGGACCTTTTTCACCCCAAGAACGTGAGGCAGGTGTTTTATAAGAGCTCACCATTAAGACTGGGATGAAATGCAATCAAGGGACCGATTAGTTTCAAATCTCAGTCATCTTCCCTCCACCTGCAACTCTCCGCTCCAAAATATCTTGGGGGAAAAAAAAAAAAGCCCTGGTTATTTACATTTGCTCTCTATTTTTAACCTCCTTTCTGTTTAAAACATTTAATATCTTCCAAAGCCCTGTTTGAACCCAGTGAACCTGTAGCAGGATATCGCGTTTATTTTTGTAGCTATTTTCATCCGCTTAGAGAACTTTTTGTTTTTCATCTGAGCTTTTAAGGGGAGGTGAGGCAGGTCAGCATGTCTGGCCCATTTGTCAAGTGGGCTGTGCTGGCTTCTTAATAAAATGGTGCTAAATTCAGAGCTACTTATCATGTGTCACTTTTTATGTGGCTCAGTTTTTCCATTACTTGAAGTTCCCAAACGCTAATAAACCCTAATGCACTATATTTGGTGGGAATGAATGCATTATGCTTTTCAGAGTTGATGTTTTTACATAAATAGAACACGTTCTGCAAAGAGAGGGGAAAAGCCACCCTCGGAGGCCGCACATAAATTTGATTTATTATTTTTTGTATTTCCTCCTATTGATCTGGAGTTTGTTTGAGCAGGGGAAAGGGAAGGGAGATAAAGAAGGCAGAGGGGAAGACATCTACAGGCTCTGCCCACCTCCTCCACCTTCTGTCTTGAGGTTGCAGGTTTGTTCTCTATCTGCTGATTTCAGGATCATCGATCCTACATTCTCAAGTGGATCTGATGAGAAAGATGTATCCGGGTGACAGCGGGGTGACTTCGGTAAGACTCCATGTGATAGTACGTCTGTTGTTCTTCCAGCTCTGCTGAGAATAAGCACTTGGCCGAGAGTGACTTGGCACTCATTAACACCCCAATGATAAAAAATCATCTCTGGTGAGGTTCCGCTGGTGGTCCAGTGGCTAAGACCCCGAGCGCCCAATGAATGGGGCCCGGCTTCCATCCCTGGTCCCGTAACTAGATCTTGCAGGCCTCAACTAAGAGCTGGCACTGCCAAATAAATAAATAAGTAAATAAAAAAAAAAAAATTCATCTCCAGTGAGAGAAATCAGAAGAGCATTCACGATGTTCTTAGCCACTCAGTCGTGTCTGCCTCTTTGTGACCCCATGGACTGCAGCACGCCAGGCCTCCCTGTCCATCACCAACTCCCGGAGTTTGCCCAAACTCATGTCCATTGCGTCGGTGAGGCCATCCAACCATCTCATCCTCTGTCGTCCCCTTCTCCTCCTGCCTTCCGTCTTTTGCAGCATCGAGTGTACACTGGTGTACGACACATGATTTTTTTGCATTTAAGGTATGTGAGTTCTTACCCCGAAGTTAAAGACAAAAACCCAACCTAACTCAAGGCTGATGTCAACAGACACTTTGACAAAATGTGAAACCAGTGACTAAACATCAACAGACATCTGGAATATTCTATTCCACTTCCCACCCCACCCCCTCCTCTCCCCTCCAATCCCTATCTTTGTGGTGTGTGCGTCCTAAGTCACTTCAGTCGTGTCCGACTCTCTGTGACCCTGTGGACTGTAGCCCGCCAGGCTCCTCTGTCCATGGGGATTCTCCAGGCAAGAATACTGGAGTGGGTTGCCATTCCCTTCTCCAGGGGATCTTCCCCACCCAGGGATCAAACCCAGGTCTCTCACGTCTCCTGCATTGGCAGGTGGGTCCTTGACCACTCACGCCACCTGGGAAGCCCATCTTTGCGGCATGTTACTTTATTCTCTTCCAACCAGCTTCTGGCACAAAGATGCAGCATTTTAAGAGTCTCATATCAGATTACTCATATTTCCCTCTTGAAATGTTTTCTAATTCCGTCCTTGGAAGGAGAGGAAGAAATACAGAATGTGCCGCTCTGCCTTGGTCTTGCTCAGCGGGCGCTCGTCGTCAGCGTGGCTGGGCAGTGTTTCTGGGAACGGGCAAACCAGTAGGTCGGTGCAGCTCTTAGTGTGAGATAAATGAAACCTGGCATTGCGTACCCCTTTCCTGTTAGCTGAGTAGTTATCGTTTACTGCTTCTATTCACGTTAAGGAAAATATGGCTCTTTGCCTCAAGAATCTCAAGCAGCTTGTATCCAGGTTTCACTCTGAGTAGCTGTGGGGTCAGTTCTGTCAGACAGTGGGTGGCATCTGAACCACGCACAGCGAATTTGTGTATTTGCAGGGCTTCCCTGATAACTCAGTTGGTAAAGAATGCACCTGCAAGGCAGGAGACCCTGGTTCGATTCCTGGGTCGGGAAGATCCGCTGGAAAAGGGATGGGCTACCCACTGCAGTATTCTTGGGCTTCCTTTGTGGCTCAGCTGGTAAAGAATCCACTTGCAATTTGGAAAACCTGGGTTCAATCCCTGGGTCAGGAAGATCCCCTGGAGAAGGGAAAGGCTACCCACTCCAGTATTCAGGCCTGGAGAATTCCATGGAGTGTATAGCCAATGGGGTCGCAAAGAGTCAGAAACTAACTGAGCGACTTTCACACAAATACAGGACCTCCCAGGTAGCGCTTGCAATAGAAAACCCACCTGCCAATGTAGGAGACCCTAGAGATGTGGGTTCGATCCCTGGGTTGTGAAGATCCCCCAGAGGAGGGCACAACAACCCACTCCAGTATTCTCGCCTGGAGAATCCGTTGGACAGAGGAGCCTGCCGGGGCTACCGTCCATGGGGTCACAGAGAGGTAGACACGACTGAATCGACTTAGCATTTAGCACAGTGAGTGGGTCTCACTAAGCCGCAGACACACATCCAGTGGAGGAGTCTTTCATGTTTCTGCAGTTCGGTGGGAAAAGAACTGAGATTACTGTTTCCAATTTTAAATTAATTTTATTTTGAAAAAAATTCTTTGCATTTCAGGAACTTTCCTGGCACTTTTTTTTTTTTTGCCAACATGAAATTCCTATAACATAAAATTAGCCCTTTTAAAGCAGGCGATTCTGTGGCATGTAATATATTCACAGAATTGTGCTACCTTCACACTTAGTCCTCATTCTAGTCCGCCTTTGCTCAGCCCCAGGCAACCATTAACCTGCTTCCTGTCTGTAATGATTTACTGGTCTTGGACATTCTGTATAAGTGACATCATGGGATAGGTGACCTTTCCCCTCTGGCTTCTTTCACTCAGCCTGTTTTAGAGATTCCTCCACATGGTAGCATGTGTCAGTAATTCATTTAATTCATTTTCAAATGAAAATAATTTTATATTTAAAACAAATAATCTTAAACACACTTTAGGAGTTTGTTTATTAAGCACCTGCGGTGTGCCCGGCACTAGATTGTGTATGAAAGTGAAAGTGAAAGTCACTCAGTCGTGTCTGACTCTTTGCAACCCCATGGACTATACAGTCCATGGAATTCTGCAGGGCAGAATACCGGAGTGGGTAGCCTTTCCCTTCTCCAGGAGATCTTCCCAACTCACGGAGCAAACACGGGTCTCCCATATTGCAGGCAGATTCTTTACCAGCTGAGCCACAGGGGAAGCCCAAGAATACTGGAGTGGGTAGCCTATCCCTTCTCCAGCGGATCTTCCCGACCCAGGGATCGAACCGGGGTCTCCTGCCTTGCAGCAAGAATACTGGAGTGGGTAGCCTATCCCTTCTCCAGCGGATCTTCCCGACCCAGGGATCGAACCGGGGTCTCCTGCCTTGCAGGTAGATTCTTTACCAACTGAGCCATCAGGGAAGCCCTGATTGTGTATGGAATGATGTAAACATTGACATAAGGGCTTCCTGGTGGCTCAGATGGTAAAGAATCTGCCTGCAATTCAACAGACCCAGGTTCGATCCCCGAGTCACAAAGATCCCCTGGAGAAGGAAATGGCAACCCACTCCAGTAGTCTTGCCTAGAGAATCCCATAAACAGAGGAGCCTGGTGGGCTAGAGTCCATGGGTCACAGAGAGTCAACACAAGACTGAGCCAGTCTTTGGCTTCCCAGGTGGCAATAGAGGTAAAGAACCCGCCTGCCAATGCAGGAGATATAAGAGACACAGGTTCGATCTCTAGGTGGGAAAGATCCCCTGGAGGAGGGAATGGCAACCCACTCCAGTATTCTTGCCTGGAGAATCTCATGGACAGAGGAACCTGGCGGGCTACAGTCCACGGGGTCCCTAAGAGTTGGACAGGACTCAAGTGATTTAGCATGCATGCACGCAAGCACAGGATAGATGTCGAAACTGGCCCAGAAGAAAGGGAAGCCAAGGGAAATTAACCCCTGTCTGACGTTGCTTCCTCCAACCTCCCCATGGTCAGTATCTGATTCTGGAGCTACTGCAGCTTAGGTGGGAATGACCACAGATGACCTCTACGAGATCTCCCTGCACCCAAGGGCTACAAGTTCTATAGCTTCCTGTGTTTATACTCAGTCGCTTCAGCCGTATTCAACTCTTCGAGACCCTATGAACTGTAGCTCCTCTGTCCATGGGATGCTCCAGGCAAGAATACTGGAGTGGGTGGCCATGCCCTCCTCCAGGGGACCTTCCCAACCCAGGGATCAAACTCACCTGCGTCTCTTACGTTACCTGCATTGGCAGGTGGGTTCTTTACCACTAGCACTGCTTGCGAAGCCCCTGACAGCTTCCTGCGTGACACCAAATGAATTTCCCATCATGCCCCTCTTCCCATCCTTATGGCCCTCTCAACAAATCTTGTGTGTGCAGACTTTGCTCTGGGTGTCAGACTTCTGTCCTCTCTCGTCTCCTCCCCGTGGGGACCTCCTCCCTACTCTTCCATACCCGTCTCGCCAATTCCCAAGCACAGCACTTCTCTGCTTTGTATCATCACCAAGTGTATCGCACTCTTAGAATAACTGTTCAAACAAAAAAAAAAAAGATATGACTTTTCTGCCCAGGTTCACCTTGGTCACTGCAGATGATGCTAGGGTCTCACGGGTGTTCCAACTCAGCTGGAGAAAAATATATAAAAATAAAGGGGAAAATTCCGTTGGGATCCAAAGCAGACTACAGCAAGGTACCCCTGACTGGGAGAGCTGCTAAGTGCGCCAGATATTCAAGGAGGACAGAAAACCCCATGGACAGAGGAGCCTGGCGGGCTAGAGTCCACGGGGTCGCAAGGAGTCGGCCACGACCTAGCGACTGAGCAGACACACACATATGAAAGAATAGATGAAGGCGTAGCGTTCGCTCAGGGGCTTGGAAGCGTGAAGGATAGGAGATGCAGAAAGAGCTGAGTGCCATAGGTAAAGCAGTCAGAGGATGACGTAGGTGGAGAAGAGTAGGGAGGTCACAACAGGGTCGTGGAGAAAAGAGACCCGCTACTGTGCATGCAAGGGGAGGCTGGGGGGCCCGGCTGGGCAGCAGATGCCTGGCAGAGTCCAGCGTGGGTGACGAGGTCCTGGGTGGGGGGGTCGGGATGGAAGGGCAGGTGGGGTAGACAGGCCAGACGGATCAAAGGGGCTGGAAGGGACAGGTGGAATCAAGTGCCTGGGACTCTGTGGGGCGCAAGCAGCGGCGGCTGAGTTTCAAGGGTGGAGTTGGTGTAACTGGGAGAAAACTGGAAACGCAGAAAGGGGGGCAGAAAGGCCTGCTTGGGCCAGGCCATGACGGGGAGCGGACGGGGTCACCCCTAAGCCCCTCAGGCCGGGTCACCCTCCTGCAGTGCTGGGCAGCTTGAGAGCAGTGAGACACACACAGGCATCACGGCCGAGTCTTGGCAAGAAGCGTGACGCCTGTCACATGTGTTTATAGAAGGCTCAGCTCCCGGGAGCTCTGGGAGACTGAAGAGGGTACAGCCCTACGCGCCCCGAGATGCTACCTGTTTCTATGGAGAGGCTGAATAATGCACGAGCCGCAGGCAGACCGCTCCTCTGGGCGGTGGAAGCGGTGTTCTCACTTCCCACTCCTGTCTCAGGAGTTCAGCCGAGTGATAAACGTGTCCAGAGATGTGTGGGCGCCCCCCACCCTCCCCATCACAGGATGTCCAGCTCTTCCAGCCACAGCCCTGGGGTCAGAGACCTGAGCGCTGAAACCCTACAGCCCTGCCCACCCTCTCCGGCACGAAGACCCGAAAGGAGCCCTTCACTGTCCTTATTTTCGGTGATGGGTGTTAGTCACTCAGTCGTGTCCGAGTCTTTGCAACACCGTGGACTGTAGCCTACCAGGCTCCTCTGTCCGTGGGATTCTCCAAGCAACTGTGTTGCCATGCCCTCCTTCAGAGGATCTTCCTGACCCAGGGATCTAAGCGCACTGCAGGCAGATTTGCTACCATCTGAGCCATCAGGGAAGCCCAAAGTCAAACAATTCATCCTGGGTCACTGGCAAGAATACTGGAGTGGGTTGCCACGCCCTCCTCCAGGGAATCTCCCTGAACCGGGGATCGAATCCAGCTCTCCCACCTTGCAGGCAGATTCTTGACCATCTGAGCCACCAGGGAAGCCCCTGGGGGTGGGGTGGGCATGGCTACATGGCTAATTACTGATAGATAGTGACCAGAAACCAAACATCCCCTTGAACCTCCCAGAAAACCCACCAGCAAATTAAACCTGGATAAGGTCTGGGAGAGGTGGAAAGGTTCCACGTGGAGAACAGGTCTGTGCCATTTTGAGTATTTTTCGGGCTGGCGCTGAAATCTACCTTGTCTATTTTGCGCTGAAATCTACCTTGTCAGATTTGCCACCCTGGACATTTTCGTTCAGGAGTTCGCTCAATTACCTAAAAGGGTCGAGGGTCATGAAGTCACAAGAGACATGCTTTTTCATTTCATTTTAATAATTCCGCGTTTCCTTGAAGGAAATTATATGGAGGGCAGTTTCAAAAAGAAAGGAACACGGAATTCCAAGGTTTTAGAACACCTGCTAGGCAAAGTACAATTTAAGGAAAAGATGAATCCTTATGAGATAATGAACTTTCACACACACACACACATGCACGCGTGCACGCGCACTCATTTCTACCATGTATTCCTCACAAGTTTTAGTTAAGTTTGTCTCCTACCAGCCTAGAAACTTTTGAAAGGTAGGGCTGTGTCTTACTGGTTCATTTTCCTCCCCTATGGATCCATAAAATAAACTCAAGGTTTGCTTGAACAGAATTAAGTTCACTTGACTACAATAGCGTTTGCTTCAATTTGTGTATTTTTTTTTCTAGATGACCCATTGAATGGCTATTTTAGGAACAGTTTGCTGCTTAGGAGGTTACATTTGTATTAAGTAATTCCTAAAAGTACCCACATTTGGTAAGAAGTAAGTGGTAACTAATGCAATCTGGAAGGGAAATTGAGTTCTTCTTTTCATACAAGTTACAGTTTTCTGTGACTTTAGTCCAAATGTATCCTTACAAAGTTTTCCCTACCTTAAATTAATTTATCCAACTGTTGTTTCCAATGTATTTTGTATACTTTATATCCAACTTCATGCCTGTAACTTCATTTCCGTCACTTTTATGCAACCTCTGAAATCTGCACATAGGTTTTGGCAAAGCTGTTTTTCTTTCAAGCCAACTGAACTCACAGTTAAAACAGTCTAAACTGTTTCAGCCTAAATTTTTTTTTTTTTTTTAGGTTGTAGCAGAAACATCTCCTAAAGGAGAAAAAGCCTTTATCTTCTCCACCTGCACAGACTCTGACACAAATACATAATTTAGACAGGATAGGTGGAAATTAGCACATGCAAAGTTTTGAGCTACATTGATTTTAAGCATAATAGCTAATGCACCTTTTCGCCTCTGCCCAGGGATGAAAGTGTTATTATCACCATTACTGTTACGGTCCCCTCCCTACTGATCCATGACTGCTGATCACCCCAAGGGAAGATCGTGGCACTCAGAGGACATTGCAACTCTTGCCCCTTTAACTAGGTCCCTACCCAGCGGCAAAGCCCCGTATCCAGCCTCCAATCTGCATGGTCTGGTATAAAATATTAAAACTGGGCCTTCCAGAAGCCGAAAAATTCCTTTTTTTTTTTTTTCCTACGTCAAACACATTTCATTCATTGTTTTCATGCTAGGTCAAACTAAACAACAAAGACCCAATCTGAATGGATTTTTTTTTTAATATGGCTATGTGTACATGGACAATGGAGAATAGGGGAAAACCCCCAAATTAATGTTTTTAACAAATCACAGCTGTTGCTAAAGATGGTACGCTGGGATTTTAAGGAAACAGTCCAACAAGTGATCAGCCCCTCGTTCAATCTAATTAACCAACCCCTCTTTGAATAAAAACACACTCCAGCGGCAGAAGTTTATGATGTTTTAAAAACCCTCCGTAATAAAACATGTGCTTCCTCAGTGTTCCCTCTCCTTTCAGTATTTAGTTACTAGCAGTCTCTCAAATGGTAAAATAAAATTGAGTTTATATTATCAAACGCAAGTGCAAGTTTGTACAGCCAAGCTCAGCGGTGGGGTTGAAGGCTGAAAGTTGATGGATGCCACACAGAACAAGGACCTTCATGAGGGTGTCCAAAACATTCTTTATTGAGTGTGCTTAAGTAGAAACTAGCTCCCGAGCACTCAGGTCAACACGAAGCCCTCGGAATCCGTGCGGCCTGAGCTAAACGTCACCTCTGCACATGTGGGAATCTGGCTCCGTGGAGGCTAAGTGGGCAGTGTTGGAGGCCTCTCGGATCAGAGGCCGTACTTGGTCCTGCTGAAAGTAAAGGTGTTAGTTGCTCTTCTCAACCCCGCGGACTGTAGACCGCCAGGCCCCTCTGTCCGCGGGATTCTCCAGGCAAGAATACTGGAGTGCATTGCCATGCCTTCTCCGGGGGACCTTCCTGACCCAGGGATCCAACCTGCCTCTCCAAGATTGCAAGTGGATTCTTTACCATAATCCTGCTAGATACATATATGTACGATGTATACTGTGTAAACATATTTGTGTGCATATGTATGTATCGATATATACACATGAGTGTATGTATACACTGATGTATGTCTTTATTATATGTATGTATTTTGTTGTGTTAGTTAACTCAGTGATGCCTGACTCTGTGGCCCCACGGACCGTAGCCCACCAGGCTCCTCTGCTCTTGGAATTTCCCAGGCAAGAATTCTGGAGTGGGTTGCCATTTCCTCCTCCAGGGGAATCTTCCCGACCCAGGGATTGAACCCGTGTCTCCTGCATTGGCAGCTGAATTCTTTACCAGTGAGCCACCTGGACAGAGATTTTAGGGGATACTAAAGGTGGCCATAAGTCATCTAATTACTTCTCATGGATCTTAGGGAGCTGGGAGGGTGAGTCTTCCTCCAATAACACAATAAGAACAGTAGTGAAAAGATAACTTCTGTCCGCCTCAAATCCTTCACATGTGATGCCACTTTTAACTTCCTTTCTCTTTGCACTGTTGGGTTTTTGTTTGTGTATAATAGCTTTATTGAGGTATCATTCACGTGCTGTTAAATTTATCCTTTCCAAGTGTGCGATTCAGTGGTTTTTCCCATATACTCACACACTTGTGCCGTGACTCTCTAGTTCCGGAATGTTTTCCTCATTTGAAAACAAAATTCTCTTAGGAAAAACACGCTCGCACACACACACCGAAAACAAATCACTATGCTGTGTATCTAAAGCTAGCACAATACTGTAAATCAACTGTACTCCAATTAAAAAAAGAAAAAGACACTGTGTATCCCTTAGGAGTCACTCCATGTCCCCACCATCCCCCAGGCCCTGGCAACCACTAATCTAGTTTCTACATCTAGGGAATTGCCTTTTGTAGACATTCCATATGTTACGGGGCTGGATCGCGTCCCTCTAAATTCACACGCTGAAAGTCTTGATTCCTAGTATCTCAAGAATGTAGCCAAATCACGAGATGAGGTTTTTAAAGAGATGACTGGGGTCAAACGGGGTCCCTAGCGTGGGCCCTACTCCAAAAGGTCTGGTGTCCTTGTAGAAAAAAGGAGATCAAGACACAGACATGCACAGAGGGACAGCCACGTGAAGTCACAGGGAGGAGACGGCCGTCTGCACGCCCAGGAGAGGGGTCTCGGGAGAAACCAGCCCTGCTGAGGCCTTGATCTTGGACTGGGAGAGAGTAGGTGTCTGTGGTTGGGGTCACCCAGTCTGTGGTGCTTTATTACGGCCGCCCTAGCCTAGCTTCCCTGGTGGCTCAGCGGGTAAAGAATCCGCCCGCAATGCGGGAGACCTGGGTTCGATCCCTGGGTGGGGAAGATCCCCTGCAGAAGGGAAAGGCTACCCACTCCAGTATCCTGCCCTGCAGAATTCCATGGACTATACAGTCCATGGGGCTGCAGAGTCGGACATGACTGAGCGACTTTCGCTTCACTTCACTTGGCCAATTCCAGGTGGCTCAGTGGTAAAGAATCTGACTGCAGTGCAGGAGACACGGGAGACACGGGTTTGATCCCTGGGTCTGGAAGATCCCCTAGAAGAGGAAATGGCAACCCACTCCAGTATTCTTGTCTGGGAAATCCCATGGACAGAGGAACCTGGCGGGATACAGTCCGCGGGGGGGTCGCAAAAGAGTCGGACACGACTGAGCGACTCAACAGCAGTAGCGGAAGAAGCAAATGAATACAGCATGTAAAATGGAATCACACAGCGAGTGATTTCTCTTGGTCTGGCCTTCCCACGCTTTCAGACTGGCTGACACCGCTCCCTCACCTTCCTCCTCTGTTCCTAACTCTTGGTGCTTATTGGCTTTCTCCTTTGGAAAAGCTCTGCTTCCTCGCCACTATTGCCAGCCCGTCTCAATGGTCATTCATATCCTGGGGCCGCTGTAGGAAAAACCTGAAATGCTGTTGAAGCAGAACCAAGATGATCATTTGATTTTTAAGAGACAAGGCCACATGTCATCTGAACCCAGTGGCTCGGAAGCATAAGTTACAGAATTTGAAAAATGCATTTCCCTACCGTGCTCATTTTTTTTTTTTAGCACTGAAGATTACTTATTTCTAGCTCTCTTTATAAATGACTTAGTGTTTTCAACCACAATATTCTGGGTTATATTCAAGGCATATGTAAGCATTTTCAGGCAGTTTACTACTGCAAATAAGATATTCTGCTTTGGGATTCTACGTGTATATACTGGTAAATTCAAGGCAATTCTTCAGTTTCAATATAATAGTTTTGGTTCAAACAGAACCTCTAGAAAGCGAAAAAGTATCAGTTGCTCAGTCAAGTCTAACTCTTTGTGATCCCAAGGACTGTAGCCCACCAGGCTTCTCTGTCCAAGAAATTCTCCAGTCAACAGTAATGGAGTGGGTTGCTGTGCCCTTCTCCAGGGGTTCTTCCCAACATTCTTTACCCACGTTCTTTACCATCTGAGCCACCAGGGAAGCCATTTGTTGTTGTAAGGATTGGTTTGTGCCATTGCGGGGGCAGGCTACGCCAAGTCTGAAATTTGTAGGGCATGCAGTTAGGAAGTTCAGGTCAGAATATTCTTGGGAACTGGCTGCAACTGTTGTCCCCAAAAGAAATTTCCTCTTTTTCATGGAAACCTCAGTCGGGCTCAGCAGGCCTTTTGCCTGACTGCATGGGACCCACCCAGATTATCTGAGATAATCTCCCTCGTTTAAAATCAACTGATTATGGACTTTGATCACGTTTACAAAATACCTCGACAGTAACACTTACAATTTGCTGTTGTGGTGGTTAATGTCGAAAAGTCCTGTGCAACTTTTGGCAACCCCATGGACTGCAGCACGCCAGGCCTCCCTGTCCTTCACTATCCCCCAGAGCTTGCTCAAACTCATGTCCATTGAGTCGGTGATCCCATCCAACCATCTCATCCTCTGCCTTCAACCTTCCCCAGCATCAGGGTCTTTTCCAGTGAGTTAGCTCTTCACATCAGGTGGCCAAAGCAGTGGAGCTTCATCTTCAGCATCAGCGCTTCCAATGAATATTTAGCGTGAGTGTTAAGTTGAATTGTGTCTCACCCAAAAAGGTATGTTGAAATCCCAACTTCTGGTATCCGTGAAAGTGATTTTATTTGGAAACAGGTAGGGTCTTTGTGGGCTTCCCTCAGTGGTTCAGTAGGAAAGAATCCACCTGCACTGCAAGAGCCACAGGAGATTCGGGTTTGATCCCTGGGTCGGGAAGATCCCCTGGAGGAGGAAATGGCAACCCACTCCAGTGTTCTTGCCTGGAGAATCCCATGGACAGAGGAGCCTGGCGGGCTACAGTCCATGGAGCCACAAAGAGTCGGACACGACTAAGCAACTTTCAGTTTCATACTGAATTAGGGTAGTCCTACATCCAGTGACTGGTGTTCTTCCAAGAGAAAGGAGAGGGAGGTTTATTTTAAAAAGAATTTTTTGGCTGTGCCACGCAGCATGTGGGATCTTAGTTCTCCAATCAGGGATCGAACCCACAACCCCTGCACTGGCAACATGGAGTCTTCATCATCAGGAAAGCCCCTGAGAGGGAGGTTTAGACTCACACACGCAGAGCCACGTGAAGATGTAGACAGAGATTGGACTTGAGACAGCTCCAAGCCAAGGAGGAGTAAGGATTCCGATAGACTGAAGAAGAAGCATTCTCCCCCGCCCCCCACCCCGCCCCCACCCCAGAGCCTTCCATGGCAACCTGTTCCTCCAAGTGCCTTGAGTTTGCACTTCTGGCCTCCAGGAAAAAAAAAAAATAAAGTAAACTTGTATGGCTTTAAGCCCCTGTGGTATATGGTACTTTGTTACAGCTGCTGCTGCCCCAGGAAATAGACACAGTGTCTGATTGAATCACCGCCAACTGTGTGAAGATGTGTGAGGTTAACACATCAAAAGACCCTGACACCTGCCTTCCCTGCTTATCTGTCTGTCCTCACCTTCTGCCCCTCCACGGAGCTCTTATCCTAGTTGGGGAAAACCCAACAAAAACATAAACATCGACATGTTGGCTCATGAGAGAGAGAGAGAGAGAGAGAGATGGATGGAGGGGGGAGGGGTCCCTCATCCCAGCAGAGAGCCTTAAGGCCCAAGTTGCCAAGGAAACGCATGGGAGGTGGGGGTGGGGGTTGGAGGGGAGGGGCTGGGGGATGGGGGGAGGGGTGAGTTGAGAGCATTTAGGAACCAGCTCGGGCTGGGGTGGGGGTGGGGAGGGGGCTGGAACCAAGTAGGTGCCGGGAAAGTAGAAAAACCAGAGCATCCCGCCTCTTACTAATTTTCGTTTCTCTTTAAAGACACAAGAAATGGGCTTTCCCGGTGGCTCAGACAGTAAAGCCTCTGCCTGCGATGCAGGAGACAGTGGGTTCGATCCCTGGGTCGGGATGATCCGCTGGAGGAGGGCATGATAACCCACTCCAGTATGCTTGCCTGGAGAATCCCATGGACAGAGGAGCCTGGTGGGCTACAGTCCCTGGGGTAGCAGAGTCAGACACGACTGAGCGTCTAACACACACTGTAAGTACAAGCCTGTGTGTCCCCTCTTGTCCATATATCTTGACATTTTCATATAAAATTTTTTTTCTTGTCTCCTCTCCAGAGGCCTCTTTCATTTTCAGTTTCTTCAAAATGGGATTCTGCCTGCGTGTACAAACTCAAGTGTTTTATATTTTAAAAATAGCTGTCTCCACTGAAATAGACCATTCTGAGTTGCTAAAGCAAGCTTCTGACATTTTAGAATAGTCACAGAGGCACACACAGTTAGGGCTGAGACTCTCATCTGCCCCTACGTATGAATGGCTTTGTCACAGTGAACAAATTGACCTGGGTCCATGACAATGAACTAGACTCCAGACCGGTTGTGGATTTCCCCAGTTCTTCGGCTAAGATTCTTTTCTGTCCGGAAGGGAGTTCAGTTGTCTGCTTGGGCGCCTCAGGGCTGGGCCAGGGTCTCCATCCTTCCTTGTTTTTGATGACCTTGTCAGTTTTGAGCAAAGTTAGGCAGGTATTTTACAGAATGGCTTTCAGTTTGAATTTGTCTCCCGTTTTTCTCATGATTAGACTGGGATTATGGGATTTGGGAGATGCTCAAGCTTTTCCTGACATTTCTTTGCTTATAATGTTTCAACAGATAGGTCACGCGCGTGTGCTAGACCTGTCTGACTCCTTGAGGCCCCGTGGACTGACGCCGGCCAGGCTCCTCTGTCCATGGGATTTCTAGGCAAGAAGACTGGAGTGGATTGCCATTTCCTTCTCCAGGGGAATCTTCCCGACCCAGGGATCAAACCTCGGTCTTCCGCATCTCCTGAATTGGCAGGTAGATTCTTTATCACTGAGCCACCTGGGAAGCCTCAGGAGACATCAGTATATCCTAAATAAGAATCATACTTAAACTAGGAATCATGTCTTTAGCAGCTGTTATCATTTATTTACAATCATTTACTAAGTAGCTATAATCTTTGTCCTCTTTCCTTCAGAGTACAGAAAGCTAGGGGCTGCAAAAGCAGCCACCATTTGGTATTATTCTTAGCTCGTTATGCGAAACCTTTCCATCTTCAAATTCTGCCATTCTGGGAAGAACTGTAACATTTAAAACTTCAAACCTCTTTGGAATTATCTAGTCATTTGAAAAAGTTATTTTCGTCATCCAAGGGGATCTATGCAAAGGCAAACTACCCCCCTTTTGGATCTTATTTCTAGTTTCCCTGCCCCAGAAATCATCTCAAATCAATCCCATGCTTTTAGCCACTGTTCAGACCATGCCTTGGAAACCTGCTGGCTGCTGAGGTCAGCTCCGCATTCGAATGACCGGATGGCAGTGTGCAGTCATGGGATTCCGCGGCTAGGGAGAGTCTTATCCGAAGCAGTCATTTCCAGAAATGTGACCAATTCTGACGCTTATCTCAGAAATACATTAAAACGTTCTTTCCCCAGCTCCCTCCCTTAGGGACATTTTAAGAACTGTAGACTGACATATATCTGACCTCAGTAAAGGACTTCAGTCAAGTGACCATCACAACAAACAGAAAGAGTTGCTTACACATGTACTAGGGAGAAGCCCCGTGTTCCAATTCCTTTGAGTTTTATGGTGCTTTCCTGAATCTGGTGAGTGTTCTGCTTTTTTGAAGTCAACTTTCAGTTCAGTTCAGTTGCCCAGTTGTGTCCGACTCTTTGAGACCTCGTGGACTGTAGCATGCCAGGCCTCCCTCTCCATCACCAACTCCTAGAGCTTGCTCAAACTGATATTCATCGAGTCAGTGATGCCATCCAACCATCTCATCCTCTGTCGTCCCCTTCTCCTGCCTTCCATCTTTCCCAGCATCAGGGTCTTTTCCAATGAGTTAGTTCTTCCCATCAGGTGGCCAGAGTATTGGAGTTTCAGCTTCAGCATCAGTCCTTCCAATGAATATTCAGGACTCAGTTCCTTTAGGATGGACTGGTTGGATCTTCTTAGGATGGACTGGTTGGATCTCCTTGCAGTCCAAGGGGCTCTCAAGAGTCTTCTCCAACACCACATTGTAAAAGCATCAACTCTTTTGAACTCAGCTTTATTTATGGTCCTACTCTCACATCCATACATGACTTCTGAAAAAACCACAGCTTTGACTAGATGGACCTTTGTCGGCAAAGTAATGTCTCTGCTTTTTAATATGCTGTCTAGGTTGGTCATAACTTTTCTTCCAAGGAGCAAGTGTCTTTTAATTTCATGACTGCAGTCACCATCTGCACTGATTTTGGAGCCCAAGAAAAAATAAAGTCTGTCACTGTTTCCATTGTTTACTGAGATGTAATTTACAAGCCTCCCTGGTGCCTCAGATGGTAAAGAATCTGCCTGCAATGCGGGAGACCTGGTTTCGATCCCTGGGTTGGGAAGATGCCCTGGAGGAGGGCATGGCAACCCACTCCAGTATTCTTGCCTGGAGAATCCCACGGACAGAGGAGCCTGGTGGGCTAGAGTCCAGAGGGTCGCAAAGAGTCAGACACGACCGAAGCTACTTAGCAACACGCACATAGAGCATCAATGTGCATGTACCATAGTGAGTTTGTCCCTTCCCTTGCTGAAGGACATCTGGGTTGTTTCCAGGACTGGGCATCTATGAGCCAACCTACAAGTGTACAGCCTTTTGTGTGAACCTACATTTTCACTCTCTTAGGTGACGAAGTAGGGGGCAACGGCTGGGCTGTGTGTGCCCATCTGATCTTATCAGGTGGCTGTTCATTTCACAAAAACATCAGAGAGGCCTTCTGACAAAGGCAGCGGAGGGGAAAAAAAAATGCAAATATTCCACCTCCACGTAGTTTCACCAGTGCTTTGCTTTTCTTGCAGCTCCTGAATGTTCTTTGTCAATGTAGTGTCGCACTTTGACTATGTGGGAGATGATTTTTGTGCAGAGACTATTTATAAAATCTTCTCCTCTCCCAGGCTCCTTCTCCACGGTGACTTTTAAACACTAAATGCAGAAGTGGAAACAAACGGAGGGAAAAAATATATATAAAAAAAAAAACCACACATAATGACTTATAATGAAATACGGTTACTAAAATAGAGAGGGAGGTGGAAAGGCCTTTTGACAATCATCGTCTCCTGTTATTTTGTAACTGTTAACAGCCACGTACTTTGAGTAAACCCAGGCAGCTCCTTGGTTGCCGTTCTGCGTCTTGCTGGGTGGGTGGGCGGGCTTGGAAATTGTTCGCTGATCCAGAGGCGACGTGGTTTGTGTTTAGGGAGGGCCGTAGGATTTGGAACTACAGCAGATGGGCCACTTTGGAAAGTAGAATGTGAATACTGGGGCTTCCCTGGTGGCTCAGATGGTAAAATATCTGCCTGCAATGCAGAAGACCTGGGTTCCATCCCTGGGTTGGGAAGATCCCCTGGAGGAGGGCGTGGCAACCCACTCCAGTATTCTTGCCTGGAGAATCCCATGGACAGAGGAGCCTGGCAGGGCTACAGTCCATGAGGGTCGCAAAGACTCGAACAGGACTGAGTGACTGATACACACAACAAAACAGGTCTACACTTGAGTGCCCTGAAACCTGTATGTCGAGGCCACCTTCTGTGGCAAAAGGGGACTTTGCAGACGTGGCTCAGTTTAGAACCTTGCGACGGAAAATTTATCGTGGCTTATCCAGTTTGGGCTAATCGAATCACCAGGATCCGGCAGCAGGGGGGTTGTGCACTGGGAGAAGAACCCGACCAGAGGGGGGTCGCCTGTCAAGGCCTTTGGGATCGAGACACCGAAAAAGGCAAAAGGAGACAGATTCTCGCCTGGAATCTCCGAAACAACCAGCTTGCCAACAGCTCAGTGTTAATTAGCCCAGTGAGACCCACAGGGGACCTCTGGCCTCCAGAATGGTCAGATAACAAGTTTGGTTTATTATTATTATTAATTTATTTTTGGCTGCCCTGGGGCTTGGTTGCTGCATGGGCTTCTCTCTACTTGTGGTGAGCGGGGGGTGGGGGTGGGGGTGGGGGGGGGTGGTTACCCTCTAGATGCGACGTGCAGACTTCTCACCATGCTGGCTTCTCTGGTTGTGGAACTTGGGCTCAGTCGTTGTGGCCCAGGGGCTTAGCTGCCCCCTGTGGCACGTGGAATCTTCCCAGATCAGGGGTCGAACCCACGCTGCCCCCTGAATTGGCAGGGGGATTCCTAACCCCTGACCACCAGCGAAGTGCAAATATTAAGTTTTTTTTTTTTTCAAATAATAAGTTTTACTTTATGTATTTTTTATTTAAGCCATTAAGTGTGTGGTAATTTGTTGCAGCAACAAAAGGAAACTGATACAGCCCTTAACCTCTGTGAGACTGAACTTTCCTCCCCCGTGAAACGGATATGATCCCTACTGTATCCTCCCCAGCCACGTCATAGGTTGCTATGGCAACAGATGAGGTCATCTTTGAAAACCCTTTAGGAAACCGTCAGAACACTTCTGCAGCTAGGAAAAGCCTGGGTTCTTCCTTTGCCCACCTGCGTCTGCTCCTGTTAAGGCAGGTTTAATTTCCCTGAGTGCTTCGCTCGGCCTCCACCCTCTCTGAGTGGGTGGCTCTCCCCAGGCGTCTCTGCGCCTTTTTAGGACCCATCCCTGAAAACAGGATGGGCTGGGTTCCTGAAGACACACTGCTGCTTTTCCACCATCGTGTTCCTTCTGCCTTTTCTTCAATATGAAAAAAAAAGGGGGTTCCCTCATATAACATGTTATGAAAAGTGTTTTCTTGGTAGTTACTTTCGCCATGCCGAGGCCTCGTTGCAGCATGTGAGCTCGCTAGTTGGGCTGAGTGGTGGCCACACTCTAGGTTTGACGTGCGGGCTTTTCACTGCGGTCGCTTCTCTCATTGTGGGTCACAGGTTTAGTTTCCCCCTGCCACGTGGAATCTTCATTTCTTCACTGAGGATCGAACCCCAGAAGGAGGATTCTCAGCCACTCAACCGCCAGGAAAGTCCCTCTGAAAACTTTTGGAAAACACACTATAAAAAAAGAAAAGAATTTCCTAGGAGGAGGTCGGCAAGTTAACATGAAGAACCCTGAGTCCTTCAGTTCAGTTCAGTCGCTCAGTCGTGTCCGACTCTTTGCGACCCCACGGACCGCAGCACGCCAGGACTCCCTGTCCATCACCAACTCCCAGAGTCCATCGAAACCCATGTCCATTGAGTGAGTGATGCCATCCAACCATCTCATCCTCTGTTGTCCCCTTCTCCCGCCTTCCATCTTTCCCAACATCAGGGTCTATCCCAGTGAGTCAGCTCTTCGCATCAGGTGGCCAAAGAATTGGAGCTTCAGCATCAGTCCTTCCAGTGAATATTCAGGACTGATTTCCTTTAGGATGGACTGGTCCTTTAGGATAATTTCCTTTAGGATGGACTGAGTCCTTCGGTCACCTAGAAACTTAGGCTTCTAGGCCAAGTAGTCAGTATCATTCAGGCTTCACTGGGTCACTGACCTCTGCTTTTATAGCGTTGTGAGCTGAAAAGGAATGGACACGCGTGTGTTGCAATAAAACTTTATTGATGGACACTGAAATCCAAGTGTGACCTAATTTCCATGTCACAAACTATCACTGTTCTTTGGATATTTCCCCCCCCCCCCAATTAAAAAAAAAAAAAAGATTTATTTTTGGCTGCGCTGGGTCTTCATTGTTTCCCTAGTTGTGGTGAGTGGGGGGCTAGTCTCTGGGTGCGGTGTGCCGGCTTCTCATTGCCCGTGGCTTCTGTTTTTGCAGACCAGGGGCTCTAGTGGGCTTCAGTAGTTGCAGCAGGTGGGATCCTGGGCTCCAGAGCACAGGTTCAGCAGTTGTGGTGCATGGGCTTAATTGCTCTGCGGCAGGTGGGATCTTCCCGGACCGGGGATTGAACCCGTGTCTCCTGCGGTGGATTCCCCAGGGAAGCCCAGTGTTTCCCCCAGTCTTTATAAACAATGTATCTTTAGCTTGCAGGTTGTGCAAAAAACAGCTGTCGGAGCTGTCCACTGCCCGCTCCTGTCCTGGCACAGAAGCCCCACCAGGGCAAGGAATTTTGCCTGTCTTGTTCATTACAGGTTCCCCAGAACCTGTGTTTTTTAACACCTTTTGATATTTTGTTCATCACGGAGGCATCTTTCTGGCGTTAACTCAGCGTTCAAAAATATGTTTTAGGTTGATGAGTGAAGTTTTTGGCACCCCCTTAAAGTCACCTGGATCTAGGGTCCTGGCCCATGGACCGCGGAAGGGGATTCCATGCTGGTGACATGGATGAGTCCCAGGGCCATGGAGAGCCATCACACTTTCTCGCTTGGTAGACAGATTAAAGGGAGTCCATGAACTTGGGTGGGAAGAACCCCTGCAGCGAATCCAAATGTAGCATTTCTAAAAAACTATGACTATAGAGGAGATGACAGTTAACAGTACCTTTGATTTGCCACCAAGCTGTCACCAACAGAAGTCTGATGTATTTTCAGAGCAGGTTACAGTTGAAGCGAGTTTTGTGTACGTGCACCACTGCTTTGAAATGATGGAAGTTATTAGTCCCACCTCCAGAGCTTATGACTGGAAGGACTGAGAAAGAAGGGCATGTATCAGGACATTGGAAGGCCTGGAAAAAATTTTAACTGCATCTTAACAGACTCGAGTTTCTTTGTAATCTTATGTGTATTATGTATGTATGCTTTTGGCATCAATATAATCACTAAATTGCCAGAGAAGGTCTGGGGCATAGAAATGGTTACAAAGCCCCTTCCTCAATCCTTTAACTTCTTGAAAGTGTTGCCACCCCACGGACTGTAACCTGCCAGACTCCTCTGTCTATGGAATTATCCAGGCCAGAATACTGGAGTGGGTAGGCTATCCCTTCTCCGGGGGATCTTCCCGACCCAGGACTTGAACCTGGGTCTCCCACATTGCAGGCAGATTCTTAACCAGCTGAGTGACCGTGGGTCCAGTCTTTCCCTCTGAACCATGGAGATAAAAAATCCCTGCCCTCCAGTATTGCGGGGAGGATCGTATTCGATACTGTTGTACCAGCTCCCCCATGCCAAGTGCAAGGTGTTCTCAGTATTGGAAGGATGCAGACTGAACGTGACATTCCAAATGGAAGGAAACAGCCACGACTCACATGAATTACTCTGCCACAGTAACAAAGCACCGCAGATTGGGTGGTTCAAGGAAGAGAAATTGACTGGGGCTTCCGTGGCGGTCCAGTGCTTAAGACTCTGCACTACCAAAGCAGGCAGCAAGGGTAAACTCGTTGGATCCCTGGTGGGGGAACTACGATCCTACCCGCAGTGCAGCGAACGTATTTAAAAAAAAAATGTAATTTCTCACGATCCTGGAGGCTGGAAGGCTGGGTCAGGATGTTGGCTGGGTGGGGTTCTCCAAAGAGCTCCCTTGGTGTTTGTGTCCTAATAGCCTTTTCTTAGAAGGACACCGGTCAGATTGGATCAGGAAGGGTCACCGTAATGACGGCCTCTGATTTATTTATTACTTTATAAGCTGACTTTCCAAAAGCAGTTGCTTTCCGCATGCTGCAGTCCATGGGGCTGCCAAGAGTCAGACACGACTTAGCGACTGAACTGAGCGGAAGGTATTAGGGCTTAGGACTTGAACACAGGAATTTGAGTGGGGAGACACGATTCACCCCACCTTGAAGGAGAGATGAGGGACTTTCCCGGTGGTCCGGCAGTTAAGAATCTGCCTTCCGGTGCATGTGGGTTAGATCCCTGATCAGGAACTAAGATCCTGCATACCTCAGAGCAACAAAGCCCACTTTATCGTTGGGTTGTCTTTATTTACTGCTAAACGCCACAGTGAAGATCCTGTGTGTTGCAACCATGACCCGATGCAGGCAAAAATAAATAAATAAAAATATGCTGTTGGCCCAGCTGGGAAAGAATACACCTGCAATATGGGAGACCTGGCTTCAGTCCCTGGCTTGGGAGGATCCCCCTGGAGAAGGGAACGGCTACCCACTCCAGTGTTCTGGCCTGGAGAATTCCACGGACTGTATAGTCCATCAGGTCGCAAAGAGTAGGAGACGACTGAGCGACTTTCACTTTTCTAAAAACTAAAAAAGAGAGATTTGATGTCTCCCCAGCTCAGGGGAAGAAGAAGGGGTACCACCTACCTCATCTCGCCTCCCTGTCAGATGATGGACCTCTCTGTCGTCACCCGTTTACTTCTCCAGGGACGTTCACGCTTAGCCTTCTTGTATAACCAGCCCATTTTATGGTCTCCATTCCGGTCTCCCTAAGGAAAATTAGAAGCAAGCCCGCAAAGCAAATGGGCTTCCCTGGTGGCTCAGCTGTAAAGAATCCGCCTGCAATGTGGGAGACCGGGGTTCAATTCCTGGATCGGAAAGATCCCCTGGAGAAGGGAAAGGCTACCCACTCCAGTATTCTTGGGTTTCCCTGGTGGCTCAGCTGGTAAAGAATCCACCTGCAATGTGGGGGACCCAGGTTCGATCCCTGGGTTGCAAAGAGCCCCTGGAGGAGGGCATGGCAACCCACTCCAGTATTCTGGCCTGGAGAATCCCCATGGACAGAGAAGCCTGGCAGGTTACATGGTCCACGGGGTCGCAAAAAGAGTCAGATGCGATTTAGCGAGTAAACAATAACAACCCTAAAGCAAACACTGGCCAGAGGTTTGTAAGTCAGGTTGGCAAGCACTCACCCCTTATTTGTTTCATAAGGGAAGCTTGTGGTAGGGAGATGCTTCCTCAAAAGTGAGACATCCTCTGCGGCCATCACCGAGGCATGCAGCACAGCAGTCATGGAGTCTCAGTCCTTTCTGAGATTTGCAAGCAAATATGTGGGCTTCGCAGGTGTCTCTGATGGTAGAGTGTTCGCCTGCAATGCGGGATACCTGGGTTCCATCCCTGGGTCAGGAAGATCCCCTGGAGAAGGAAATGGCAAACCCACTCCAGGACTCTTGCCTGGAAAATCCCATGGACGGAGGAGCCTGGCGGGCTACAGCCCATGGGGTCACAAAGAGACAGGACTGAGCGACTTCACTTTCACTTTATTAGCCTTTGTCTGAGGAACTGTAGAAAAGCATACGGGCTTCGGTGAAATAAGATATTGGATTCGATGAAAACTGAGCAGTAATTCTCGAGAGAAGCTTAATGCCTCTTCCTACTGTCTCTTTTTTTATTTTTATTTTTATTTTTTTTGTTTTGTTTTTTTCTTTTGTTTCTGTCTCTTTTTTTTTTTAAAAAAAAATATTAATAGACTGTTTTTTAAAGAACTGTTTTAGATGTACAGAACAATTTAGCATGCAGTATAGAGAGTTCCATCTTCCCACCTCCTACACGGCATTTCCAATGTGAACATCTTTTGTGTGAGAGTGGTACATTTGTTACCGCTCTTTATCGAATCAACATCGATAAAATCCACAGTTGATATTTGAGGTCACTTTTGGTGCTGTATCAGGTCTATCTGTTTGGACAAATGCAGAATGTACGTCACGCACCCGATACTCCAGTTCCATACAGAGTGAGTTCACAGCCCTGAAAAGTCCCTTGGGAGCCCCACGTTCAGCCCTACTTTCTCATCCTCGGAGGCCCCCGGCAACCACTGACCTGTTTTCTAGAACGTCAGAGATGTTTATTCCTTGGAAGAAAAGTTATGACCAACCTAGACAGCATATTAAAAAGCAGAGACATTACTTTGCCAACAAAGTTCTGTCTAGTCAAGGCTATGGTTTTTCCAGTGGTCACATATGGACGTGAGAGTTGGACCATAAAAAAAGCTGAGTGCCGAAGAACCGATGCTTTGGAACTGTGGTGTTGGAGAAGACTCTTGAGAGCCCTTTGGACTTCAAGGAGATCCAACCAGCCCATCCTAAAGGAAATCACTCCTGAATATTCATGGGAAGGACTGATGTTGAAGCTGAAACTCCAATCCTTTGGCCACCTGATGGGAAGAATGGACTCATCGGAAAAGACCCTGATGCTGGGAAAGATTGAGGGCAGGAGGAGAAGGGGAGGACAGGATGAGATGGTTGGATGGCACCACTGACTCAATGGACATGAGTCTGAGCCAGCTCTGGGGAGTTGGTGATGAACAGGGAGGCCTGGCATGCTGCGGTCCATGGGGTTGCAAAGAGTCAGACACAACTGAGTGATTGAACTGAACTGAACTGAGAATGTCATAGAGTCGGAATTATACAGGCCATAGACTTTTTAGACTGGCTTCTTTCACTCGCTGGTGTGCATCTAAAGTTCCTCCATGTCCTTTTGTGGCTGGATAACTCATTTCTTTTCACTGCAGAATAATATTCTATCGTATGGATGTGTTCCACTTTGCTTATCTGTCCACCTACCAACCAACATCGTGGCTGCCTTTGGCGTTGGGTGTCTAAAGCTGCTAGACATCACTCTGTGGGTTTTTCTGCAGACACAAGTTTTCAACTTAGTTGGGGAGAAACCCTGGAGCGTAGTTGTATGTTTCTGCTTTATAAGAAACTGACAAACTGCCTTCCCAAGTGGTCTTAAGTTTCACATTCCCACCAGCAAGGCATTCAGAGTTCCTGTTCCTCTGCATCCTGTTAGCATTTGATTTTTTCCTTTTCTTTTTTTTGCCCTGCTTGCACTCTCTCGGTCCCCAGACCTGGAACAGAACTGGAGGGGGGGGGGCGGGGTCTCTGAAGTGAAAGAGTTGGGTTCTAACCACTGGCCCGCCAGGGAGTTCTCCGTACTTTGTCTCAATGTGCTATTTCCCTGTGATATATAATATTCCACATCTTTTCATGTGCTTGTTTGACACCTATTTATCTCTTTGGGGAGATTATCTTTGCAGACCTTTTGCCCACTTTTATTTTGGATTTTTATCTTGCTGTCCAATTTTGAGATTTTTTTTTTTTTTTTGCCTATTTTGGGTTCAGTCCTTTATCAGAGATGGATTTTTGCAAATATGATCTCCCAGTCTGTGGCTTGTGTTTTCATTCTCTTAACAGTCTCCTTTGTAGAACCTTAAGTTTTTCATTTTAATAAGTCCAACTCGTCAACTTTTTTTTAACATGGATCATGTTATTGACATTTCATCTGAAAACTCATCGCTAAACCCAAAGCCATCTACATTTTTCTCCTATGTTTTCTTCTAGGAGTTTTGTGCTTTTGCCTTTTGCATTTAAGGCCAGTGATCCATTTTAAGTTAGTTTCTGTGAAAAGCCTAAGGTTTGGGCTAGATTAATGGTTTTGTTTGTTTTGTGAATGGATGTCTGTTGTTCCAGCACCATTTGTTGAAAAGGATATTCTTTCTCCATTGAGATACCTTTGCTCTTTTGTCAAAAATTAGTTGACTATATTTGTGTGGGTTCCGGCTGCCCTTTTATTACAAATTTGGCTGCTCTTTAGGGGGAATATTGATAGCATTTGTTGCAAGCAGATTCTTGTATTCCAGCTCCTTCCATCAGCAACCAAAAATAATTGTTTGGGATACAGATGTTGTGCAGTGGATAACTGTGGAAATCATTGCTGCTGAGGCCTCCACAGTAGCCTTTATACCCTTGTCAGAATGCACTAGCTCCTTTCCTGCTTGACTTTGATGTGCTTTTCTTGTTTCTTCCACCATTTGAAAAATCTGAAAGCCAGATTAAATATAATAGTCTAATTTACCACCTACCTACCACCCATCTAGCATTCAGAAAGTGGGATTTCAGTGTTATTATGGTAAATGTAGGGGGTGGCCTTTCCTATCTGGGGTCTTACAAAGTCCCTGGGGTCTCCTAGGACTCTCTCATAAAGGTGCTCCAGTCGTTACTTCTAAGAAGACCAGTGGGATTGTTGGGAGCCGATCAAACAGGAACGAAGGACTCCAAGCTCCCTTTCATTGTTAGTTAGAAGCAAGTGAAAACTCGCTCAGTCCTGTCCGACTGTTTGCGACCCCATGGACTATACAGTTCATGGAATTCTCCAGGCCAGAATACTGGAGTGGGTAGTCTTTCCCTTCCCTTTCTCCAGGGGACCTTCCCAACCCAGGGATCGAACCCAGGTCTCCAGTATTGCAGCCGGATTCTTTACCAGCTGAGCCAGACCAGCTGCAAAAACCGGCCACGCTGAGGCGTAGGAGGGAGCGATGATGTCCCCCACTTGCCCAAACTTTAAAAGTGATTGGTATCTGCCAAGCCATCAAAACATACAAAAGAAGCCTTTCTCCTCGTCCGGTTCGGTTCGGAATTTCCAAGCAGCTCCCGACGATCTGCTAGAGATAGCAAGCCCGAGAGGGCCAGGTTTGGCTGCGCGGCTACTCGAGAGTGTGCGGTAGCCGAGGGCCGACGTCCCCGTAGAGCGGAGCGCGGTAATGATGTCAACTTGTTATTTACTTTCCAAATCTGAATGACTGAGCAAGGCGAAAGGAGAAATCAATCAACCGCAATGTGACCCTACAGGCGGAAAAAAACGCAGCGCTCCCACCAGCGGGCGGTGGGGGGAAGGGAAGCACGTGTAACCCGCAGAGTTGCATCAGGCGCGCTTGCCTGCCCGGGTTTTCTGTTGCATAGCCTTGGTTTTTTTTTTCCGATTGCATGAAAAGACCTCAGCCTCAGTCCTCACAAGCCCTGGGAGCCCGGGAGCCAGGCCGGGCAGGCTGGAGGCAAGGCCCCGCCACGTCCTTTTGTGTGTGTGTCTCCGTGTGTGTGTGGTGGGGGTGGGGAGAGGCTTGAAAGGCAACCGGTAGAAAAGAAGGGCAAAATCTATTCTGCTGATTCACAATTATGGAGACCGTGTAAGTGTCTTTTTTTTTTTATTTTTTTTGGTGTGCTCGAATAATGGTGCAGTCACCGTCGTTTGAAATCATTGACGTTTTAAGCATATTCGGAACAGTCATTTTGAGGCCGCCTTTTGGAATGGAGGATCGCCCCTTAAAAAAAAAAAAGTCACCTCGCCACCCTCCAACAGGGTCAGAGGACAACAAACGGCCAGTGTCCCAAGGGCAAGCGAGGTTACAGTGCAAAATGCTGAGTGTTCCTGGGCTTTTGGGCAAAAAAAAAAAAAAAAAACGTTAGGCACCAAAGGGAGGGGCCGGCTTACTTGAAAATACTCGCCAAAGCAGACATCCAAGGTGCTGGGGTGCGTGTGCAGCGCGCGCGTGTTTGTTTCAGCGAATTGAGGTCACGCGTGGTGGGCAGTTGTCACCAACCCGGAGGGGGAGAAAGCAACCTGGGGCCTTGGGTTCACCGAGTCAGCTATTGCAACAGCAAACAGCTTTGCAAATGTCCCAGGTTCTGCAGCCTGCGGCTGGAGGTGGGGGTGGGGACGGGTGAGAAGGCCTCGGGGTCCCGGTTCTACCACCACGCCCCCCCAAACCCCCGCCTGGAGGCCCCACACCCCAGCTCCTGGCGTCCACCCCAGTGTGTCTTGTGTTTCTTTTTCCCCAAGCGCCTTCCCTGCTAGAGATTTTTGCAAAGGTGGAGGCTTCACTGGAGCCCCCACTTTTGGGGAGAAGGGGAAGAGACCAGGGTTGGGGGTGTCCTCTCGGCTGGCGACTTGGAGGGGGCTGGCACCCTCAGGCAGGTTCGGGGAGGGGGGTTCATCTTTGAGCTGGGGGAGGGTGGCCCTGTCTCCCTGCCCCCCTCCCCCCCGGAGACCACGGGGTGGCGACCCGGTTCCTGTCCCCTCCTGGATAATGGGTTTGGGACTGGGTGGGGGGTAGGCCGGAGTTTCCTGCTGCGCACCCCCCTCCCCATGGAGGCCACGGGGTTGGGACTAGGTTAGCAGAGAGGAGGGAAAAGGCCCGGGTTCCCCTCACCCACCCCAGGCGTGGCGGGGAGGGGGAGTACAGGGGAGGGGGGAGTGAGGGACAGGGTAGGATTAGAGGGTCCCCCTCCGTAGGGGAGGGGCTGGATTGGGACGCCAGTCTCCCCCCCAGAGGCCGTGGGGGAGGGGCCCGGGCTCTCACCCCCGGCGCCGTGGGGGAAGGGCAGGCCTGGGTGTGTGTGTGGGGTGTCCCTATCCTCCGTGGGGGAGGGGCTGGCCTGGGACGCGGCCCCTTTGGGAGTGGGGGAGGGGGCAGGGGACCCGGGCTCCCCTTCCCCGGCGGTGGGGGAAAGGGCAGGCTGGGGGCCAGGGGGGAGGGGGGCTGGACTGGGACGCGGCCCCTTTGGTCTTGGGGGAGGGTGATGGGGAGGGGACCCGGGCTCCCCTTCCCCGGGCGGTGGGGGAGGGGGCAGGCTTGGGGCCATGGGGGAGGGGCTGGCCTGGGACGCGGCCCCTTTGGGCGTGGGGGAGGGTGCTGGGGACCCGAGCTCCCCTCCCCGGGCGGTAGGGGAGGGGGCAGGCTGGGGGCCGTGGGGGAGGGGCTGGCCTGGGACTAGGCCTCTTTGGGCGTGGGGGAGGGCGATGGGGGGGCCCAGGTGGGGGAGAGTGCAGGGGCCCCGGGCGGTGGGGGAGGGCGCACACTGGGGGCCGTAGGGGGGTGATGGGGGAGGGCGATGGGGGGGTCCCGGGTGGGGGAGCGCGCAGGGGCCCCGGGCTCCCCTCCCCCGGCGGCGGTGGGGCGGGCGCAGGCTGGGGGCGGCGCCCGGGGCCGTCCTCCCGGCCGGGGTCGGCGTTCCGGCGGCCGCTCCCCAGCGGAGGTCACTGGCCGCGCCGGTCCCTCCCGCGTCCCGCCCTCTCCCGCCGCCGCCGTTTCCCCCCCACCCCCGCCCGCCCCGTCCTCCGCGCTCGGGAGCGAGGAGCCGCCCGCGCCCCCGCCCCGCCGCCGCCGCCGCCGCCGCAGCGCCCTCGCCGCCATTCGGCACCCGAAACTTTCCAGCGCCCGCGCGTCTCGGGGACTCGGCGGCGGCGGGGGGCGCGGGCGCGGGGCGGGGGCGGCCCGGGGGGGGCGGCGCGCGGCGGCTCCGGGCGCCGGGCCCTCGGCGGCCGCGGCGCGGCCCGGGCTCGGCGGCGGCGGCGGCCGGCGGGGCGCAGGCTCGGAGCGGCGGCGCCGGACACAAGTTGCGCGGCTCGGGGCGAGGTGAGTGCGCGCGCGGGGCTCGGCCCGGGCCGGGCGCGCTGCGGAAACTTCTCTTGCTCGGGCTTGGGGGGAGGCCCGGGCCCAGCTCATTCCCGCCCTCTGAGGGGTCACGCCGGCCGCCCGGCCGCCCGGGGACCCCCGTCTCCGGTAGGGGGCGGGGGTGCAGTGGAAAGGGGGTGCCCAGCTTCCCCAAGTGTCCCCCGGGGGCTCGGGCTGGGGTGCTGCGCGCGCTCCCTGCAGGCTGAACAATACCCCGATGGGGCCGCTCCCCCAAAGTGCCGGCGCGTCGGGGGTTGGGGGTGGCGGGCGGAGACTGGAGCGGGGTGGGGGGAAGGGGAAGCTTCTTTGTTTTGGGGAGGGGGGAGGTGACCGGTAAGTTTTGGCGAGAGGGGTGGGGGTGGGGAGCGCTCCATTGGTCTCCCCGGTGCTGCTTTTGTCTGCCGGGCCCGGGGCTGGCCGGGCGAACCTGCGCGGCCGCGGGGACCCCCCCCCTCATGGGCGAGGGGAGCCCCATTCATCGTCTCCCCTGGGGGGCGCGGGCCAGGACACCGGGGGACGCGCGGCGGCGGCGCGCGCAGGGCCGCTGAGTGGCGGGCGAGGCAGCGCGGGCCCGCGGCGCTTCAGTTTCTGCGGCGCGGAAACTGTCAGGAAGTGGGGAGCCCCTCCCCAACTTGCGCCCCCAGCCACCCACCCCGGCCCGAGCGAGGAAAACAGGGTGGGGACCACTTGGGTGGGTTGGGGGGCGTCCCTGGGCGATCTACAGAGCGCGCCCTGGGGGGGGGGGGCGGCTGTAGACCTGTTGCGCCGGGTCTGGGGGGGAGGGGTGCCCCGAGATCCGCGTGCCAGGCGGTGCTTCCTCCCGCCCCCCCCCCCCCCCCCCCGCCACCGCCACTCTCCCGAGGGGACCTCGCCCACGGCGGTGGGGGTGGCCGTTGCTCGGAATGGAGTGAGGCGCGCCATCGTGGGGGTCGGGGGCCACCGGAGGTCGCCGGGGACTGTGACACTTGGGGGTCGCTAGAGGACCCCCCGCCTTCCCCGGGCGCTGGGACTTCACGTGCGTGGCCCGCGCCCAGGATGGTTTTAAGCACGGCCTGGCCTTCTTCCGAGTCCACTGCAAATTCCACGAAGTTAAAAAGTCCGAGGTGTGTTGTTGTTGTTGTTTATTTTTTCCCCCTCCTGTCGCCGATGTTGTAGAGCGGAGCCCCCAAAGAAATAGAAATCCGTTTCCCCTATTCCTTCTGCCGCGGTTTGGGCTCTCGCTAGGTTTTGGCACATGTGGCTTGAGCTGCCTTGGATGTTTTTCTATCCAGACGCGCCGCCTGAGCCCCTGGGTTAACCTGGAAGGCGAGGGGCGGGACTCCAGCCTGGGGCGGGGGCGGGGGGTGGTGATGGCCGGGGGAGGGTCCGGTTAAGTCCAGCCTGATCGGTGGCCTCGGGGGTAGCAAATGCTGGAAAATCTTCTGGAAAGTTTAGCCATTCTCCTAGAAAAGACAGCGATCGGGTGGGGGTGGGGGAGATGTCGATTATGGAAACCATTGAGACTTGAAGACGCTTCTCATGTGAAAGGGATGTTCAGATATCTCAGATGTGATGCAGATTGCCGCGGACTACCACCCAGCTGGATAACGAATCCGGAAATGAAAGTTTGAAGTCCCATCCCTTGACCCACGTCTTAACATGGCCCCTGAAGGATCATTCCATGTGAAGTTCCTTAACTGAACACACACCTGTGGAACAGCCCGTGAAGACTCTTAAGGTGTTTTTTATTTGGTGCTCTGCAAAGCAGAGAGGTTGGCTCTGCTCTTTTTCCAGGGCTTAGTCACTCCAGGTATCATCAGCTCCCCTCCTCCCCATCATTGAAATTTCACCCCTGGAGCCTGAGTGTCGTCCCTCCTGTAAATTGGGGTGTTTTTAGTTGAAGTGCCTGCAGTCAATCCCCTTTGAACCAGAGGAGCGTCAGTGTTCTCATCCATGCTGAATTCCTGAATGTACCTGGGTGGGAGGTTTGGAGCTTTCAGTGCTAGGCGGCCAAAGATGGGTATAGAGCCCCTGAGTCCGGCTCTGTGGGGACATGTAAAACTGCTTTTGCTGGAAAAGCAACCTTTGTCCCCCATCTGGCCTGAACTAGTGAAACCAGCCCACCCTGCCGTTCTGCTCCGCCATTGACCTTGAAGCCCTGCCAGTTTTCCGAGTGTCGTTTGCTATATGTGTAAAACTAAAAAACGGGAACTGAGATCACGGTACTCATTGGGTAGTGCAGGGGCAGAGAGGAGGAACTGTTATGTGTACGTTTTTTTGAAAACGTTGAGTTTGCCTGCAAATTTTCACTGTTGCTCTGGTGCAGATAGATTCATCGTCCTTTGGTTACTCGAATGCCACGCACTGAGGGTTTTACAGGCAGTTAACGCCCTGTGTGCGCAATTATTATTTCCATTCAGCTGCAGAAGACACTGACTTTGCTAATCTATGGTGGAGGGAAGATTGTTTGATTCCGGAAACCCAGCTCTGAAGCATAGTGTTATTTTGTCTTCCTGTGTTGACATGGGTTGAATGTTCCTGTTTGGAGCCTGGCTTGTTAAATTACAGAGACACATGCTTTTTCTCCCCCACACAGAATCTTCACGTTGAACTGTCTCTCTCTGTATAAACCTAGATTTCTCAACAAATCACCAAAGGTCAATCACAGTGGAAGCATTGTTTTGTCCATAGCTTAATTATCCGGTGTGGTAACCTCTACCCGCCTGGGCATTTTTAGATTCCAGTTAAGTAAAATTCGTTTAATAGTGGTGGTGTTACTAAAATGCCCAGTTCTGTTGTTTCACTGCTCTGTCCATAATTCAGATACTCAATAGATGTGTGTAACTGGGGGTTATACACATACTGCAACAGTGCAGAACTTGAAGAAAGTCCAATTTGGGAGTGGTGCTCTGCTGTTGGGCTTCCTTGGTGGCTCAGTGGTAAAGAGTCTGCCTGCAATGCAGGAGACTCATGTTCGATCCGTGAGTTGGGAAGATCCCCTGGAGGAGGAAATGGCAACCCACTCCAGTACTGTTGCCTGGAGGATCCCATGGACAGAGGAGCCTGGTGGGCTACAGTCCATGGGGTTGCAAAGAGCCGGACACGACTGAAGTAAATTAACACACACGCATTCTGTAGTTACTACAAGTAAGGATCCTTAAAGAAACTGAAGTCGCTCAGTCGTATCCAACTCTTTTCGACCCCGTGGGCTGTAGCCCACCAGGCCCGTCAGTCCTTGTGGGAGGAGGAGAGAGGCTCTAAGAGTTTTAGACAGTTTACTGGTAGACCTTTTGAAACAAAACAAAACCCATTTCAGCTAGCACGTCACCTGGGAAAGTGATTTCAGTGAGATTGACGGCTGCGGTTTTAAGATTAAGGCCGTGTGTCCGGAGTTAGAAAACCAGGACTCCCAAGTGGAAGTCTTTGTGAGGATTCAACTTTGGAAAAAGGGCGTGCCTCAGTTTCCCTTTCTGAAAAACCCTGCGAAGCCAGTCCCCACGTTGCCTGCCCGAGTGTGTTGTGGCCAGCATCCCTTGGGCTCTCAAGGTGTTGCCAACAGTGTGGCCCCATGTAGCTGATTGAGAGGCCGTATCTGATACGCCCCCCCCCTTTCCCCTGCCAAGCCAAGTTTATGTCCTAAGTTTTAACGTCTTGAGGGCAAAATCTTCTGTATCAAGAAGGCTGACAAGGAATCCTCCCTACAGATGAAACTTCATAACGGTCAACGTGTTTTTAACAAGTGGCTGAACGGTGGTTATTTTTAATTCCTTAGTTGATGTGTTCTTTGCATAATCTTGCTTTTTTTTTTTTAATAGCCACGGATTAGAAATTTTACTTGTAAATCAGGAGGGAGGGGTGAAAACCCAGTTTTGCTTCTGGGAGAGAGGTGACTTCCCAGATGGCCCCATTGTGCCATTTGACTTTAGTCTTGCTTTCATCTCAAGAGCTGTCGGCCTTTGAGACACCCAGGATAGTCATGATGATTTCGCTTCCAGAGTCACAAAACGGGTTCCAGTGGGGGGAAGCCAGACCCAGAGACGGCATCTTACCTAGGTCCTGAGCATCAGGAATTCACAGTCTCCCTCAGTGACCCGTTGGGAAGGAGGGTTCCTCGCCCCAACCCTGGGGATGCCTCCTTGTCCAGCTGTTATCCAGGAGCATCGCCAGGCCTGACCGGGGCCGGGGGACCAGCCCGATCGCCCTGTCCACTGAAGTGAGACCCCCAGATGTGGTGTCCCCACACCTCGCAGTTGTCTCCTGCTTTTCCTTTAGAAGAGTACGTGACCTGCAGTAATAAGCTGTTCCTCTTTCAGCACCGAGACACTTAAAAAATAGCATTCAATCAGGAGGCAAGACTCAAGTCGTTTTGTAAACATGTTTAAGTTGGAAAGATGATAAACCTTTTTTTTTCCATAACTATTTTTAGTGTGAAGGAAGTAACTGGATGCCAGTTGTCCCCTCGGGGCTGGCCCTCTCACCCCATCCCTCCTTCCCATGAGGCTGGACTAAACGGATGGCCCTGGCCACACCACCAGCCAAACCAAAAGAAAAGCTGGATGTGGGAAGGGACAGACAGAGTTCACGTGTTTTTTTAAAGGGAAAGGGAGAAAGTGAGTTTAAAACCTCGGGGAGAAAAAAAATGCAGGCAGTCACGAATGTGCTCCCCAGAAACTTGACCTCAGGTGGTTGTAAGCTCGCAGAGGGGGTGGCCTCCTGCAAGCCCTCTTGTGTGTGATAACCGCCATCAAATATTTCCTGGGAATCCTCTGCCAGATGGAAGGATGCAGGTGTGAACTGGAAGCCATTGAAAAAAATTAACTTGGAGCAAACTTACACTCGGAAACAGAGGGGAGATTATTTCCGTCTTACGCCGGAAGTTGGGTACCACGTCCATGGCTCTGGGTTTGCTCTTGGTGGGTGGAAAGGAGCCATGAAGCTTTGGCTTGCAGGTTGAAGACAGAACTTGGAAACAGAGGGGAGACTATTTCCATCTTTCGCAGAAAGTTGGGGACCATTTCCGCGGCTCAGGTTTGCTCTTGGTGGAAAGGAGCCTTGAAGCTTTGGCACGCAGGTTGAGAAACAGGAGTCTTAGCAGGTGAAGGCAGAGGACATGTTTGCATATGGAAGTAGTGTCTTCAGCGTTTGGACGTGGGAAGCTCATCGTCGACTCGTGGTCCTTAGTTCGGGCACTTTGTTCCCTACAGTGTTTGGCAGCGTCTGGAGACATCTGTGGTTGTCACGTGTCGGGGGCGAGGGGATGGTGGTCTCCCTGGTGGACCCACGGGTGTTGGGTCCCCTCTCACAGTGCTTGTTGGCACAGAGCCACCCCAAAGAAGGACCCGGTGCTCTTGAGTCCTGAGTCCTGTTTTGGTCCGGGGGCCAGTGGGATGGTGGGACAAGGTAGGCATCGGGTGCTGTGGTCCTCGCAGGCCGTTTTAGGATGCTTTCGAAGGAAGTGAAGACAAGGGCACACGGAAGGGGGTGGCCAGTTGGATGGCCTTTGGGGACCACAGAAGCTGGAGGGGCTCGGGGGGCCGGGCTGTGTTCATCCCCAGTTCACCTCCAGTTCTGGCTTCAAGCCCAGGCTTTTCAGAGCCCTCGAGGCTCACACACCTGCACCGCGCTCCTTCCTGTGGGTTTTGCCGATGTCACTGCAGATTTGCCCAGGTCTCGCTCTCAGTCAGCTTCTGGGGACTTTGGGTATTTATCTGGGCGGGGGGAAACCCAGCGCCTGTCGGCTGTTTTCAGACCTTCACAGCGCCCAGGGCTGCGTGGGTTAACCTGGACTGGGGGGGGCGACCTCCACCGCTGGGGGTGCTCTGGAGGGCGGGGTGATGGGGTCCCCTCTCCTGTGACTTGCTGGATTAGTGGGCAAGGGCTGGGGGGCAGTGGGGCTGTGGACGTGCATTGGGGGGGCCACCCCTGGCACCCAGAGTCTGGTCCCTGTGTGCGCTGGGGTCCCCAGGAGCCAGCCTGAAGCGCCTTCCTCTGGGAGCCCCAGGGTAGTGCCAGACACACCCGGGTTGGGGGGCCTTGTGACCTCCTGGTGGTCCTGGAGGTCAGAGGGCAGGGCTCTGAAGGAAATCCGGTTTGAGGCCAGCTCACCATGCATCGATGTTGCCTTTGGGCACATCGGTGACCTCCCCTGGCCTTAGTTTTCTCATGGCGAGAGAGAGAGAGACAGAGAGAGGGAAGATAAAATTTATTTCTCAGGCTTGTTGTGTTAGCAGACGGGGTTATCATCATGCTTGGAGCCCGCTGTGCTTAGGTCTCCTCTGAAGTTGGGAGTGGCTGTAGAAACTTCCAATAGTAACAAGAATACTATGTCTCTGTTAGTTCCGATGGTCTCCAGCAATTGCCTGCTTGCTTTCCCTGTCTTTTTCTCCCTTCTTGAGTTAAATTTCAGGGCTGGAATATGCACATGTGCACACACACACACACGCACGCACACACACACACACACATGCTATATATAGACACATATATACTCTGTGTGGTTCCCAGATTTACTATATGATGGAGTATGAATTTCTGCATGCGGAAATGTTTGTAACCAGCATCTCCAGAATCAGGGTGAAAAGTGAAAGGGAAGTTGCTCAGTTGTGTCTGAATCTCTGCGACCCCGTGGACTGCAGCACACCAGGCCTCTCTGTCCATCACCAACTCCCAGAGTTTACGCAAACTCATGTCCATTGAGTCATCTCATCCTCTGCCATCCCCTTCTCCTCCCTCCCTCAATCTTTCCCAGCATCAGGGTCTTTTCACATGAGTCAGCTCTTTGCATCAGGTGGTCAAAGTACTGAAGTTACAGCTTTAACATCAGTCATTCCAGTGAACACTCAGGACTGACCTACTTTAGGATGGACTGGTCGGATCTCCCTGCAGTCTGAGGGATTCTCAAGAGTCTTCTCCAGCACCACAGTTCAAAAGCATCAATTCTTCGACACTTAGCTGTCTTTATAGTCCAGTTCTCACATCAGAGTATATCATGCTAAATGCCCGGCTGGATAAAGCACAAGGTGGAATGAAGATTGCCAGAAAAGTATCAATAACCTCACATGACACCACCTTTATGGCAGAAAGTGAAGAGGAACTGAAGAGCCTCTTGATGAAAGTGAAAGAGGAGAATGAAAAAAGCTGGTTTAAAACTCAGCTTTCAGAAAACTAAGATCATGGCTTCACTTCATGGCAAATAGATGGGGAAACAGTGGCAGACTTTATTTTTTTGGGCTCCAGAATCATTGCAGATGGTGACTGAAGCCATGATATTACAAGATGCTTGCTCCTTGGAAGAAAAGCTCTGACCAACCTAGACAGCGTATTAAAAAGCAGAGACATTACTTTGTTGACAAATGTTCATCTAGTCAAAGCTATGGTTTTCCCAGTAGTCATGTATGGATGTGAAAGTTGGACCATAAAGAAAGCTGAGAGCCTAAGAATTGATGCTTTTGAACTGTGGTGTTGGAGAAGACTCTTGAGAGTCCCTTGGACTGCAAGGAGATCCAACCAGTCCATCCTAAAGGAAATCAGTCCTGGGTGTTCATTGGAAGGACTGATGTTAAAGCTGTAACTTCAGTACTTTGGCCACCTGATGCAAAGAGCTGACTCCTTGGAAAAGGTTCTGATGCTGGGAAAGATTGAAGGCGGGAGGAGAAGGGGACGACAGAGGATGAGATGGTTGGATGGCGTCACCGATTCGATGGACATGAGCTTGAGCAAGCTCCGGGAGTTGGTGATGGACAGGGAGGCCTGGTGTGCTGCAGTCCGTGGGGTCACAGAGACTCAGACGTGACTGAGCTAGTTAACTGAACACTTGGGCCAGTGTGTTTTCCTGAGAATCATTCTGCACCGTGCATATCATCAAAAGCAAGGAAAAGCCACACTTAGAGCTTCTTAATACTTGGAAGAGAACATAGTGAAAAAATGTCAGGTGTCTTGTCTTAGGTGCCTGGGATTTACTCTCTTCCTATGCCGGGCAGTCCTTGCTGTGAGGTCAGTTGAGGTGGGACATTTTTTGGAGGGCCGCATTCAGAGACTTTTTCCAGCTGTCCCGCGGAGAGACATTGAATATGATCCGTGTATTCATAGGTCATGTCTTGAGTTTCAAAAACTGGACTTGGCCTTTTTGAGGCAGTGGTTTTCCCAGTGGGTTAATACTGTGGCCATAAGGCAGGCTAAAAATACCCACTTGTTCCTGCATTCGCTTGTCATAGAAATAAAATTCCTACAGCTGTGATTCTGTGTGGTTGCTGACCTACATTCTACCTTGGGTCGTCATTTCACTGTCTGTGGTCAAGTGAGAAATGGCGTGTTCTCTTAGGACAAGCCTTCGCGTGGCGTGTTGGCCAGGTGAGTCCCGCCTTGGGCTTGTGTGGAAGTCTTTCGACCTGTGTGTGTCCTCAGGCGTCGCGTTGAAGACGTTAAGGAGCTAGCCGTGAAGCCTCTCCCACATCTCGTGTGTGCGGATTCTCATGTGGAAAAGGAAGACTGCTTCAGTGGTGACGATGGCTTTATTTTTTTAATTGGTTGCAGTTTTTTGGCTGTGATGGGTCTTTGTTGCTTCGTGCTGGCTTGCTCTTGTTCCAGCGAGCAGGGTCTGCTCTTCACGGCAGTGCTGAAGTTTCTCGTTGTGGTGGCGTCTCTTGGGGCAGAGTACGGGCTATAGGGTGCTCGGCTTCAGTAGTTGAAGCTCAGGAGCTCGGTACCTGTGGCCCTCGGGTTTAGTTGCGCTGTGGCCTGGGGGATCTTCCCTGGCCAGGGATTGAACCCCTTTCCCATGCAGCGCAAGGCACATTCTTAACCACTGGACCACCAGGGAAGCCCCACCCCCCTCCTTTTCTTGAAAGACTTTTATAGGTTAAGGTTTCAGTTCTGTTCAGTTGATCAGTCGTGTCCGACTCTTTACGACCCCATGGACTGCAGCACACCAGGCCTCCCCGTCCATCACCAACTCCCGGAGTCCACCCAAACTCATGTCCATCAAGTTGCTGATGCCATCCAACCATCTCATCCTCTGTCATCCCCTTCTCCTCCTGCCCTCAGTCTTTCGCAGCATCAGGGTCTTTTCCAAGGAGTCAGCTCTTCGCATCAGGTGGCCAAAGTATTGGAGCTTAAACATCAGTCCTTCCAATGAATATTCAGGACTGATTTCCTTTAGGATGGACTGGTTGGATCTCCTTGCAGTCCAAGGGATTCTCAAGAGTCTCCTCCAACGCCACAGTTCAAAAGCATCAGTTCTTTGGCACTCAGCTTTCTTTATGGTTCAGCTCTCACATCCATACGTGACTGTTGGAGAAATCATAGCTTTGACTAGATGGACCTTTGTCGGCAAAGTAATGTCTCTGCTTTTTAATATGCTGTCTAGGTTGGTCACAGGAGCAAACATCTTTTAATATCATGGCTGCAGTCACCATCTGCAGTGATTTTGGAGCCCGAGAAAACAAAGTCTGTCACTGTTTCCACTGTTTTCCCCGTTTATTTGCCATGAAGTGATGGTCCTGGATGTCATGATGTCTGTGTTTTGAGCGTTGAGTTTTATGGTGGTTTTATATTAGCTAGCGGTTTGGGCGAACTGTGTGTCATGCATTGTCATGTTTCCCATGATTGAAATAGGCAGTCCTCAACATTGCTAAGTCAGTTGCCTACTTAAAAAAATAAAAAAAACCCTGCAGCATTTCAGAGGACACTTTGGGCTGTGAGTTGCCTCTGAGTAATTCTTAGGAGTGTTGTCCTCCCCTGATCTCGCGAGACCCTGTGAAAGAAGCAAAAATGATGCTCAGGGCAAAAATTCAGTGTTTATTCTTGTCAAGAGTGTCTCTTGCCTGGAATTCCTGCCATTTATTCCTGTCATGGTGTGTATAGCTGGAATGCTGAAAAGGAAACATGAGCGATCTCTTTATTTACTTCTCTTGAGCCCGAAGATGACCCCGAATAGCCATCCCCTAGCACTTTGCCTTCTGGAACTTTTGCCACCAACCCGCCCCATCCATCCCATCCCCCACCCCCCTTTCCCCCCACCCCGCACCTCCTCCTCCAACTTGATCAGCCTCCCTGTTTTCTCCACGAGGTTGAAGACTTCTGTGACTCGGACAGTCAGCCTCATCCATGTTGGAGCAAGGCTATGCAGAGACGGCCGTTCCCGTCTTGGAGCGCTGGACTTGTAACTGTTACAGACTTGCCCCTTGGCATCCAGCTCCTAGGGTATCTGTGAACATCCGTTATCCACTTTGCAAGCATTCCTGTTAGTTAAAACTTTCCGGCAGACGGAAATGTGGGCCAAAGAAGTGTGTGTGATGCCATGTTGTTTCTTAAATCAGAAATAGCAAATACTTTGATATGGTAAAGACCTGGTAAGTTAAGATGAAGAACTGGAGAAAATCCTGTGTCACTAAGCAGTGATTTTTGTTTCTAGTGCATTCTTATGACTGTAGTGAGTCATTTTTCAGGTCAGTTCCGTGGCTCAGTTGTGTCCGGCTCTTTGCAGCCCCACGGACTACAGCAGCCCAGGCCTCCCTGTCCATCGCCAACTCCCAGAGTTTGCTCAAACTCATGTCCATTGAGTCGGTGATGCCATCCAACCATCTCATCCTCTGTCGTCCCCTTCTCTTCCTGCCTTCAGTCTTTCCCAGCATCAGGGTCTTTTCCAGTGAGTTAGGTCTTCGCATCAGGTGGCCAAAGTATTGGACTTAGCCAGGTCAACTATGCCTTTCCAGGTACCCTTGTTATCCTAACCTGCGTTTGAAGATGAGAACCAAGAAAGCACAACCTGCTTCACGTCTGTAGTGCCGGTTATGCAGACGTAATTCTCAGCATCTATAAAGTTAGCAGGTGGTTGCCGAGTTTTACGTTGAATTTCAGAAAAGCAACTGAGCAGAGAATTGATTCATCTAGGAGACAGGTTCAAGTTGGGTCCTTGCCGAGGTGGTTTTTCCAACAGAATCGTATCAGGCATTTTAATCCCTTCAAACTTGAATGCCAACTTGGTGTTGGTTAAAGGCTCAGGTATTCACGGTTATCAACGTTAAGAACAATGGTTGCTAGTTTCTGACAGTTGCGGGTCAGTCCTGGGAGACACGCTTTGGTGTAGCTCCTAATTTGATCATGAAAAAAACAATCACGTTAGGTTTGTGTTCCTAAGACGCACGATGATTCTGTGCCAGTTTCAACAGTTTCCAGGGATCTGAAGTGTAGTTCTTCAGAAAGCTTTGCCAGGAGAGACAGCGGTGGAGGGGCACCCAGCCCAGAAGTTGGTGACAATAATTACTGATCTCGTGTGTCCAGGGCGTGACAAGAGATGGTTGTATACTGGCCGAGAACCAGCGGAGGGGTCTATGGAAATGGGACTTGCCTGTTCAATTTCATGAGCCTCTGACTACATTTCCTTGAAACCCAGAGTCTCCACATTTAGTTGGGGGCCAAGGGGAAAAAGATGCCTTGTTTCCACTTTTAATTCCCGAAGTGGGCTCCTGAGGAGTGAATTTCATCTCTGGCAGGTGCCCTGTGAGATTAACTGGGACGCAGGAAAAAACTTAAGTTGTCTTTTTTTTTTTTTTTAAATTTAATGGTTATAAAATGTCTGTTTGTGGTCTATGAAAAATGCATACAATGTTAGTTGACTGTTATCTCTAGTTAATACTTACAGGAGTTGGGGTTAATGCTTCAGTGGTTTTCACTGAGGTATATGGTGAAAAAGCGTCTTATAGATCACTTGTGAGGTCCTTAGAGGTGATGAAGGAAAGAAACTTAAGTCCCTGAGTAAAGGAGGGGGCACAGATGTTGTGTGTGTGTGTGTGTGTGTGTGTGTGTACACACGTGTGTTAAGTAAATGAAGTCTCCCACCTTAAAGATCGGACCTCCCCCCAGGGGTGCAGCTATTAATGATGCCATTTGGAGAAGACAGAATATACAGGGACAGGGTACTGGGCACAGTTTGGGTCTCCTGGGTTCTGCCTGCTTTGAAAGCTGAGAAACGATTTGTGTTTCGGAACCAGATAACCGTATCTGGGTTGCAGGTGCATGGGGAAACGTCGGAACAAGGCTGTGCTTTTTGAAGCCTTTCTTAAAGCCTTGGTGTTTTCATAATCACTTAATTCTATTTGTAAATTGGCTGCTCTCATTGACGGATGCCCTCGGGGCTCCCAAGAACCAGGCTTTTTTTTTTTTTTTTTTTTTTTTGTGGAAGACGGGATTCAAACTGCACAAGACAGGGGATAGCGCTGGAACTGGCTTGTCATACAAGCCTTTGCATGCCTTCAGTCTGGCTGTTTATATTGTGTTGTTCTGTTTTTTCCCCCTCCTAAGACATATTTCATCCATCATGGTTGTTAATTTTTTTTTTTGCATATCTCTTGAGAGGCTTTTTAAAAGAGAAAACTGTTGTTTTGGTTGATGCTCGTTGGTAGCGTTGCAGAGAGTAAATACATAACAGAAGTTATATTCACAACCCAGACCACACTGTGGGCTGCGGAGGTGGGACCTGGGACTCAACCTCCACACTTCAGGTCTTTGCCTGAGCTTCAGGTCGTTGGCTGAGAACGGCTGAAGCTTCGTTTTGCAGGACACTGCGTGTCGACCGCAAGTAGTTCCCGGGTTTCCACAGCAGCCGTTGTGTCTGTGTAGCCTGAAATGATTGATGTGTCAGCTTCGGGTTTTGTGTGTGAGTTACGGCGTCCAAGTCTTATTTCTCTTTTTGTGGCTCCTGAGTTTGCAGTGTAGCTTTTCTGAGCCCAGGAAAGCAGAGAACCAGCCCTGTGCACCCAAGATGCCTGCAGCTGATGATGCTCTTGTTCTGTACGGCTCAGGCTTGTCAGGATCCACTCAGACATTCATTTGTCCTTTGGTAAACCGATCAAACCGGTCCATCCTAAAGGAAATCAGTGGAATATTCAATGGAAGGACTGATGCTGAAGCTCCAATACTTTGGCCACCAAAGAGCTGACTCATTGGAAAAGCCCCTGATGCTGGGAAAGATTGAAGGCAGGAGGAGAAGGGGACGACAGAGGATGAGATGGCTGGATGGCGTCACTGACTCGATGGACTTGAGTTTGAGCAAACTCCGGGAGTTGGTGATGGACTGGGAGGCCTGGCGTGCTGCGGTCCATGGGGTCGCAAAGAGTCGGACACGACTTAGCAACTGCACAACAACAAAACTGATCCATTTAATCTCCTAATAAAGAAAACAGAAGATAATTTCTATTATGGTGATATTCAGAAGACACCGACTGTAAAGACAGAGAAGAAACAGGAAGTAGATTTTTTTTTCCTTTTTTTTTTTAAATTTAAACCTTGTGTCTTGCAGGATCTTTAACCCCCCTAAGCAGGGATAGAACGCAGGCCCTTGGCACTGAACGCTTGGAATCCCAGCCAGCAGACCTCCGGGGAATTCCCAGGAAGTAGAGTTTTTGATGTCTATATTATGCCCCTTTTTCTCTGCTCTCCAGAGAAAAGCGTCTTGAAGCTCCTGTAACAAATGTGGTTTGATGAAAGTCTTTGGGAATGTACCCTGTCTGCCCCGTCCCTGATCATCTAAGAGGCGAGAGATATTTACGCAAAGTATTTTGCTTTTAACTGGATGCCTTAAGCCTTGTCCGCGCCCTGACCCTCCTCCAGGACGGGTCTTAGTTTTAGCAGATGGGGTCTTTGTTGTGACCCCGAGACTCTCTAGCTGTGGTGCACAGGTTTTGTTGCTCCAAAGGGTGTGGGAGCTTACTTCCCTGACCAGGGACTGAACCCCTTGTCCCGTGCATTGGAAGGCAGATTCTTAACCGTTGGACAGTCAGGGAAGTCCCGACGTCCCAACGTCTTATTGCAGACAGGTCAGCTCAATACCGATAAACTGCTTCAGCTTTGGACAGGAATCGTTTTTCTGTTTATGTTGTTGATAACTTGCTAATAATTGTTTGGTTATTTGCGCACCAAATTACACTACTAATATTCAGAGACGTATCGGAGAATAACCGCATCCTGAGATTGCGTGAAGAAACGGGTATAAAAGTTGGTTTTATTTCCTAAATGTGTACCGCAGGTACCCATGAAGTGCAGAGATCCATGTATGTGTTCTCATCTCTAAGCTGTGTCCGACTCTTTGCCATCCCATGGACCATAGCCCGCCAGGCTCCTCTGTCCATGGAATTTTCCAGGCAAGAATCCTGGAGTGGGTTGCCATGTCCTCCTCCAGGGGATCTTCCCCACCCAGGCATTGAACCTGAGTTTCTTGCATTGGCAAGTGGAGTCTTTATAACACTGCGCCACCAGGGAAGCCCAAGATCTATCTATCTATACTCCCGGGGAATTAGTCACAGGTGTGGGAAGCAGGAATACAGAGGAATAGAAGTGACACATGGTAAGAGCCAGCAGTTTGTGGAATATCTAGATATGCTAACCTTTGAGGTGACGATGTAAACACATGAGCTTGTCGTGTTGTGAATTACCATCCACGTAATTTCTGTCAAAGAAGGCTGTTACTTCTAGGGACACTTGGGTTATGAAAATGAGCTGTTCTCATTTTCCCGCAGAAATAAAAATCCATTGCAGTTCAAATAATTGTATCTGAAGCTTTGTAATTGGAAACCTGAATTTAGCAACATTATATAACCCAGGTTAATTACATTAGTATATTCAAACTAAATATTTATAGAATAAGATTAGTTCATGGAAGTGTTTCTTTTTTCTCCCAGTATAGCTCATATTCACCCAATCGTTAATAGGTTCTAATTGCCTTGTATATATATATATTTGATCATCCTGTATGTGTTTTCAGAGAAGTTAGTTGCATAAAACCAGGGACTGTCTGTTTTCACGACTTGCCAGTTCATATTTAAACCTGAAATGGTCCACAGAAGCAGCTGTCCTTTTGGTGAAGTTTAATTTTCTCAGTTCCTGGCCTAAGAGAAGGGGTCAGCTCGGGTCCCATTTGTCCAGGTGGCGTTTGCTTTAAGGGAAGTCTTGGGTTTGATTCATTGTTTGCTATCTACAAGTAAATGTTCAACCTCCTTGAATTTCCTGTCGTGTTTGCTTTTCCATTGAATGTTCTATATTTGGACCGCAAATGTGTTTTTTTTCTGTATGGGTCTCTGATGGCCCAGATGTTCGTCAGAGTGAAATTTCTCTCTGTACACACTGCTGGCGTTGGGCAGTTTGCTTGTTGGGTCGTTCCTAGAACTGAGGTGGACACGTTGTAGATTCAGGTTGGGCTTGTCCTTGCTTCTGCGGGCTACGTGGTGCTGTTTGCGTTAGCCGTCCATGTTTGCTTTGCCTTTGGGTGAGTGTCGATGGCCACTTGCGGTGATTCATTTAACACAGAGCTCTAAATCCCACTTAAGACCACGTTGGTTTTCTGCAGCAGTGTTGTTGAGGGGAGTCATGACTTTGCTGTTTCGTCACTCGGTCGTGTCCGCCTCTTTGCGACCCCATGGACCGCAGCACACCAGGCCTTTCTGTCCATCACCTACTCCCAGAGTTTGCTCAAACTCATGTCCATTGAGTCGGTGATGCCATCCAACCACCTCATCCTCTGTCATCCCCTTCTCCTCCCGCCTTCAGTCTTTCCCAGCATCAGGGTCTTTTCCAATAAGTAAGTTCTTTGCATCAGGTGGCCAAAGGATTGGCATTTCAGCTTCAACATCAGTCCTTCCAATGAACACCCAGGACTGATCTCCTTTAGGATGGACTGGTTGGATCTCCTTGCAGTCCAAGGGACTCAAAGGACTCTTTTCCAGCACCATAGTTCAAAAGCAGCGATTCTTCAGCGCTGAGCTTTCTTTATGGTCCAACTCTCACATCCATACATGACTACGGGAAAAACCTAGCTTTGACTACATGGACCTTTGTTGGCAAAGTAATGTCTCTCCTTATTAATATGCTGTCTAGGTTGGTCATAGCTTTTTTTCCAAGGAGCAAGCGTCTTTTAATTTCATGGCAGCAGTCACCATCTGCAGTGATTCCAGAGCCCAAAATAATAATGACTGCCACTGTTTCCACTGTTTCCCCATCTATTTGCCATGAAGTGATGGGACCGGATGCCATGATCTTAGTTTTCTGAATGTTGAGCTTTAAGCCAACTTTTTCACTCTCCTCTTTCACTTTCATCAAAAGGCTCTTTAGTTCTTCACTTTCTGCCATAAGGGTGGTGTCATCTGCATAGCTGAGGTTATTGATATTTCTCCTGGCAATCTTGATTCCAGCTTGTGCTTCATCCAGCCCAGCGTTTCTCATGATGTACTCTGCATATAAGTTAAATAAGCAGGGTGACAATATACAGCCTTGACATACTTCTTTCCTGATTTGGAACCACTCTGTTGTTCCATGTCCAGTTCTAACTGTTGCTTCCTGACCTGCATACAGATTTCTCAAGAGGCAGGTCAGGTGGTCTGGTATTCCCATCTCTTTCAGAATTTTCCACAGTTTATTGTGATCCATACAGTCAAAGGCTTTGGTGTAGTCAGTAAAGCAGAAGTACATGTTTTTCTGGAACTCTCTGGCTTTTTCGATGATCCAGCGGATGTTGGCAATTTGATCTCTGGTTCCTCTGCCTTTTCTAAAACCAGCTTGAACATCTGGAAGTTCACGGTTCACGTATTGCTGAAGACTGGCCTGGAGAATTTTTAGCATTCCTTTACTAGCGTGTGAGATGAGTGCAATTGTGAAGTAGTTTGAACATTCTTTGGCATTGCCCTTCTTGGGATTGGAATGAAAACTGACCTTTTCCAGTCCTATGGCCACTGTTGAGTTTTCCAAATTTGTTGGCATATTGAGTGCAGCATTTTCACAGCATCATCTTTGAGGATTTGAAATAGCTCAACTGGAATTCCATCACATCCACTAGCTTTGGTCGTGTCTGACTCTGGGACCCCATGGACTATAGCCCACCAGGCTCCTCTGTCTATGGGGTTTCTCCCACTGGAGTGGGTTGCCATGCTCTCCTCCAGGGGATCTTCCCGACCCAGGGATCCAACCCATGTCTCCTGCATTGGCAGGCGGATATTATTATTTTTTTTTTTTTACTGCTGGTGCTGCCTGGGAAACCGACATCATTTTCTGGGTGGGTGGGGGTGGGGGGAACGGTCAACCTCTGAGCCCCCTGAGAAGTACACATCCCTGCCGGGGCCCTTCTCCCTCACACCTGCCTCTCCTCCTCTTTCATGCTTCTCACAACAGGGGTCTCCCCGCACCCCTGCAGCTCCTGTTTCTAGCCTGGGGCAGGGTGGGGAGACCTCTTTTTCCTCACACCACTGCAAGCCTGCCTTGCTTTCGGGGTGAGGGCAGGGCTTCCAAAATGCAAGGCTTCTCCCCTGAAGGAATCCTGTTTGTTTCTTTCTTTTTCCCATTCTAAGCTCGCTCCTTTGTCTAAAATCATATAGGTAAGGATACGCTGTATTCCCCTGCATTCAAGCAAGGCGGACTTGTAACTTTCTCCTGTTCCTCCCACGGAGTATGAGCAGGATTAACCGTCCACAGTGGGATGCTGTGGATTCTGTCTCTGGCTTGTTCAGCGGCCCACGTGCAACTAGTGTAGTCTTGTCTTTTTGTCTAAATGGAATCACATTGCAATGGTTTCGCTTCATCTGCAAGCTTTCCTTTTACAGCTTTGTTAAGGTATGGTTGAAGTCCAGTAAGCCAGCCGTGTATAAGGTGTGAGGGCTTCCTGGGCGGCACAGTGGTGAAGAACCCGCTTGCCGATTCAGGAGACAGAAGAGATGCCAGTTTGATCCCTGGGTCGGGAAGCTCCCCTGGAGGAGGTAATGGCAATCGACCCGCTCCAGTATTCTTCCCTGGAGAATCCTGTGGACGGAGGACCCTGGCGGGCTACGGTCCATGGGGTCGGAAAGAGTTTGATGAGACTGAGTGACTGAGAATGCACGCACATATCAAGTGTGCACTTTGATCGGGTTTCTCCTACATTTGCTGTGATTATGGCGTGGTCTCCCAGACACGCGCATGTCAAGATAACATGCATTTCCATGGCTTCCAAGTTTTCCTGTGCCCTTCTGCAATCTTCCCATCTCCCTCCATCCCACCTCCAGACAGCCACTGGTGACTTTCGCTTACTTGATGGATTCCTTGGCATTTCCTAGAATTCTGTATCGGTGAAATCACACACTGTGGACTCATTGTTTTCGCCTGGCGTCTTTCGCTTGGCGTAATGACTTTGGGCTTCGTCCGTGTCGTGGCCTGAGTCACTGAGTCTTCCCTTCTTATCGCTGGGGGAGGATTCCGTCGGGGGCTTCACTGGTGGCTCAGTGCTAAGAACCCGCCAGCTTCCCGTTTGTGTCTGGTTGAATGTGGCGGTCTGTCCTTTCGGCTTCCTTGTGTCAAGGGGGCTAATACCAAGGACAGCTCGGGGTGCATGGATCTGAGTCCAAGTGTCCCCCAAATGCCAGCCGCGATTCCTCCCACCCCTGACGCCTGTGGGCTCTGGCTCGGGCCCTGTCTGCTATTGTGGTTGCCAGGATCGTCTTGGAGGAAGAAGTTCAAGCGCAGGTGGGACAGGCTTGGACCCAGGCCCTGGCCTAGGGGTGCCCCATGCTGCTGGGTCCCCCGGAACCTCAGGGCTGCCTGCCTGCATCTCGTCTCACAGGGAAACAGCGTCCGTCCTTTCTGCATCCCACCTGGAACAGCCTGTCCCAATCCAGAAAAGCAGATTTGACGTCCTGTGTGCTTCTCAGGAATCCAGTCTGAATCTGCTAACTTGGATCAGCCAGAAGTTGTCACTAGACGCCGCCATAGCCAATGTATCTATTGCAATTGTTATTTATTTAGGGGAGAGAGAATACTTTCTCCATAGAATTGTTTGTGGTTGATGTTCAGCGGCTAAGTCGTGTCTGACTCTTTGCGACCCCCATGGACTGCAGCACGCCAGGCTGAGCTTGCTCAAACTCATGTCCATCGAGTCGGTGATGCCATCCAACCGTCTCGTCCTCTGTCTCCCCCTTCTCCTCTTGCCCTCTGCCTTTCCCATCAATCGGGGTCTTTTCCAGTGAGTCATTAGACAGAACTGTTGCTTTTGCAGTCATCTCCCTGCATTTGATCATGAACCCCAGGTCTTCCCACTTGGTGCCCCAGTCCTTTCTGTTAAACCACCTGTGGTCACATTTTGCTACTGACCTCTGCTTGTGTGTTTCAGAATCTTGACTGTGGAGTCAGTCCGTGTTCAAGATTCCAGACTTGTTAAGTAAACTCACCTCCTTGGGATGGTTAATTTTTTTTTTTAAAGTTTGCAGTGTCTTGTAGTCATTGGCTAATATCCTACGGGTTGTTTCTTCTTCTCCTCCTCTGTCTTTTTTTATTTTTTTAAAAAATAAGACAGCTCTATTGAGATAGAACTCGCCTACCATGCGAGTGTCTCATTCATTCAAAGTGTATAGCGCACTGCTTTCCTGGTATTTTTATGAAGTTGTGCAGCCATCACGCCTGTTTGAGTTCAAGAGCATCTTTGTCACTCCAGAGAAGACCCCACGCCCATGAAGCATCACTCCTGGCCCCCTCTCTCCACCCAGTCCCTGGCAACCACCGGTGTGGTCTCTGTCTCCGTGGATCGGCCTGTTCTGGAAACTTCCTATCATTGGGATCACGCAGTAGGCAGCCTTTGCTACCTAGCTTTTTTCACTTCAAGTCCATATCTTTGAGGTCTCTGCCGTCGCGTGTGTTATCCCAGCTTCGTGGTGAGCCTTGTATGGTGTTTCCGGGTGATGGAGCAGGGCTGGGGGTGGCGGTGGGGAATTTGGGTGGACACAGCGTGTTGGTCTGGGTGGAGGGCTCCTCCGGCCCCTCTCAGATGATGCTGAGATGCAGACTGCTTCAGCAGTGAGGAATGTTTATAAAGCCCTTTCCAGTTCAGCTTCCACTCTGGCAGAAACCGTGACCTGCTTTCTCTTTCTCTTTCTCGATTCCATCTCTTCCCCTAGAGGTGGATGGAAAAAAACAGTTTTGTTCAATTAAAGCTGCACCTGCTGGACCTTTTTTTTTTTTTTTTAAGTTTCAGTGGTTTGGGAGAGATTGTGTGTGTGTGTGTGTGTAATTTTTTTTTTTTAATTGGAGGACAGTTGCTCCGCAATACTGTGTGGTACATCAGTATGAATCAGACATGAGTTTACATACATCCCCGCACTCTGGGACCTCCTTCCCTGCCCCGCACCCCACGCCTCGAGGTCATCCCAGAGCCCTAGGCTGAGTTACTTGTGCTATATAAGCAGCTTCCCATTAACTATTTCACACGTGGTCGTGCATTTGTGTCAATGTGACTCTCTCAATTCCCCCCACCCTCTCTTTCCCCTGCTGTGTCGCCAGGGCTGTCCTCTGTGACTGGCTGTCCGTTTTTGCCCTGCAAACAGGGTCATCAGTAGCATCCTTCTAGATTGCGTACACACATGCGTTCATATACTCTTCTTTGGTGCTGCATTTTTGGGTGCAGTTTTAGAGCATCCTTGTCAAGACATTGGAAGCTGTATTTACCACAAGGCTGGTATGAACTTGCTCTGGGGTCGCGGGGTTCCAACCAGCTAGTTGCTTTTTGAGGCCTCCCCTAAGCCACAATGCCTGCTTAAACTGGAACAGAGTAGCAGACTTGTTGCTTTTCAGAATTTATACACTTTCCCGGTGGGGCCAGAATTACCATTCTGGGGCCAAGTGGGAGATTCTGGAGGCTGATTTTTCTCAAAGTATCCATGGCTGCAAGTTTCTAGGGTGTCCTTATCTCTAACAAAGAGCTTACTCTCAGGAGCTGAAGTGAAGTGAAGTGAAAGTCGCTCAGTCGTGTCCAACTCTTTGCTTCCCCACGGACTGCGGCGTGCCAGGCTTCCCTGTCCATCACCAACTCCCAGAGTTTACTCAAACTCATGTCCATTGAGTCGGTGATGCCATCCAGCCATCTCATCCTCTGTTGTCCCCTTCTCCTCCTGCCCTCAATCTTTCCCAGCATCAGGGTCTTTTCAAATGAGTCAGTTTTTCACATGATGTGGCCAAAGGATTGGAGTTTCAGCTTCAGCCTCAGTCCTTCCAGTGAACACCCAGGACTGCTTTCCTTTAGGATGGACTGGTTGGATCTCCTTGCAGTCCAAGGGACTCTCAAGAGTCTTCTCCAACACCACAGTTCAAAAGCATCCATTCTTCGGTGCTCGGCTTTCTTTATGGTCCAACTCTCACATCTGTACATGACTACTGGAAAAACCGTAGCTTTGACTAGACGGATCTTTGTTGGCAAAGTAATGTCTCTGCTTTTTAATATGCTGTCTAGGTTGGTCATAGGTTATCTTCCAAGGAGAAAGCATCTTTTAGTTTCATGGCTGCAGTCACCATCTGCAGTGACTTTGGAGCCCAAGAAAATGAAGTCTCAGTGTTTCCCCATCTATTTGCCATGAAGTGATGGGACTGGATGTCATGATCTTAGTTTTCTGAAGGTTGAGCCTCAACTGGGGATGGGGTGGTTGGCGGTGGGGTGGATTGATGGGGTGGAGGTGAGCAATCATGTCCCCCCGCCCCGCCCCAGGGACGTTCAGCAAGGTTTGGAGACTTTAGGGGATCTCGTGGGCAGAGGCCACGGATGGTTCTCAGCCCCTAACAATGCACACGTCAGCCCCTTGTAAGGAGTTATCTGGCCTGGAGTCCACACGTGCCCAGCCTTATGCGCCCTGCACAAATGCAATTTCCAGGTGACTCTTGTTCACTTTGCAGTTGGAGCACCACGTCTTGAGTATCGTCAGCACCGGGAAGGGCAGTTGGCAGTCTTTTCCACATAAAGACATAAAGCCCTCCCCAGGAAAAGGGGGTCATTTAATAGTCTTGGAGAAGGCCGTATACGGGCAATTGGAAACTTTGAGGGTCTTGACTAGGTCTCTATGATTTCTGTGACTTACTCTTACTGGCTTCGTACTGCATTCATCCTTTCAGTTTTATTACATTTCTTTCTTTCTTTTCCTTTTTCGGTTGCCCAGCCTATCTAATACATGGACCATTTATTTGGTGTTGAAAAATCTGTTTTTAATTAGGGGATTTCCATTATGAGCTTAACTTTTTTTTTTCCCCCCTCCAGGTGGCCTTTTGCCAACTGTTTCTCTTCTGGGTGTGTTTTCTTTTTCCTTGTCAGTAAGATCGCAAGTCCTTGACAGCAAAGATCGTGCCTTTTAGGTTTGCTTTCTGGTCTGCGGCACTTCGAGCATATGGTTGTTAGCGTCAGTTGCTAGCCGTGTTTGTTGCAATTCATCTTGTGCCTCGTGGTTAAGCTTCATGAAGCACGTTTCTGTAGACCAGCCGTTTATGTCTTGTGTCGATTCTGGTTCCAGTCTTTGGGGGCTGAGGGGTTAGCGTGTTGATGATCACGTGCTAAGTGGCAAAAAGAAGCCTTTGACCTCATTCGAGGAAGGGAGAGGCTGACAGCCTCATTCCTTTTCCTACGCAGGTGTGGTTTTATTTTGGTGATTGAAATGTTGGAGGTGTGGGAAAGAAAAAAATCAGGTTATGTGGCCTGCCGGCAGGACAAACAGAGGACAGGGAGTGAGTCGATGTCTCCCTGGACCACACGTACCTTGCCCACCGGGCTGATGGAAGATTGCTTCTAAAAAGCTGGCTGGGGGAAAGCATTTGCCTCTGAAGGTTCTGAGTCACCTCGAATTTGCAGTCATCACGGTGATACTGAACCCAAGCATCATCGTTTGGGGCTACCAGCAAGTTTTAGGAAAAGAACTTTGTTATGGAAAACTTTTTTTTCTTCTTTTCCTTGATCGAGTGATGTTTCATTGCACTGGTTCTTATTGAATGTGTCTTTGGGACAGCAGTTTTAAGAGGAAGACTTTGTGTTCTTCGTGATTCTCCGTGTGAGGCATGACATTTCCTGACTTGGGGGGCAGGGGAGAGGGGCAGGACCCACAGAGACAGTTCCAGCCTTAAGCTGTCGTTGGTTTTGTTTTTGGTTTTTGAGTTTTTTGACTGTGCTGGGTCTTCACTGTGTAGCCCACGGGCACTTCATTGCTCCACACCGGGTTTCTTTAATTGCAGCAGCAGGCTCTGTCGTTGTGAAACTCACCTCACGGGCGCTCTTCCCAGACGAGGGATCCAGACCCGTGTCCCCTGCATTGGCGGGCAGATTCTTAACCACCGGACCACCAGGGGAAGTCCCCAGCTGTCCTTTTTTTTAAATTTTCATTTTTGTAGAAAGTGAGGTATAGTTTGACATGTAACCTTGTATTCTGGGCTTCCCTGGTGGCCCAGATGGTGAAGAATCCCCCTGCAGTGTGGGAGACCTGGGTTCGATCCCTGGCTTGGGAAGCTCTCCTGGAGAAGGAAATGGCAACCCAGCCCAGTGTGCTTGTCTGGAGAATCCCATGCACAGAGGAGCCTGGCAGGCTACGGTCCACGGGGTCGCAAAGAGTTGGCCACGCACGTTGTATGAGCTTAAGGTGTGCAACATGATGATTTGATATATATAAACGTTGTGTGAAGATCACAGTGGGTTTAGTAAAGCGTCGCCACACTTGGTTACTGTTTTAGTTTTTCTCATAGTGAGAACTTTTAAGATTCATTCTCTTAGTAGTGTTCAGATACAGACTCCAGCGTCAACTAGAGTGATATATTTGTTTTTTTCTCGTGATGAGAACTTTTAAGATTCATTCTCTTAGCAGTGTTCAGATACAGCGTCATTAACTGCAATCGTGTATTGCTTCGACTCCCCAGGATTTATTATTTACTTGGCTGTGCTTGGTCTTAGCATTAGCATTTGGTATTCCACGCTTCTTGACGGCATTAGGGGGGATCTTGGTCCCCTGACCAGCAATCGAGCCAGGGGCCCCCAGCATCGGAAGTGCAGAGTCGCAGCCACTGGCCCAGCAGGGGCCCCAGGACTGAGTTTATGGCTGGAAGTCTGCACCTTGGACGCTTGTGTGACCCCTGTCCCCTCTCCCCGCCTTCTCCGCTCTGATCTCTGTGACTTTGCATTGTCTCTGCTTCTTAGGAAACCACCTTGTCCGACATGACTTCCCCCTAAGAGGCACTTGGGATATCACCCGTCCTGAACACGTTTTGAGCTTAGGAGGGAACACACCTTCCCTTTCTGATTGGCATGCCTGCATCAGGGCGATCTGAGCCCCCGAGTCCTGTCCCCAGAGAAGAAGACAGTTCCTGTGAGTGTCTCTCGAACGTGAAATGGACGTGTCAGTCCCTCAGTCCTTTCCAAGTCTGCGGCCCCATGCACTGAAGCCCCGCCAGGCTCCTCTGTCCATGGGATTCTCCAGGCCAGAATTCTGGAGTGAGGTTGCCACTTCCCTCCTCCAGGGGATCTTCCCGGCCCAGGGAATCGAACCTGGGTCTCCCGCATTGGCAGGCAGATTCTTTGCCATCTGACCCACGGAGAAGAGACAGTTGTTGAGATTGGGGGTGGGTGTGGCCGTGTGTGTGTATGTCTGTGTGTGTGAGTGAGAGAGTGTGTAAAGAGGAGAGAGGGACAATCTGATGAAAGCGCCTGGAATGCAGGGAACATGTGAGGAGATGTGCTTTCGAGGACAGACGGCAAACCTTTGCCAGCGGGCTGGGTGTGCGACCTGTGACTCAGAGTGATGAGGGAGATCCCAGGGGTCATTTCCTCCCAGCCTTCTTCTTGTCGGAGCCACGGGGCAGTGTCTCAGTTCAGATCTCTGGAACCCTCTCTGGGAACTCGTTATGGTCGATGGAGATGATATTCCTCCGCTTGCCTCACTGTGTTTTAAAGAGCTGGCATCATCAGATAGATGAGCAGTCCCCATGCTCCTTTGATGACTGTGTCGTTTGTCGGTGGAGGGTTACGGCCCAACTGTCCTGGAAGCTTTGACTTCTCACAGGGAATCTCCTTCCCTCCCTGTCCACATGCAGAATCACGCACAGTGGGAAGCAAAGACTTTCAGAAATAAGGTGGATTCTCCCGTTGGGAAATTGGGGTCATTTGAGCCAAGGAAAGTTTCTGACCTTACCCAAGATTTGCTGGATACAGTCAAAGGAGAGCCATGTAAACTGTAGATTATAATTGTTATTATTTTTCCTTTTTTGCAATACCGAGGCTCTTGAGAGTCCCTTGGTCTGCAAGGAGATCAAACCACAGTCCGTCCTGAAGAAAATCAACCCTGCATGTTCCATTGGAAGGGCTGATGCTGAAGCTGAAACTCCCAATACTTCGGCCACCTGATTGGACGAGCTGACTCATTGGAAAAGACCCTGATGCTGGAAAAGATTGAGGGCAGGAGGAGAAGGGGGCGACAGAGCATGAGATGGTTGGGTGGCCTCACCGACTCGATGGACATGAGTTTGAGTAAACTCCAGGAGCTGGTGATGGACAGGGAGGCCTGGCGTGCTGCAGTCCGTGGGGACGCAAAGAGTCGGACATGACTGAGTGACTGGACGAGATCATGACTGATGTTTACCGGGAAGGACCCCTTAAATGGGAGCCACGTTCTTGAGTTTTAGGCCTACTTCTCTCCGTAGCCGCCCATGTGACAACTCACTGACCCCAAGAGAATAAACGGATCATCCTGTTTGTTCTTTCGGCCGGACCCTTGGGCTCCATGCCCTCCTAAGGTTCCAGCTCACGGTACGGTTGATCCATCTTCAAGACTGTTCACATTGACTTGCCTGGGCGGTCCTGTGGTTAAGAATGCACCTTGCAATGCAAGGGGCGTGGCTTCAATCCCTGAAAGGCTTTGTTTCAGACCAAAATGAAGGTCCCAAGTGCCACAACTAAGACCCAACGCAGCCAAATAAATTTTTTTTTTTGGAAGGGGAACTCTTTACAGCCTATAGGTTGAGTTACTGAAATTATGGGGGGCTAGCTTTGTCACTCGCAGAGGTAAAAGTTATGTGTGGTGAAACCTGGTGGCCAGAACTCTGTCTTTGGAATGTTCTCTTGTTACCTTTGAGGGAATGCTCTATACTGGTTCTGTTCCCTAGAACTTATTAATGACATAACTGCCTTGAACAGGAACCGGGAAAGGACCCACCTTCCAGCAGTTTGCATCCTGTAGGGCTTGTCTTAGAGGGAGATCTGAGAGCCTTTCTTGATTATCTAGCCAGCTGGATGTGGCCTCACTAAAGGAAGGCCTGTTTGGACCACCCTCCTATCTTGGCAACCACAGGCCTGTTTTCTCTGGTCGTGAGTCTGTTTTGTGGATAAGTTTCTTTGTGTCATATTTTAGATTCCGCCTCTAAGTGATACCATTTGATATTTGCCTTTCTCTTTCTGACTGACTTAGTATGAGTGTCTCTATGTCCATCCATGTAGCTCCAAACGGCATCATCCCATCCTTTTTCATGGCTGAGTAATATTCCACCGTATATACGATATACCATGTCTTCCTTATCCATTCCTCTGTCAATGGACATTTAGGTTTTTTCCCTGTCGTGGCTATCCTGACTCAGGCTGCTGTGAACATAGGGGTGCGTGTATCTTTTCAAAATCTTAGTTTTCTCTGGGTACTACATACCCAGGAGTGGGATCATCGGGTGCTGGGAAGACCGTCCGCGATTTAGAGTTCCACATTTCCAGGACTCGGGTCCCTCTCTGAGGTTAGCGTTCTGTGAATTACGTTACAATGCAAGGACAGCAGAGCCTGGCTGTGAATGCTGGGCTGCCTTTTCTCTTTCACTTAATACATATTTGATTGAGAGAGTAGACGGGTGATTAATCGGCTGGGTCTCTGCTGCTTGTTGATCGATCATTTTTAATATCACGCATTGAAGCAACTGCACGCGGTCCTGGCCTCATTGGCTAAGCTTTCAATGCTGATGGAAGACCTCCGTTGACGCCTGCGGACCCTGACCGTGAGCACGACTCAGGCCTGTGGAAAGCCAGTCTCAGTGGAGGTGGAGCCGTAGAGATGACATTTCTTTGCGGTTTCTGTTTTGGAGTTTTGGCTGTATTCTTTCTGATGCTTTTTGCGAATGATGTCTCCTTAATTTCATTTTCAGATTGTTGATTGGTACTTGCAGGATATTACATTTTCATGCAATAGCAGGCCTTTTTTTTTTCCCTTGTTACAGGAAGAGATTTTTTTTTTTTCTTTTTCCCCTGGTGCACTGCCTGTGTTTGTGACAGTGAGTTTGTATTGACTTGAAAGACCTTCTGAGGGCTTGTTTGCACTGTTTGGTTGGCACCCAGTTTTTAGTTCCCCGGAGCATCAGTAAGAGAGGCTGCTAGATTAAAAAAAAAAATTATTTAGACAACTTTCATTTAAGATGATTTACTTTGGTTGGTTATAAACCACAGCAAGTTCCAGGAATAGTGCCGAGAGGTCCTGTGTCCCGCCTCCTCCAACGGTGCCGTTGTTACATAACTTCAGACCAACAGCCAAAGCAGGAAATCGGCATGGCGCAACATCGTTAGTTTGTCCGCGGTCCCTGCAGGGAGTGCAGCAGTTTCTGCTTGCGCTCATTGGTGAGTTACACGTTTTTAAAGATCAGCATACGTAACATCTCGTCTCGCAGTCCTTGAGTGGAGGATAAATGGAACAAGAGGGGATGGAATGAGTCAGGGCTTTAAACAAGCACCCGTTAAAAGATTCCCTTGACTTTGCTTGGCGGCCGAAGTGGACGGAACAGGTGGCAGCCCGCCCTCCCCTCCCCGGAAGGCACGGGACGCTTTGCGTGGTTAAAAATCCAGAGGTGTGCGGTGCCTGAGCTCCCATCAGGGGTGTGCTCTTTTGGTTTTCAATGCTCAGATGAGACAAGCCAATTTCCAGCTCTAGGCAGGGTAATGGGAGAAACACAGTGTGGAAGAGAAACCACCCAGCCTCCCCGCTTCCCCCCCCCACCCCCGACAACTTGTCTATTGCAACTGGAAATCACTGAGTCTGGCTTCATGTCCTTACTCAGTTGCCACGGGCCTTCCTCAGTAAATGGATGAAACAGCCTCTTCTGTTCCCGTTTGGTGATGGTTTGCTATTACCCATGCCATCGAGATCCCTGTTTGGGATTACTTCCTTCTCTTCCTTTCGGATGATGGTGTACCACGCGTCTGGCCGGGACAGTGGAGATGCTATTAATTAAACTGACACATAGAATGGACGTGACTCTCCCACCCCGTGGAATGTGCTAGAATGGCTTTCTCTCCCCGCCCCCGCCCCCACTCCTCTTGGCCTGAAAGCGACGAGTTTGGAAATGGTCAGCGGTAGTCACGAGACAGCCCGGAGATGCGCGACTCTCTGTTGGGGTCGCGGGGGTGGGACGGCATCTCTGGGACAGTAGCTGTTGGTCTGGGCATCGAGAGGCCCCCCTGTGTGTGTGAGGTGTGCGGGGCAGTTTCAGGAGCTGCTGCCGTGGCTTGAGCCCCTGAGACGTGATGATAAAACTGGGAAGTTGGTTGGGAAGGTAACTGACCCAGGGCAGGCTGTCAATTCTTACAGAGGCTTGCGGGCTGAACCAGAAAGGGCGTGGTGGGCAGAAAGGAGATGACTATTGCCTGGGACTGGGGAGCTGGGTGTTGCAGCTCGGGAGCGCCGACGGGGAGGGGGTTCAGAGCTGCTTCTGGGGTTCCTGGACATGCTCTGTTGATTGAGCTGATGACCGTTGTACAGTCTGTGAATCTTTGCTTGCGCACCTTCCACTGGGTGAATTGTCTTGGTGTGTGCTATCTCAGTAACGCTGTTTTGGAAAAGACCCTAATGTTGGAAAGGATGAGACGTTCAGAGGGCATCACCGACTCGATGGATGTGAGTCTGAGCAAGCCCCGGGAGTTGGTGATGGGCAGGGAAACCTGGCGTGCTGCGGTCCATGGGGTCGCAAAGAGGTACACATGACTGAGCGACTGAACGAAGACCACATTATGTAGGGGGATCTTTCGTCATGCATTTGGCAAAAAGTACTTAGCTCTCTTTGGTGACGTTGGAGAGTCACGGGGACCAGAGTCGGACACCACTTAGCGACTGAGCAACAGGAGCTGTCTACAAACGGATACTGCTTTCATACTTTGTACCCTGAACATCCATCCCGTGATCACGTGTGGCGGTCAGAGGCCCCCCCCACCCCCACATGTGCAAGGACAGGGTGTGACTCCGCGTGTGGGGAGAGCAGATTCAGAGATTGTGGCTCCGGAAAACATGTCCCGGTCTGTTATCTCCACTCCGGCCCCAGTTAGGAACCAGGCGTCCACAGTGAGTGGGCAGACAGTGGCTGCTATCAGAGGGAAGTCGGGTGGTGTCGTCTCTGTGTGGACATTTTCCCTTTTCTCAGCCCTGTTTGACTCCTCTCTTTCCGCAGACAGGCAGCCAAGGGAAAGCGTGAGATTGGGGGGGGAGGGGGCGTGGCATGCTGCATTCATTTAGAACAAAACGCACATCCGGCAGGGAAAATAGAGCTTCCCACCCTTCCAACACAGAGATAAAGATGGAGACATCAAAGGGGGAGACTTGTAAAGCGTCCTTCTGAATATTGAGGGGTAGGAAAAATTTCAAAAACAGGGGGACTTCAAGTCACCCTCATCACCTTGCGTCAAACTGACATCAGTTTGGTTCCGTGCAGTCCTGTTTGACTCTTTGTGACCGCATGGCCTGCAGCATGCTAAGCTTCCCTGTCCATCGCCAACTCCCGGAGCTTACTCAAACTCATGTCCATCGAGTCGGTGATGCCATCCAACCATCTCATCCTCTGTCGTCCCCTTCTCCTCCTGCCTTCCATCTTTCCCAGTGTTAGGGTCTTTTCCAGCGAGTTGGTTCCTCACATCAGGTGGCCACAGTATTGGGAGTTTCAGCTTCATCATCAATCCTTCCGATGAAGATTCAGGGTGGTTCCTTTCCCCGCCGTGGAGTGGAAGTGCTTGACGCACGTGTGTGCTCGTGTGTGTAACCCCCAGTTCTATGATTTGCTTTCCAGTGAATCTTGCTTGGAAATGATTATTCAAGCACGTCCTTCAAAGTCACGTGAACTGTTTCTCCATTCACAAGCAGAGCTCTATTAAAAAAAAAAGCACATCCAGGTGGTCATTTGATTTTCCTGACACTCAGCGATTTTTGCCACGAGCTTTATACACTTGGCCCCCGTGCTTAAGCTAATCAGGGAATGGCTGAAATTGACCCTCGGGCGCGATGGAGCCTAGATGGCAGTGAGGGAAGACATGGAGTTTGTGTCTCCCCAGGAACTTAGCAGGCATTAGTGGGGGACCTTGGGCGGAAGGTAGGCAAGACAGCCCCAGGGACCACTGGAGTTGTTATTTTTTATTCTTTGTTCCGGTTATTTTTATTTGTTTTTCATCTCTTTTTTTTAATCTCCTTTTTTTTTTTTTCTTTGTATTCCTCCCAAAATCCCACTGCTTGTGGGATCATGGTTCATGGGCCAGGGATCAGGCCTGAGCCCCTGAGGTTGGAGTGCTGAGTCTGAAATGCTGGAATAACAGAGACCCCCCCCCCCCCCGCCAGACCCCAAGGAATAAATAATCTGAGTGAGGTCTCCATTTCAACACCAAGACCCAGCTCCAGTCAACTGCCCACAAACTCCACTGCTGGCCACTTCAGGCCAGACAACTAGTGAGCCAGGGACACCGTTTCCAACCCATCAAAAAAAAAAAAGAAACAAGAAGAAAAGATGAAATTGCCCATCAGGTTTAAAAAAACATCTGCACTTAGTCTCCTAAAGAAATGTTGTCTACTTGTTGTACATAAGAAACGAGGAAAAAAATAGGAAATTGCCCATCAGGTTTAAAAAACATCAGTGCTTAGTCTCCTAAAGAAATGTTGTCTGCCTTGTACTCAAGAAACTTGAAAAAAAAAAAAAAAATGAAATTGCCCATCAGGTTTAAAAGACATCAGTGCTTAGTCTCCTAAAGACATGTTGCCTACGGTTGTCTAAACAGCTGTCTGTTATTTTTTTTCTTGATCGGGGTGTTGGTTGGAGCTCTCCTGGGGGGTTGATAGAGCTTGTGGGATGATCGTGTTTCCTGAGCAGGGATCAAACCCAGGCGCCCTGCATGGAGATTGCAGTCTGCACCAGTGGCCAGCCAGGGAGGTCCCTGAAGACTTATCCTTCGCTACTTTGTTGCGGCACATGGGTCTCCTGTCTTCCTTGTAAGCAGGTGTGCCCGCATTGTGGCAGTGAGGAACAGCAGAAGAGGCAGGCTGGGGATTGAAAGAGCTGCGTGGGGAGGTGGCTCAGACCGCGGGGAGGAGGGGACCCCCCGCCCCCCGCCTTGCCCCACTGGAACCAGCGCGCCTTTGTTTCATCTGCAGGCAGAGGCTTTCTCAGTGTGACTTCTTGCGTGTTGCAACCCGAGCAGCCTGTCCTGACTCTGACCTCTGCTGTTGGGACTCCAGCCTCATTCCTGGGTACCTGGTGTCTTCTCAGTGGCCAGGGTCACGTCCCCAGCTTGGCAGCTGAACCAGGACTTTGGGGCTGGAGTTAGGGGGTGTGGTCAGGCCCCACGGGATGGGGTGGGGAGAGAAGGATAAATGCCATCGGTGATGGACGTGTGGTTTTTTCGGGTGCCCGCTGTCTGCAGGCAGGAACGTCTCTCCTTCTCTCTGAGTCTGCATGAGGCATCCGTATCCGTGGAAAGGCTCTTCCTTGTTTGGCAAGCGGGGCAACCAAACGCAGGGCGTTGATGTGCCAGGTCGCCAAGATGGAACGGGGACTTCAGGGTCCATGCTCTCTGCAGGGCAGGGCTGTGTTTCTCGACTGCCCGAGGTTTATTCACCTCGAGTTTGTGGCATTGATGGCTCTCAGGAGTCTACAGGGACCTTGGGGTGCAGGGTGGGGTCACGGGCCGGGTAGCTGGAGGCCCTGGGCTGGATGCATGGGAGCCCTGGAAAAATTGGATGGTGTCTGGTTCCAAAAACCATCTCTTGAGTCACAGCGTGAGACAGGCTTCCTTGAAGGCAGAGTCCAGACTTGGCCTGCCACCTGTTTCGGTACAGCCTGCGAGCTAAGAATGGTTTTGTATTTTTAAATAGCTGGAAAAAGCCTCATATTCCATGACACATGAAAATACTATGAAATTCCCAGTTTTGGTGGAACCCAGCCATACCTGCTCGTTCAGATAGTGTCTGTGGTTGCCTTCTCCCTCCAAAGGGCGTTATAACAGAGTTTACCTCGGGCCCCTGGAAGCCTCCAGTGTTGACTCTCTGGCCCTTTCAGAACCAGCCTGAAAGGGGATCAGAAACGGTGGGATCCGTGCCTGTCCGACTCTCTGCGACCCCATGGACTTGTAGCCCGCCAGGCTTCTCTGTCCATGGGGGTTCTCCAGGCAGGAATACTGGGGTGGGTTACCATGCTCTCCTCCAGGGTAGCTTCCCCACCCAGGGGTGGAACCCACGTCTCCCGCATTGCAGGCAGATTCTTTACTGGTGAGAAACTTGGGAACCTGATATTCCACAATTACAGACTCATTTGTTTGACATGACATGGTGTCCCAGTTAAGATGTGATGGTCCCAGGAAAGAAAGTACATTAAACGGTGTGTGTATGTGCATGTGTGTGTGTAAAGTCGCTCAGTCCTGCCTGACTCTCTGTGATCCCACAGACTGTAGCCCCTCCAGGCTCCTCTGGCCATGGGATTTTCCAGGCAAGAATTCTGGAGTGGGTTGCCATGCCCTCCTCCAGGGGATCTTGCCGGCCCAGGGATGGAACCCGGGACTGTCACATGGCAGGCAGATTCCTCACTGTGTCAGCCACAAGGGAAGCCCACATTAAGCTGTATCAGTTGAGTATACGGCAGGGTTGCGGTGGATGGGGTGCTGGCTTCATCAGAACAGATCGGGGCCGGTGCATAAAAAGAGTGGTACAGGGCTGTCCCCGTGCATGCTGGTGAAAGGTGGTCGCTAGGAGCCGTGAACGATGCCGGGATTCTTGGGCCTCCGAAGGACAGGAACTCATTCCGGGGCCTGTGACGAGGCCTTATGGCTCAGAGCTTCCGTGTAATAAAGTTTTAGTAAAGTATAATAGAGATGGAGAAAGCTTCTGACATGAGACACCAGAATGGGACACCCTGCTAATTTTTAGCAAGAAGTTATATACCTATTAGCAAGCTGCTAAATTAGAGGAAAGAAATGTCTCAAAACTCAGAGAGTGGCACCAGGCCCCTCACCCTCAAGATGCATTTTGAGATAACATTGGCACCAGGTGAGTTATTCTGGGCCATAAAACAGTTGACATGAACCTTGAAGAAAGGCAGGTTTCCGAGCAAACGCGTAGTTTCATTAACATCGCTTAAGAGAACATTTCTCTGGGTCACACATACTGGTTTGTTGAGCCCTTATGGATTCTGAGTCTTAGGCGGAACCAACTTGAAGAAAGACAGAGTCTAGGGTAAACAAATAGCTCATTAACAGCTTCAGAAAAACACTTCCATAAGAAAAACTCATTGGTGAGCTCACGGTTTGAGGAAAGTGAAGTTCAGGTGGAACCAGGGGTCGTCATGGCAACGCAGAGTTTTAACAGAAACCTTTAAATTTTGTATAGAGCAAGGGGAAAAAAAAAAGTCTGACACTTGTGGTGTGTTTCCTCCTGCCGATTAAGAGAGAGAGAAAAAAACGTCTGACATTTTGCAGCCTGTTTCCGCCACTTAGGGACCCGTGGACTTCCTGCCTGTTACTCTCTCAGTGGGAGAACAGAGGAAGTTGGGTCATCGAGAAGAGACCTTTTTCAGAACTTCCCTGGTGTCCAGTGGCTAAGACTCTGCGCTCCTAATGCCCGGGGTTCGATTCCTGCCCAGGGAGCTTGATTCCACATGCTGCAACTGAAGACCCTGCATGCTTAAACAGCTAAGACCAGGCACCGCCAACCAACCAAAAAGTCCCCCAAAGAGACCTTTGTTTGTGTCCTGCTTTCTCTTCATCCCCGTCTCAGTCTCCTGGAGGCTGGGAGTTGCTGGTGGACAAAGGCGAGAGCTAAGCTCCATCTCCAGAGGATGAGAAGGTTGGATGGTGTCATGGACGTGAGTTTGAGCGAGCTCCGGGAGTTGGTGATGGACAGGCAAGCCTGGCGTGCTGCAGTCCATGGGGTCGCAGAGAATCGGACACGACAGAGTGGCTGAACTGAACTGAAGCTCCTCTCCTCCGAGGAAGGTGTTCTGCTCACTGTAGATCTGGGGCACGGCCCAGCGCCATTGATACTCAGAATGCAATTGAAAGGCAGGGCCCACAGCTGGGAGGTGGTATAGCTAGAATTTGGCATGCACTCTTCTTCCTGGGTGCTGACTACATTCTAGCACCTTCTGTGGAAGTCTTGGCTTAATGTATTGAGGGCGGTGACCCATTTTTTGCCTTTCTACCCTTTTTTTTTTTTTTTTTTGATGTGGATCAGTTTTTAAAAGTCTGTTGAATTGGATACAATATTGCTTCTGTTTTATGTTTTTGTGTGTGTGTTTTATGGGAGAATTTTTAAAAGTCTTCATTGACTTTGATACAATATTGCTTCTGTTTTCTGTTTTGGTTTTTTTGGCCTATAGGCAAGGTGGGATTTTAGCTCCCGGATCAAGGGTGGATCCTGTACCCTTTGCATTGGAAGGCAGAATTCTTAACTGCTGGACCACCAGGGAAGTTGGTTACCCACTGTCATTTTTCTGGGTTGCTGCTCTGAAAGCGGGTTTTCCAGGTGGAGTTAGTGATAAAGAACCCACCTGCACAAGCCAGGAGATTTGAGAGACCCGGGTTCTAACCCTGGGTCAGGAAGATCCCCTGGAGGAGGAAATGGCAGCACACTCCAGTATTCTTGCTTGGGGAATCCCAGGGACCAGAGGAGCCTGGCGGGGCTACAGTTCATGAGGTTGCAAAGGACTGGACTTGACCGAAGCAACTTAGCATGCACTCACCAGAAGAACACTTCTGAGTGACAAACCAGTGCAGCCTTGGATGATATCACACTTGTAATTTGGAGCCTACTTTACTTTCTGATTTCTTCTTTAAACCTGTCTCGTGTTGATGGGCATGGTATGAAGCCCGGGCATCCCATTAGCTGTGGTATCCTGGGTGGCTTCTTTTTTTCCTTCCCGTTTCTTCGCTTTTCTTTCTAGATTTCTCAAACCCTCATTACAACGTGCTGGAGGCATCCACCTCTTCTGGTTGGGAGTGGCCTGGAGAGGGATGTTGGGAGAAGGGATAAAGTTTAGGCTTTAAACAGTGACAGAGCCCGGGGTGGGGGGGGTGGGGGGCGGGTATTGCTGGTGGCTCAGATGATAAAGAATCAGCCTGCAGTGCGGGAGAAGCCAGTCTGATCCCTGGGTCGGGAAGATCCACTCCAGGATTCTTGCCTCGGGAATCCCATGGACAGAGGAGCCTGGTGGGCTGTCGTGCGTGGGGTCACAGAGTCAGACACGACTGAACAGCTGAGAGACAGACAGACACATACTCCCACAGCCCAGATCTTTTTCCCCTATTAACCTACTTTGAAAGCTGCCAGAAGAATCGTAGTGTGGAAATTTCTCTGCCTTTCTCCTGTGCTCCTCTGACAAGATCTACAGATAAATCTCAGGGAGAGCTGGGCATATGGCCCTTTGGTCTCCTTGGCCTGGGAGGTATTGGGCTAGGAACCGAGGTTCCCAAGGGCCTTGGTGTTCTTTGGGAGATGGTTGGTGGAGCCAGCTACTCTATTTTGCCTGGACGCGCCCCTGCCTGCCATTTCTTGTCCCTTTAAATATGCTGGGTCCACACCTTCCCTTCCTGTCCCAGGAGCTGGAACAGGTGTGTGGAAGCATGGAACAGGACAGATCACGGCTTTGTCAGGAGCTGGTTGGACTGGGATGCTCGGCTGTTTTAAGCGTGAAGTAGGAGACCCTTTAAGAAGGGCCTCCTGTTGTAGATGAAGAAGTGTGTGACTCTGAGAGGCCCTGTGATTTAGCTGGGCAGCGAGGTGGCAGAGGGGTTGGGTTGCATCTGCAGCAGAGGGTGTCGCAGGTGCCCTGAAGCTTTGATGTGGCGATTGCTTCAGTGGAGAGTGGGTGAAGTGCCCCGGAGCCCGGCAGGGGTGGGGGCAGGCAGCAATGAAGCGGGGCAGGTCTGGGGAGGAGAGCCGTGAAGGAGCGTGTCCGCAAGAGCGCAGGGAGCCGGGGAAGTTGGGAGGGAGAAGCCAGAGAAGCAGGGGCTCTCGGGCCTGCAGAGGTGGTGCAGCATCTGGAGGTTGGGAACCACCTGTGAAAAGCCAAGGGTGGTTTTTGGCATCTGGGAGCAGCTGCTGGAGACGGGGTGACGGGCGAGAGGCTGGAGGTGGCTGGGTGCGTGCATCTTCTGGGAGGTTCAGCCCTGAAGGTCAGTGGAGAAGTGCGACAGTCTTTGGGCTTCCTTGGTGACTCAGTTGGTGAAGAATCTGCCTGCAATGCTGGAGACCCAGGTTTGATCCCTGGGTGGGGAAAGATTCCCCTGCTGAAGGGAATGGCAACCCACTCCAGTGTTCTTGCCTGGAGAATCCCCATGGACAGAGGAGCCTGGCGGGCTGCAGTCCATGGGGTCGCAAAGGGCGGGACGCGACTGAGGGAACACACACAGAACAGCCTTTGGGAAGGAAGCTAAGGTGCAGAGAGGGATTTTAGTGTGGGGGAAGACTGGGTGATTGAGTGGTCGCTAACAGGAGCTGAGGGCTTCCCCGGTGGCTCGGACCATAAAGAATACACGTGCAATGCAGGAGACGTGGATTCGATCCCTTGGTTGCAAAGATTCCCCAGGAGAAGTGCATGGCAACCCGCTCCAGTATTCTTGCCTGGAGAATCCCCATGGACAGAGAGGAGCCTGGCGGCCTACAGTCCATGGGGTTGCAAAAGAGTCAGACACAACTGAGCGATTAGTGCTTTTTTTTTTTCACAACAGGACGTGAGAGGTTCAGGAGTTGACACACAGGATGTGGGCTGTATTTCTCTCCCTTGGAAAAGGGGACACATGGGAAGGTGGTGAAGGTGTAGACTTTCAGAGGGATGGATTCGAAAATGAGTTCTCTTTAAAAGTTTCACCAAAGGATGACCAGGCATGGAGGTCTCGGTTTTGTAAGAGAGCCGGGAGGTCCTCACCCATGGGAAGCCAGACGTTTGGGGGCCAGCTGATGCAGGAGACGAATGAGCCTTTCAGACTGTGCTTTGGAACAGAGGGTGTAAGCTTGGCGTAAGAGAGCTTGGCGATGTCTCTCCTTCCTGCCTGCTCTTGTCTGTGATCACCGGCTGTACTTGGAATCGGAAGAGTCCTGTTCTATCTACCCTAGATAAGGGTTTCTGTTTAAACAGGCTGTTTGAACTCTCACTGCTTTGGTTTTTAAAAATCAGCAGATTGGGACTTCCCTGGTGGTCCACTGGCTAAAGATTCCACACTCCCGATATAGGGAACCTGAACTGTACAGGCAGATCCCACATGCTGCTGGTGGTGGTTTAGTTTGCTAAGTCGTGTGACTCTGTGTGAGTCCCCATGGACTGTAAGCCCACCAGGCTCCTCTGTCCCTGGGATTCTCCAGGCCAGAATACTGGAGTGGGTTACCATTCCCTTCCCCAGGGGATCTTCCCCCAACCCAGGGATGGAACCCGGGTCTCCTGCATTGCAGGTGGATTCTTTACCAACTGAGCGACCAGTGTGTGTGTGTGTGTGTGGGGGGTGGTTTCCTGGTGGCTCAGTTGGTGAAGACCCAGCATCAAGTAAATAATTAAAGAGGAAAAAAAAAAAAGGCTTGAAGCATAAACCAGGGCAGACTGAAAAGGATTGCTGGAAGATGGTCTGATTGAGCAAATACTCTCCAGCAGAGCTTTTTCCGCCGTGATGACGCGTATTTATATCCTTGCCGTCCGGTATGGGAGCTGCTGGCCACTTGTGGGTGTGGATTTACGGGGCGTCTCATGAGCCTGCAGGATGAGGACTTCTGTAACGTTCTGTCAGCAGAGCCTCCAGGGGCCAGGGCTTGGGGAAGCTGAAAGTGGCCGGTGGGAAAACGGCCTGGGTCAGGTGAATGCAGAGGATTGGTAAGGGAGAGTGTCTACGTACTCTTGGCCCCTGCCAACCAAAGCTGGGCTAGCTGTATTTCCCTCTCTTCTGGCTTCTGTTTGTTTCTTTGTATTTATTTTTTTATCTTTGGCTGTGCCGGATCTTTGTTGCTACCTGCAGGCTTTCTCTAATTGCAGTGACTGGGGGCCACAGTTCTTTGCATGGTTTTCGCACGCTGCGAGTTTCTTCTGGTGCAGACCTCCGGCTCTGGGCGTGCAGGCATCCATAGTTTCAGCACTCAGGTTCAGTAGTTGCAGCTCCCAGGCCCTGCAGAATACAGGCTCAGTAGTTAGGGCACACGGGCTTCGTTGCTCCAGGCTTTTAGGATCAGGGATCCCACGTTCCCCAAATTGGCAGGCAGACTCTCACCCACGGCGCCACCAGGGAAGTCCTAGCTTCTCTTTCTTCTTATTGCTTTTGTCAGTCACTCACTCGTGTCCGACTCTCTGTGACCCCATGGACCGCAGCAGGCCAGGCCTCCCTGTCCTTCACCAACTCCTGGAGTTTGCTCAAACTCCTGTCTGTTGAGTCAATGATGCCATCCAACCATCTCATCCTCTGTTGCTCCCTTCTTCTCCTGCCCTCAATCTCTCTCAACATCCGGGTCTTTTCCAGTGAGTCAGTTCTTCGCATCAGGTGGCCAGAGGATTGGAGTTTCAGCTTCACCATCAGTCCTTCCAATGAATATTCAGGACTGATTTCCTTTAGGATGCACTGGTTGGATCTCCTTGTAGTCCAACAGAGTCTCAAGAGTCTTCTCCAGCAGCACAGTTCGAAAGCATCAATTCTTTGGCGCTCAGCCATCTTTATGGTCCAACTCTGTACCATCCGTACGTGATTACTGAGAAAAACATATAGCTTCGACTATATGGACCTTTGTCGGCAAAATGATGTCTCTGCGTTCGAAAATGCTGTCTAGGTTTGTGATAGCTTTCCTTCCAAGGAGGGAGGCGTCTTTCAATTTTCTACTTATTTTCTTAACATATTAAGAGGAGAAGGGGACAACAGAGGATGAGATGGTTGGATGGCATCACCGACTCAATGGATATAAGTCTGAGTAAACTCCGGGAGTTGGTGATGGACAGGGAGGCCTGGCGTGCTGCGGTCCATGGGGTCACAAAGAGTTGGACACGACTGAGTGACTGAACTGAACTGAACCTACAGGAAGCTTGGAATTACCCAGTGTCTCTGCTCAGCCTGGGGAAGTGATCAGTACGAGGGGCCTTTGCTAATTCGGATCATTGCCGGCCATCATTTTGATGATCATTTTGGATCATTGCCGGCCTTCTCTGATGACAGCAGGGAGGAGGTGAACGTGCTCTCCTTGGGTTCGGGGAGGGCGGGAGAACGCTATAGCACACACGTCTCCATTTCATGCCCATGCTCAGCAGCCCCCATCTTTAAATATCAAGTCTTGTCAAGCCCTTCACCCTCTCTGTGGACATTTCAGCCTTGAGAAAGGAAAAGATCATCTGGAAGTTTCCATCTGCGCGCCAAGGGGACTGAGCCCGTTGAAAGCGTGGGCTCAAATGTTTTGTGCTCTAGCAAGCAGTCACGGGGTTTGGGGAATCTGTTAAAAACCCATCGGTTTTGTCGGGAGAGGAAAAAAAAAATCTCTCGCAGCTCTGTCTTCTGCAGCCTCCTCAAGGCCTTTTAGTCTAGAGCTGCAAGCACAAGCTGGGCGTCATAAAAAAGGAAAAAATTAGCAGAACCCGTTGCTTATCTGGGAGCTCCTCACTCTATTTGTGTGTCTCTCCCCACTCATCGCCCTTCTGCAGAGAACAGTTCCCCCCGTCTCCTGCCTTTCCCTCTCCGCAGAGCAGCTTTGCTCCACGTACCGACTGGCGTCTGCCCCCCGCTCCCCCTGCTGCTCGGCAGAAGCGCCGTCCGAGTCGCCGTGAATACCAGATTGTGGGGGGGACCCCTGCCTCACCCCAGCTGCTCCAGCGCCCTCTCCTTCTAGCAAGCCCGCTTGTCCTGGGTCTCAGGGCCATCCCACCCTCCCCACTCCCCCCTCCCTTTGTTCCCCTGCCCAAGGGGCTCCCCAGAAACCCCCATGCAGGCAGCAGCATGGGGGGGAGGCGTTGCGGCATGTCCCTGCTTGGTTATCCTGACTTCAGACTCCAATGCCCATGGCTCTGAACAGCTTGCTTATTTGACCCATTTGCTTCTCTGGTGGCTTGGACGCTAAAGAATCTGCCTGTGGTGCAGGAGACCCGGGTTCGATCCCTGGGTCGGGAAGATCTCCTGGAGAAGGAAATGGCAACCCACTCCAGTATTCTTGCCTGGAGAATCCCATGGACAGAGGAGCCTGGCGGGCTACAGTCCATGGGGTCACAGAGAGTAGGACACGACTGAGCGCTCACACACACGTCACTATCTTTCTGCACCACCTGTTCATCTTCCCAGACTGAAGAAAGTCTTTCCCTTTAAATACCAGCTCCCCGTCTCCCCACTGTCAGCCCCTGACCCCCAGTACTTTTCTGTTTTTGTGCTTCTGACTATATTGTAGGTGCTTACTGTCACTGGAATCACACAGCATCTGTCCTGTGTCTGCTTCTTTGACTTGGTATCATGTCCTCAGGGTTCACCCCTGTTGTGGCAGGTGTCAGAATTCACTTCTTTTTTTTTTTTTAAGTGCTGAATCCTATGTCATTGTATGGAGAGACCTTATTGTATTTATCCACTCATCTGTGGATGGGCATTGAGGTCCCTTCTGCTGCAAGAGGGGTGTTCCCCAATCTCTGGGCTGCAGACCGGTACCTCCTGTCAGATCAGTGGTGGCATTAGGTTAGAAATAAAGTGAGTAATAAATGTCATGCACTTGAATCTTCCCCCAAAAACACCCCCCCATACCCCAAGCCCATCCCCTTCCCGGTCTCTGGAAAAACTGTCTTCTGTGAAACCGGTCCTGGTGCCAAAAAAGGTGGGGGATTGCTGCTTTATTCTTTTTCTGGCTGTTGGGACTGCTTTCAATCTGAATGTACAAACATCTCTTCGAGATCCACTTTCAGTTATTTAAAATGTGCTTTTTGAACACAATCAGTTGAGTCGCTCAGTCATGTCCAGCTCTTTGCGATCCCATGGACTGCGGCATGCCAGGCCTCCCCATCCATCACCAACTCCCAGGGCTTACCCAAACTCATATCCATCGAGTCGGTGATGCCATCCAACCATCTCATCCTCTGTCGTCCCCTTCTCCTCCCGCCCTGAATCTTTCCCAGCATCAGGGTCTTTTCCAACGAGTCGGTTCTTCGCATCAGGTGGCCGAAGGATTGGAGTTTCAGCTTCAGCGTCAGTCCTTCCGATGAATATTCAGAGCACGACCTAGCAATGGCTTTAACCACCGCCATCATTTCAAAGTAGCCATGGGTGTCAGCGGTATTTTTTTTTAAAGTATCTGAGACATCTGAAAGCTGATCCGAAAATGCCTACAAAGTCCTGCCGGTATCTGAGAATCTCAGGCTCTGCAGTTTTCACGAGGGCCCTTTGCCCTCATTTCTAATGCAGTTACCGATGGAGTTACGTGAAAGGTGAAGGCAAAGAAAGTTGTTGCTTCTCCCCAGCCCCCATCCAAGTTCACGGACGCCCCTGAACTGTGGCCTGCGTGTCCATTCCAGCGTGGTCTGCAGACTGGGTTTCCCGGGACGCACGTGGGACCTGTCTCCTCTGTTCGCTGCGGGGACCGGTACCTCTGCCCTGGTAGCTCCAGCTGGTATCCCAGCCACGGAAAATGCTTGCTCAGATGTGGGGCAAGCGTCCCTCTCCCTCACTCGTGTGTTCATTCACCCCACAAATAGCTTGGTTCAGGCTGTGTGCTGAGCGTTTCCCTGGGTGCTCGGGGTGCCCGGGACAGCAGACAGGGCAGGGATGAGCAAGCGTGTACACTGAGATTGACTGGATCTCAACAGTGATGAGCGTCACGGGGAAACGCGGGCGGCCGTGAAGAAAGTCTCTCCTCCTTAGTCACGCTGAGGGGGAGCGTCTTAAGGTAGGACCAGAGGAAGGACTGGAGTCAGGACGCATGCCCGGCCAAGAAGCAGCTTGTGCAAAGGCCCTGAGGTTGCCCGGAGCGGAGGTGTCCAGGGAGAGAGGGGAGGGACTGGCCCCCTTGCCGGGCGTCTGGAGACTGACTTAGAAGTTAGCTCTGTCCTGGGAGTATTGAGCAGTAGCTCGGAGGGGAATGCCAGGCTGATGTCCGTTCTGGCTTCTCAGTGGAGAGAGACTTGGAGGACGTCAGGAAGGGAAGTGCGTTGGGCGATGCTGCCTGCTAGAATATTTCGCAGGAGTGGTTCCTTGGCCTAGGGCAGGTGGCCCACGACACGGGGAAAGGAGGGGATCGGTTAGAGACAAGACTTTGGAACTTCGTTAGATGTCTTAGGTAAGCTCAGTTGGTTATAGAAGCCCCCTGCCAGGCAAGAGACTCAAGTTCCATCCCTGGGTCGGGAAGATCCCCTGGAGGAGAGCATGGCAACTCGCTCCAGTGTTCTCGGCTGGAGAATCCCATGGACAGAGGATCCTGGCGGGCTACAGTCCATGGGGTTGCAAAGAGTCGGACACGACTGAGGACAGCATCCTGATTTACGCCACCTTTCTCCTCCCTTTCATATTCCTCCCACGGAAACCCACGACCCGATCCTTCTTAATGCGTCTTTATTCCTGTCTTACGGTGTATTCCTTTTAAATCTCTTTGAGACTTGAGGGCAGAGCCTTAGCTTTCCTGGCTTTGAGTGTTTTAAGATCCAACCCATATTTCATTGAACGGAATGGAATGTATTTTTTTTTTTTCCCCTGGGTCCTGCATTCCTTGGTGTTTGGACATGTTTCCCGATGAGAACAGTGCCGACATCACTCTAACTTATAACGGAGGACATTGTGGGGACCCTCTGAGCTGGAGCTTCTGTTCCTGGACCTTCCCTGGAGTCTCTAGACTGAGGAGTGGGGGGCGGGGGTGGGTATCATTGCTATATAAGAAGGCGTTCTCACTGTTTGCATTTATAGAGTTTGCTGTTTTCGGAAGAAACTATCTGGATTTTCGTGGAAAAATTATAGTCTCCCGAGAGTTGTTTTGCCTTTGGTTCTGTTCTAACAGCTGGCTGTGAGCAGGGGGAAATAACCATCTCGTCTGTAATATAAATGAGTTGGTCTTTATAGCGTATATGATATGTAAAGCGGTACCAACCGGGCCGCCGTGTCAGCGGTTATGTACGTCCGCTGTTTTGGAAATCAAATATTTTGGTGTGCGTGCACTCTCTGTATGTTTCCTTATTTGTTGGGGGTGGGGTGGGTATCACTGCTATATAAGGAGGCCTTCTCACTATTTGCATTTATAGAGTTTGCTTTTTCAAAAAGAAATTATCTGGAGTTTCGTGGAAAAATTATATAGTCTCCCGGGTGGTGTTTTGCCTTTGGTTCTGTTCTAAGAGCTGGTTGTCAACAGGAGGACGTAACCCGTCTCGTCTGCAGTGTAAGTGTGTTGGTCTTTATAGTATATATGACGCCTAAAGCGGTACCAAACCCGGCTGCCATGTCAGTTTTGGAAACCAAATATTTTGGTGTGTATGCACTCTCTGTATTTTTCCTTATTTGCACGGGGAAAATTATTATTTTTTTCCCCCCAGAGGGATTTTGAGTGTAAACAAGTCCCGATCCTGTTTGAAGTGCAGACTGTCTTGGCTTTATTTTTCCTCTTTTTTTCCGCCCGAGAGGGTTGAAGACTTAAGCACCGGGCTATGTGACTGCACGAGGCAACATTCCTGCTTTATTTTTCCTTCTAGACCTGTTTCCTGTGGAAGAAATAAGAGTAATGACTGCAGCTGCAGGCAGCGTTCAAAATGAAGGGGTGTGTGTGTGTGTGTGAGAGAGAGAGAGAGAGAGACAGACTCAGAGAGAGGGAAGACACAGTCTCTCTTTGTATAGCCCAGCCAGCTCTGTGCAGAAGTCTGGCTCGGGGAACTTTCCCAAACTTCTCTGGCTGCGCATTTTGGGGTGAGAGGTTAGAGGTGCGTTCAAAGTAAGCAAACAGAGATGGCAGAAGAGACCACGTGCTGTTAGAGATGACACCTGTGTCTCCCCCCATTCCGTATCTGAAACCCTCATTCTGTGTCTGGGTGCTCCGTGACTGGTCGGTTTCAGAATCGGTCAGAGTATTTATTAACAGGGAGAGAAACGTGGGTGACTGTCTGGTCCGGTCTTTTCCAGGCTTGGATGTGGAGCTTGGGGAGGGCAAGGTGGCCTCCTGGGTCCCTCACAGGCAGCACTGGGGCCCTGGTGTGGCCCTGGGATCCTGTCTTCAGGGGTGGTTGACCTCTGTCTGGAGGGCCAGGTCGTGTCTGTTTTGGCCATGGAAGTCCCCATGGTCTGTGTTCCCCTCTGCCTGGAGTGGGGATGCAGCCTGAGACCCATGTGATGAACTGAATGTGGCTGTACCTAGTCAAATTGCTTTGACCTCCAACTTATTGCAAATGGAAAGGTTCCATGCTTTTTTATGGCTGCGTAATATTCCACTGTGCATACACCACATCTCCTTTATCCATTCATCTATCGATGGACGTTTAGCTTGTTCTTATGTCTTGGCTGTTGTGAATAGTGTTGCTCTGAACACTGGGGTCCATGTATCTTTTCTAATTACGTTTTCTGAGGTTTTTGGAGATAGACCAGGAGTGGAACTGCTGGGTTGTATCTGAGTTCCAGAGGTTGGGCTTTTGAAGAATGAGTGTAGCTGAGAAACACACCAGCCATCGCCTCTGCAGAGGTTGTGTGCGCTTCTTTCTCAGATACCGTGGTCTGTTTTTAATGTCAGAGAGGAAAAAGGACTGGAGACACATTAGTTGTACAAAGCTGTTTGAGAAAACGACTGTTCACATCTCGTGTGTGCACGCTAAATCGCTTCAGTCAGGTCCGACTCTGTGTGACGCTGTGGACTGAAGCCCACCAGGCTCCTCTGTGCATGGGGTTCTCCAGGCAAGAAGACTGCAGTGGGTTGCCATTCTCTTCTCCGGGGATCTTCCCGACCCGGGGATCGAACCCTTGTCCCTTACGTCTCATGCATTGGCTGCTGGGTTCTTTACCGCTAGCGCCACCTGGGAAGCCCAGGTCACATCTAATGGCTGCTTTATTAACTGCAGCGTGACTTAAAGAAATAATACATCAGAATCCTTTTAGTCTATATTTAGTCACTAACCCTACACTTGTACTAAAGCAGTTTGGGGCGGAAGTATTTCAGTTCATTTTTGTCATCAGCCAAATTTTCTGTAAGAAGCTGGATGGTGGATATTTGGGGATTTTTAGATGGTATGGTATCTGGACGTTGGGGGGCAAAAAAGGGGCCATTGGTTGTACAGACAGACATTTACACTGTTGGGCGGCCAGTCACTGGAACGTCTTTCCCCTCCCAGGAGTCAGCTCTCTGCCCAGTAAGCAGCAGCTGCCCCCTCCCCGCCCCCCAGCCCCCCAGAACTTCTGTCTTGCTGTCTGTGTATGTGACTTGGAACACTCCAGAACCTCACTGTTTGTCCACTTGTGTCTGACTTTTTTTTTCAGCAAACATCACATCCTCAAGGTTTACCCGTCAAGTAGCGTCTGAAGCTCTTTCCTTCTTTGTGACAGAATAATGCTCCATTGTATTGTATACCAGTAAGTTCGTTGCTGGAAGTAGATTTTCTTTGGTTACTTGGAGTCACTTTAGCTCAGCACAGTTCCCTGGGAATCGTCCTAATGGAAGGAAGGCTTAGGAACACACAGTCTTGCCCATTTGAAGGTCAAGGAGGTCTTGAGAGGCCCTGGAACTCACCTGCCTATGAAAGTACATGCTGCATGGTGTTGGAGTCCTGAATCGGGGAAAATGTCTGTGAAATAGAAGATAGGCGGGATCATCAAGAATGCTTTTCAGTCATTCAGTTGTGTCCAACTCTTTGCAACCCCATGGACTGCAGCACGCCCTGCAGACTTCCCTGTCCTTCACTGTGTCCCTGGGTTTACTCAAACTCATGTGCATCGAGTTGGTGATGCCATCCAGCCATCTCATCCTCTGTTGTCCCCTTCTCCTCCTGCCTTCAATCTTTCCCAGCATCAGGGTCTTTTCCAGTGAGTCAGTTCTTTGCATCAGGTGGCCAAAGGATTGGAGCTTCAGCTTCAGCATCAGTCCTTCCAATGAATATTCAGAACTGATTTCCTTTAGGATGGATTGGTTGGAACTCCTTGCAGTCCAAGGGACTCTCAGGAGTCTTCTCCAACACCACAGTTCTAAAGCATCAATTCTTTGGTGCTCTGCTTTCTTTATGGTACAGATTTCACATCTGTCCTTGATCACTGGAAAAACCATAGCTTTGACTTGATGGTCCTTTGTTGGCAAAGGGACGTCTCTGCTTTTTAATGCGTTGACTAGGTTTGCAATAGCTTTTCTTCCAAGAGTGGTCACCTGTATTCACCAGACTCTCTTTATTTGCTCACCCGGGAATTTTGCGGCCCCCTGAGAAGGTGACCCCACTTCTGCAGATTGGGTTTCCGGGGAAGCCGACTCTGGGCGGGGGGTTGGATATGGGAAGTTCGGGCTGGGGGTGGGACCCCCTTCGGGATGGGCGGCTGTGGGTGGGAGAGGAGGAGGAGGCCAGTTTTGGAGGAAGGGGTCGCCGGGCATGATGAAGCCACACGGCCTCAGGTGACCGCTGGTGCCAGCATCACCCACTTCTGTCAAGAGGCCTTTGCAACCGTTGCCTGCCCCCCGACCGTTATTCACTGGGGGCATGCCTTGAGGTTGGGGCCATTCCTGGCAGTTGGGGGTTTCTTGGCAGCAATGATCGCCTCTGTTACCCGAATAAAGTATGTTGTTGGCCTTTCCCTGGAAGCCGACATCGAAAAATACCGAGTCCAGAAGTTCTTAGATGGTTTTGTTGTTTGTTTCTGTTGTGTGTGTGCATGTGTGTGCTCAGTCCCTGGCTTGTGTCTGACACTTTGCGACCCCATGGGCTGTAGCCCTCCAGGCTCCTCTGTCCATGGGATTCTCCAGGCAAGGATTCTGGAGTGGGTTGTCATGCCCTCGTGAACCCAGAGATCAAAACCTGCATCTTCTGTGTCTCCTGCATTGGCAGACAGGTTCCTTACCACGGCTACCACCTGGGAAGCCCATATATCAGGATATGACTTGCTAAAATTCAATCATGAAGGAAGTGCCGGGAGGTAGAGTCTGATAAGGCTATGTGTCAGGGGAAGGTACTTCCAGTGGCCCGTCTTGAAAACCAATTTTTACTGGGACACTTGGCCACATCCATTGTTTATCCTGAGACTTTCTTCCCTGGGGGCAGAGCTGCGTAGTAGCAACAGAGACAATCTAGACCTTGATGTTGAGAATATTTATCATCTGGTTGGAGACACGGGCCACCACTGCTGTGAGCAATGTCTAGAGCTTTCTGGGACGCAGAAGGCAAAGGTGGTCTTTTTGTTGTTCTTTTGTCTCTTCCAGTTTTATGGAGAGATAATTGACATACAGCACTGTATAAGTTTAAGGAGTGTAGTTTAACGGCTTGATTTCTATACATCATTTAATCATGACCACACGAAGTTCAATGAAGAGCCATCATCTGTAATCAATACAAAGGCTTCCCTGATGGTTCAGTGGGTAAAGAATCCGCCTGCAATGGGGGAGAGCTGGGTTCGATTCCTGGGTTGGGAAGATGCCCTGGAGAAGGGCGTGGTAACCCACTCCAGTATTCTTGCCTGGAGAATCCTGTGGACAGAGGAGCCTGGTGGGCTATAGTCCAGGGGCTCGCAAAGAGTCAGACTGAGCTACTAAGCATGCAGTACATACCAAAAAAGAAAAAGGAGAAAAATATTTTTCCTCGTAATGATTTGCTCTCTTAACTTTTATGTGTAACATATGAGCAGTGTTAATTACAGTCACCATGGTGTACGTCACATTCCCAGCACTTACTTACAAAAACTGGAAGTTTGCACTTTATGACCACCTTCATTCACTTCCCTCTGCCCGCCCAGCACTTGTCTCTGATATCCAGGAATCTGGTCTCTTTTTCTGTGACTTTGATCATCTGTCTGATTGTTTTTGAAGCTGTAATTGACCTGTAGTGCTGGATCTTTTCCAGGCGCAGAACATAGCGATTCAGTATTTCTGAACCTTTGAAAATGATCCCCAGGGTAGGTCTGTAGTTACCGGCTGTCATCATACAAAGATGTGACGTTATTACTGACTGTATTCCCCACGCCGTATGTTTTTCATGCCTGTGACCCACTTATTTTGTAACGAAGGTGTGTACCTCTTCAAGACCATCCCAAAGAAAAAGAAATGCAAAAAGGCAAAATGGTTGTCTGAGAGGGTCTTACAAATATTTGAGAAAAGAAGAGAAGCTAAAGGCAAAAGAGAAAAGAAAAGATGTACACATGTGAATGCAGAGTTCCAAAGAATAAGGAGAGACAAGAAAGCCTTCCTCAGTGATCAAAGAAATAGAGGAAAACAATAAAATGGGAAAGACTAGAGATCTCTTCAGGAAAATTAAGAGATACCAAGGGAACATTTCATGCAAAGATAGGCTCAATAAAGGACAGAAATGGTATGGAGCTAACAGAAGCAGAAGATATTAAGAAGAGGTGGCAAGAACACACAGAACAACTATTCAGAAAAGATCTTCACGACCCAGATAATCACGATGGTGTGATCACTCACCGAGAGCCAGACATCCTGGAATGTGAAGTCAAGTGGGCCTTAGGAAGCATTACTACAAACAAAGCTAGTGGAGGTGATGGAATTCCAGTTGAGCTATTTCAAATCCTAAAAGATGATGCTGTGAAAGTGCCGCACTCAATATGCCAGCAAATCTGGAAATCTCACCGGTGGCCACAGGACTGGAAAAGGTCAGTTTTCATTCCAATCCCAAAGGCAATGCCAAAGAATGTTCAAACTACTTCACAATTGCACTCATCTCGCATGCTAGTAAAGTGATGCTCAAAATTCTCCAAACCAGACTTCAACAGTATGTGAACCATGAACTTCCAAGATATTCAAGCTGGATTTAGAAAAGGCAGAGGAACCAGAGATCAAATTGCCAGCATCCACTGGGTCATCGAAAAAGCAAGAGAGTTTCAGAAAAACATCTGCTTTATTGACTACACCAAAGCCTTTGACTGTGTGGATCACAACAAACTGTGGAAAATTCTGAAAGAGATGGGAATACCAGACCACCTGACCTGCCTCTTGAGAAATCTGTATGCAGGTCAAGATGCAACAGTTAGAACTGGACATGGAACAGCAGACTGGTTCCAGATAGGAAAAGGAGTATGTCAAGGCTGCGTATTGTCACTCCGCTTATTTAGCTTATATGCAGAGTACATCATGAGGAACACTGGGCTGGATGAAGCACAAGCTGGAATCAAGATTTTCAGGAAAAATATCAGTAACCTCAGATACGCAGATGACACCACCCTTATGGCAAAAAGCGAAGAAGAACTAAAGAGCCTCTTGATGAAAGTGAAAGAGGAGAGTGAAAAAGTTGGCTTAAAACTCAACATTCAGAAAGCTAAGATGATGGCACCTGGACCCATCACTTCACGGCAAATAGATGGGGTAACAATGGAAACAGTGACAGGTTTTATGTTTTTGGGCTCCAAAATCACTGCAGATGGTGACTGCAGCCATGAAATTAAAAGACGCGTACTCCTTGGGAGGAAAGTTATAACCAACCTAGACAGCATATTAATAAGGAGAGACATTACTTTGCCAACAAATGTCTGTCTAGTCAAAGCTGTGGTTTTTCCAGCAGTCATGTACAGATGTGAGAGTTGGACTATAAAGAAAGCTGAGCGCCGAGGAATTGATGCTTTTGAACTGTGGTGTTGGAGAAGACTCTTTAGAGTCCCTTGGACTGCAAGGAGGTCCAACCATTTGCGAGGCTGAATTTCTAGCTGGTTGAAGGAAGGTCCCCCCCTGAAGGTGTGATGCTTCCAGATTCTTGCAAGAGCAGGTACCGGAGTCTGGTGTTGTGTCTGTCTGTCTGCCCCATGACAGTCAGAGCCACGCTGGTTCCAGGCCTCAGCACACCGCCCTGGGTTGTGGGCACTGCGTATCCTCAGCCGCACTGGAGGATAATAAGAAGGACTTAGGAGACTCTGGGTGGTAACCTGTAGGAAACCTCGATTCCAGAAGCTTTTCCTGTTCGTAGCGTGGATGACGGAGAAGGCAATGGGACCCCACTCCAGTAATCTTGCCTGGAAAATCCCATGGACAGAGGAGCCTGGAGGGCTGCAGTCCATGGGGTCGCAAAGAGTCGGACACGACTGAGTGTCTTCACTTTCCCTTTTCACTTTCATGCATTGGAGAAGGAAATGGCAAGCCACTCCAGTGTTCTTGCCTGGAGAATCCCAGGGACGGGGGAGCCTGGTGGGCTGCCGTCTATGGGGTCGCACAGAGTCGGACACGACTGAAGTGACTTGGCAGCAGCAGCAGCGTGGATGAAGAGGTTAATGTCTAGCAATGCAGTGAATTAAAAACACAACCCAGGACAGAATAGGAAAAGCTCATCAATGTGGGGAAAGCACTTATGAATTCCTCTCCTTAGAAGACTTAAAGAGCCTTAAAAGGGTGGTTCTGAGAAAACCAGCACCAGAAGGATCCCATTTATAGCTGTCTTTCCAGTGAACGTGTGTTTATACGCCAGATGTTTTCCTTAATGGAATGAGGTGGTCTTTCCTCCCCTCCTCCTCCGTTTCTTTTGTTGTATAAATAGCTTCTGGGTCTGCTTGACATTGTGGGTTCACCAAGTCAAGCAAGATGTGTTTTATTACCTAATGATTTTTATTGTGTGTTCCAGCTTGCCTGCTTCTAATAAATTGGCAGAAATTAAGAGTTTCCTTAAATTTTGCCAGCAGGATTTAAAAGCAATTAAAGCAGATTCAGTTATTACATTCGAAATTATCGTCTGGGTAAATTATAGTTTAAAATTCAATTTATACTAAACCCTACACTTTAATGAACAGACCACATCACACATTTTTTATGTTCTTACATTATCCATGGCTTTAAAGCAGTAGAACAGTGCTCTTTTTTTTTTTTTTTTTAAATGCTATATGTTTTCTTTCCTTCCCCTATCCCTTCAAAAGTATTTATGTTTTTCTTTCAGCATAGAGTGAGAAATTCCTACCGGCTTCTCAGTTTTAAGGAATAATAATTTCTCTTTCTGTCACAAAGATGTGTGTATCTGACTTGACTTCAACCCATGAAATCTTAACATGTAACCGGAGGAGAACCGTCTCTGGAAGTGTTCCCAAATGTGTCTATTTTTGAATGGCACATTTTACCCTTTCACCTTCATCCGCACCTTCTCGTCACATTTTTAGATGTATTCAATTATAGAAATAGCTCCCCTTCTCAAAGGGCCTCCCAACTGGCTCAGTGGTAAAGAATCTGCCTACCAATGCAGGAGACACGGGTTCCATCCCTGGGTCAGGAAGATCCCTTGGAGAAGGACATGGCAACCCACTGCAGTATTCTTGCCTGGGCGGGCTATAGTCTGTGGGATCGCAGAGTCGGACACAACTGAATACCTAACACGAGGCAGGCCTAACTGGCCCAGGTGCAGCCCAGTTTTAAGAATGACAGTGTGTATTGAAAACAAAATTGAAAGACGCTTGCTCCTTGGAAGAGAAGCTGTGACCAACCTAGACAGTGTATTAAAAAGCAGAGACTTGACTTTGCCAACAAAGATCCATGTGGTCAAAGCTGTGGTTTTTTCCAGCAGTCATGGATGGAGTTGGACCATAAAGAAGGCTGAGCACCAAAGAATTGATGCTTTTGAACTGTGGTGTTGGAGAAGACTCTTGAGAGTCCCTTGGACTGCAAGGAGATCCAACCAGTCCATCCTAAAGGAAATCAGTCCTGAATATTCATTGGAAGGACTGATGCTGAAGCTGAAGCTCCAATCCTTTGGCCACCTGGTGCGAAGAACTGACTCATTGGGAAAGACCCTGATGCTGGGAAAGATTGAGGTCAGGAGGACAAGGGTGGTGACAGAGGATGAGATGGTTGGATGGCATCACCAACTCAATGGACATGAGTTTGAGTAAGCTCCAGGAATTGGTGATGGACAGAGAGGCCTGGCATGCTGTAGTCCATGGGTTCGCAAAGAATCGGATAGGAATGAGTGAGTGAACAAGCAGACTATGTATTGAGCGCTTGGGAGGTCTGAAAAGTTTGGCTGGCTACTGCGTATTCCCTCCCTCAGGGAATCCTAATAACGACCTTCCTGTTATGATCTCATTATACAGGTGAGAAAAGAGAGGCTTAGAGAGCGGAGCGGCATTCCACCCAAACACACCTGTTGTTCTTATTTATAGGGGACAGGCGGCCTGGGGCCGAATAGGCTGTGAACTTCCTCTCTGCTGCTTTTTTGGTCCACGCGTTGGAGCAGCACAAAGCCTGATAGAGCGGGTGTTAGTCGGCTCTGACTGCCGTACCTAAGTGCTGCAGACTGGGCTTCCTGAAGACATTGGTTCCTCACTGTCCTGCAGGCTGGAGTCGAGAGATGCGGGTGTCCTCGGGGCTGGTTCCCCTTCCGGCTTCTCCCCTTGGCGCGTGGATCCTGTCTCCCTCTGTGCTCACGTGATATTCCCTCTGTGTGTGTGCCTCTGCGTCCTGGTCGGTTTCACTTACAAGGACGCCCCTCATATGGCAGCCGTGCCCACCCTGATGATGTCGTTTACCTGAATCGCCTCTGTTTCACACACCCGTCATCACCTCCAGCCACATCCTCGCTCGGGTCCTGGGAGGTCGGGGTGTCATCATCTGAGTTTTGGGGGAGACACCGTTCAATCCCAACAAGCGTGAACACTTGATGCAGTGTGTTAGCTGTGTGAGTACCTGTTTCCTTTCTGTGTCCTTCGGGATAGTTCTCTCTGTTTCCTTATTTCATATCCATGCATTCTTCTCCCACTGCCCTTTGGGTTTTTGTTTTTTTTTTTCCCCTTAAAGATTTTCTTTAATTGGAGGATAATTGCTTTACAGTGTTGTTGGTTTTTTCCTTAAAACAATGTGATTCAGTCATAACTCTGTATATATCCCCTCTCTCTTGAGCCTCTATCCCTAAACAGAGTTTCTCAAGTAGCAGTTTATAGTCAAAATTTCTCCTGCATTTTTAAAATGGAGATGGAATTGACATATAACCAGGCAGATTTTCTATTATATAATAACTTTAAAAAATAAATTATCAAAAGGTGAAGAAAAAAATTTTACCTAAGGATTAAAGAAACCTAGAAAAATCTTTGGCTTAATGAGACAAATCAAAAGGGAAATTTTTATTGCTTAAAAGCAATAAAGAGGAGAAATGTAAAACTAAAACCAATGACCTAGCAAAGGCTGTCCTGAGAAAAATGTTTATGACCTGTTACAGTTCTCTTTTAATTGGAGAAATAAGGCTGAAAATAAGAGAACAAAGGATTTCTCTTAAAGAACTAGTGAAATGACAATCAAACCAAACAAAAAACGCTTGTAAGTCTCTGTGTGTTACTAGCTCAGTCGTATCTGACTCTCTGTGACCCTGTGGGCGGTAGCTGCCAGGCTCTTCTGTCCAGGGGATTTTGCAGGCACGGATATTGGAGTGGGTTGCCCTTTCCTTCGCCAAGGGGAATCTCCCCGGCCCAGGGATCGAACCTGCGTCTCCTACACCGGCAGGCAGGTTCCTTTACCGGTCTTGCCCCTGACTGGTGTTTGCACGAAATTTTGTTGAGTAAAGCAGTTCTGCTCTTCAGAAAAGTGTTCTGATGTTAGGGAGCTAGATCAGGAAGACAATTGTGGCAACGCTTTGCTTTCCTTCTGAGTGAAAATCTTCAGTGAGAAGACGTGCTTCCCCTTTTCAGGTGTTGAGAAAATGCACTTTTCAGGTTCTGACCCCCAGAGAAGAGCGTCCGCGTGCTCTGAATTCCTCCCTGGACATTGCAGGTGCTCGTTCGTTGACCGTCAGGTCAGGACAGTTTCCAAGGCATTTATGGGCTCCCTCGCACACAGTTAGACCCAGAGTAAAGACGTGGTGATGGTTTGGTATTTCTGCGGTATTTTGAGAACATGAAGGCCAGGGGTGTTGAGTTAGCAGCCCAGAAGGATCGGGTTGCCAGGAATTCAGACCGTGTCTCTGCCTCTGGCTGTCACACTTGGGGCCACGGTTGACTTCAGCTGACAGTGCTGCTTGTTTAGAAATCAGTTGTTGAGCCTGTTTGTCGCACGCAACTCTTTCGCGACCCTGTGGACTGCAGCCCACCAGGCTCCCCAGTCCATGGAAGTTCCCAGGCTTAGAATGCTGGTGTGGGTTGCCATTCCCTTCTCCAGGGGATCTTCCCCACCCAGGGATCGAACCTGCACTCTCTTGCGTTGGCAGGTGCGACAAGCCAGCAGGGAAGCCCTTTAGAAGCCAGTAGACCATCGTTAATGCCTAATGCTTAGTGCTAATGAAAACATGCTTTATATTCTCCCTGATTAGATATAAATAAGATGTTGTTGTTCAGTGGCTTAGTTGTGTCCGACTCTTTGCGACCCCATGGACTGCAGCCCGCCAGGCCTCCCTGTCCTTCACCATCTCCCACAGTTGGCTCAAACTCATGTCCATCGAGTCGGTGATGCCAGCTAACCAACTCATCCTCTGTCGTCCCCTTCTCCTCTCACCTTCGGTTTTTCCCAGTCGATATAAATGTGCATGTGTACTCAGCTGATAAATCGTGGACTCTTTGTGACCCTATGGGGTTCCTCTGTCCATGGGATTTCCCACGCAAGAATACTGGGGAGGGTTGCTCTTTCCTCCTCCAGAGAGTCATCCTGACCCCAGGGATCGAACGCGAGTCTTCTGCGTTGGCAGGCGGATTCTTTACCACTGAGCCATCTGGGAAAGCCAGTCTGTATAAAGAAGTACATCTGTATAAATAAGTCTCTGTATAAACTCTGTATCAAGGTACACCTGTATATAACTACTGTGAAAAGAGTATTTAGAGGGAGGTATTTTATTGTAAGTATGGGCATGGGAGGTTTTAAAGTGATGTAAATTTAACAGAGCAGCAATAGGATATTGGTGAGAAAGACGAGTGACATTGGGATCTGGAGGCATGAATGTTTAAGGTCCTACGCTTTATTCCCCAAGTGTTTTTGAATGATTCATTTTATACACGGGTTGCCATTTCCTGCTCCGGGGGATCTTCCCGACCCAGGCCTCGAACCCGGGTCTCCCGCATTGTAGGCAGATGCTTTACCATCTGACCCACCAGGGAAGTCACTCTTTAACACTAGAATGAATTGAAATTGATTGACCTGGATTAGCCAGTATGTGCCTCAGAACTCGTATATACCAGTGAGATACCCAGTTGTGCCAAGATTGTTAAGGAGCGCTTGACGACCTGAAGTGCTCAGTCATAGGCGTTCTTATCCCGTGAGATGGTTGGATGGCATCACCGACTTGAGGGACATGAGTCTGAGCAAACTCCGGGAGTTGGCGATGGACAGGGGGGCCTGGTGTGCTGCAGTCCACGGGGATCGCAGAGAGTCGGACATGACTGAGCGACTGCCCTGAACTGATCCCGTGACGGGCCCAGGAGTGTCCTCTCTGTTTGAAGAGTCCCGTCTGTGCGAGGTATTACAATGCTTATTGTGTGGCCGTTACGTAACACTCGTCACATTCTGAGTTTATGGGGCAGCTCTTGCCTGGCCAAGCGTGGGAATCGAGCACTCTTCATCAAGCGGTGTTGGTGTCATATTGCCAATAACCGTGGCAAGTGAAGTAAGCCCCGTTCGGCACACACAGGTAACAATTATGAAATAGTTTGCAAGGAACCCGAGCGTACACGTTGACCCAGCAGCGTGGTTCACGTCCCATAAAAGCAAAGGGCAGCTTGCCCACCACTGTGGTTCATTTAACCTCGCCGGGAAGCAAGCATAGCTACGTATTGAAACAACGTGGAGGTCACAGGCTGCTCGTTGAAATTCACCATAAAGATCCTTTCTGGCTATCACACGGAAGCAATGACTTTAGTTTCTCTTCTGCTTGAAGGATGAGAGCCATCTCCCTTGGAACAGAAAACTCAAGTGCAGAAACCTGTCCGCAGATGTCTTTCTCTTTAGGTAGATTTAACCTGGAGTGGTTCTGAGCCTCTCCCCTGTGGGTCTTTTCCTTTTCCGTCTTGACGTAATTAATTGCTCAAGGGTCAGTCCGCTGATGCCTTCCAGAGTTACCAAAGGCCTTTGAGGCGATCCTTTGGAGCTCGTTTTCTCTGTGGGGGCTCAAAGCGCTGAGTCTGAGCGGAGGTCAGTGTGGGGGCCTGGCGGGGGTGGGGAGGGAGCGTCTCAGGGATCTCGGACCTTCCACCAATTGAGACACGTAACGTATTGCCTATCTGTGTTTGTTGGTGTTTGGGGGCGTGGAAGACTTTGCTGTCGGAGGTAAGGTGGCTTTCGATTGTACCTCGCTGTCCAGCACTGTGTTGGCATACATTGGTGGCGATGGTGGGTGGCGGTGTAGTCGCTAAGTCGTGTCCAGCTCTTGGGACCCCGTGGACTGTAGCCCACCAGGCTCCTCCGTCCATGGGATTCTCCAGGCCACAATGCTGGAGTGGGTTGCCATTTCCTCCTCCAGGGGACCTTCCCGACCCAGGGATCGAACCCGGGTCTCCTGCACTGCGGGCAGATGCTTTACCGACTGAGCTGTGAGGGAAGGCATACAGTAGGTGCTTACTAAGTCCCTGGGGAGTGACTGGAAGGATGACCACGACTCGCCTGCGGTGGGCATTGTGTTATGTGAGAGGATTCAGCTGTGTTGAGGACCATTAACCCTAGATCTTTGTTAATTTTTTTTTTTTTCATTTTCAATTTAAGAAAAAATTTTATTTTTGACTGCATTATGTGGTCTGGCAGGGTGGGGGGTGTCTTTGTGCTCCGACCAGGGATTGACCCCTCCACAGCCCCTGCATTGGAAGCATGGAATCCTCATCACTGGACCACTCACCAGGGAAGTCCTAGGTCCTTGTTAGTTGATGCTGCTCCTGACCTCGAGGACTGACTACCCGGAAACCTGAGACCTTTGAATCTGTTCAGGGTACCTTCCTTAGTCCCTCTGTCCGGCTCTGACGGAACCTTAATACCATAAGCTTATTGCTGTTGATCGGTCACCGCAGAGCCCTCAGGAGGGTTCTCTGTGCTGTGTACTAGGTTCTCATTAGCTGTCTATCTTATACATAGAATCTGTAGTGTGCAGGTTTCAATTTCAGTGTCCCAGTTCCTCCCACTCCCATTCTTGGAGTTTTGGTTTCCCCTTGCCTGCCTTTTGCTTTGTTGTTGAGTTGCTGAGTTGTGTCTGACTCTTTGCCACCCCATGGAGTGAAGCAGGGCAGGCCTCCCTGTCCCTCACGAGCTCTTGAAGATCTCAAGACTCACGTCCGTCGAGTGGGTGATGCCACCCAGCCATCTCATCCTCTGTCGTCTCCTTCTCCTCCCGCCTTCAGTCTTTCCCAGCATCAGGGTCTTTTCCAGTGAGTCAGCTCTGCCCATCAGGCGGCCAAAGGATTGGAGCTTCAGCTTCAGAATCAGTCCTTCCATTGAATAGTGAGGGTTGATTTCCTTGAGGATGGACTGGTTTTATCTCTTTACAGTCCAAGGGACTCTCAAGAGTCTTCTCCTACACTGCAGTTTGAAAGCATCAATTCTTCGGCGCTCAGCCTTCTTTATGGTCCAGCTCTCACTTCAACACACGACTGCTGGAAACAACATGCATGCTGAGTTGTTTCAGTTGTGCCTGACTCTTTGCGACCCCATGGACTGTAGCCCACCGGGCTCCTCTGTCCATGGGATTCTCCAGGCAAGAATACCAGAGCGGGTTCCCATGCCCTCGTCCGGGGAATCTTCCTGACCCGGGGGTGGAACCCGTGTCTCTTGCACCTACCTGTGTTGCTAGATGGGTTCTTTACCACTAGTTCCGCCTTCTTTTGGAGAAGGAAATGGCAACCCACTCCAGTACTTTTTGCCTGCAGAATGCCACGGACAGAGGAGCCTGGTGGGCGACAGTCAGTCCCTGGGGTCACACAGAGTCGGACGCGACTGAGTGATTAACACACACCACCTTCTTTGGCTCTGCAGCCTGTTGGGCTGGAGTCCATGGGGTTGTGAAACAGTTGGACAAGACTGCGCGGCGAAATACCATAAAGCGGCTGCCTTATAGACCACAGAAACGTCTTTCTCGTGGTCCTGGAGGCCAGAAGTGCCACGTGCTGCGGGCACATTTGTTGGCTGGTGAGAGCCTGCTTGCTGGTTCATAAGATGGTCGTCTCCTTGCTGTGTCTTCACCGCTCGAAGGGCCGACGGAGCTCAGTGGGATCTGGTTCATAAGGGCACTCCTGCCCTCCTTGAGGACTCCACTTCCAAGTCCTGTCGCCTCCCACAGGCCCCGCCTCCCAAGTTTCAGCATCACCTTGGGGCTCGGGTTTCCACGCATGGGTTTTGGGGGAAACACACAAGCGTTCAGTCGTGGCAGGGATCACATAGGCAAGAGATGTCTTTGATGATGGCCTGTCAAGTACGCGCACTCATGAGGGGCATGCCCAGTTAGACAGAGGAATGGGACCTGTTAGTTACGCAGCAGAACCGGTTCCCCGATTCACAGGTGAGGCGAGGATTTGTGCAACCTTGCCGTATTGGTGCTTCGTGGTGATCAGGGTGAGAACCGCTCTTAGAATTCAACTTTGGATAGCCCCGTAGAAACTAGAGTTCTCACTCTTTATTTTTTTTGGAAAGGGGGGGTTGCATTTTATTAAATTTTTTTTTAATTGAGTTAGCGTTGATTGACAATACTATGCAAGCTGAGAGCTCTTATTCTTTTAAAAAAGACAAGGGTATCGGGGGTAGCTCCTCCTTGTTGTTTTGGGAAGATCATACGACAGATGAGGGATGCGTGTGTTGGTGATAGTGCGGGGAAGGTCACTGGAACGGGAGATGGTGGTGTGTGTAAGTGTGGTGGTGTTTGCTCGGGGCTCCGCACGTGTGAGAGATCTCGGAGTGAGGACCACCGGTCTGGGTGGATGCAGGTCCAAGGCAGGATGGAGCAGGCAGGACAGAGTGGGGCCATTTGGGTGCTGCTTGGAGGTGTTTAAAGGGAAGCGGGGAGCTTGGACTTTCGGGAGTGACTTTCATGGGGTCTTGAAGGTCCATACTTGGAGAGTGGAACATACTGTATAGAAAGAGGGGGGACCACCAAGTGTCATGTTTTTTTTTTTTTTCCACAGAGAAACGGACACACCAAAAGCTGTACCTAAAATATATGCAGTGGAATATCACTCAGCCATGAAAAAGAGTGAAGTAATGCCATTTGTACAAGCATGAATGGGGCGGGGGATGGTCATACTCAGTGAAGTAAGTCATTCAGAGAAGGAGGAATACAGCATGACATCCTTTATAAGAGGAATCTAAAAAGAAATGATACAAATGGACTTATTTACCGAACAGAAAGAGACTCTCAGACTTAGAGAATGAACTTATGGTTACCGGGGGGATGGATGGGGGAAGGAATAGTTAGGGAGTTTGGGATGGACATGGACACACTGCTGTGTTTACCATGGAGAACCAGCAAGGACCTGCTGGACAGCTCAGAGAACTCTGCTCAATACTCTGTAATAACCTGATGGTTGCCAGGGGGGAAGGATGGGGGAAGGGATAGTCAGGGAGTCTGGGATGGACGTGGACACATGGCTGTATTTACCATGGAGAACCAGCAAGGACCTGCTGTCCAGCTCAGAGAACTCTGCTCAATACTCTGTAATAACCTGATGGTTGCCAGGGGGGAAGGATGGAGGAAGGGATAGTCAGGGAGTCTGGGATGGACCTGGACACACGGCTGTATTTAACATGGAGAACCAGCAAAGACCTGCTGGACAGCACAGGGAACTCTGCTCAATGTCATGTGGCAGCCTGGATGGGAGGGGAGTTTGGGGGAGAGAGGATGCGTGTACATGTGTGGCTGAGTCCCTTTCTGCTTAACCTGAAACTACCACAACATTATTCACTGGCTATACCCCAGTACGAAATGGGCTTTCCAGGTGTCCCAACGGTAAACAATCCACGTGCCAATGTAGGAGACGCAGGTTCAATCCCTGGGTCGGGAAGATCCCCTGGAGGGGGAGGAGATAGCAACCCACTCCAGGCAAGAGTACCGGAGTGAGTTGCTATTCCCTTCTCCAGGGGATCTTCCCGACCCAGTGATCGAACCCGGGTCTCCTGCATTGCAGGAGGCAGATTCTTTACCGTCTGAGCCATCAGGGAAGGCCGGTTCTTTCTTTGAGACGGTGAGCGGGAAGACTCCCTGTAGAAGGTGAGCTTTGGGGTGTAGAAGATGGGACTGGAGGAGACTCTGCATCGCACCAGGGTCCGGGGTGAAGGGAACTGGCCCCGTAGCAGCTTGGCGCTTTCTGCAACCTGTGCTGTGAAGAGCAAAGTCCCGAGGCAAGTGGCGTTTGTGTAGGTGGGTGAAACGTCCCGCGTTCTGTTACCTGGTGACTTTCTCCATAAAACTGCGTGCTCCTTCGTCATCCTGGGAGATGTTCAGCAGTCCAGGACGTCTTGATGATTTTTGTTTATGAGCATTTGGAGCGAGGACCTGGCATTGAATGAATGGTGTTGGCTAATGCTTGCTGAGTGAATGAATGACTGAATGGGTTCTGGATGGCACAGCGGGCCAATTAAATATGGGGAATATCCCTTTTCAGTTGCAGTGATCAGGGCAGTTCCTCAGTCAAGTAGCCACTAACCAGAGTTAGCCAAGAAGTTTGTGCAGAGGGGTGGAAGCCTTCGATCATCTGTGCCAGCCAAGCCGTTCCGGCCAGGCCAGTGACCTCCTGAGATGGGCCTTGCCGGAGAGAAGGACTGAGTTGTAAATTTCATTGATACCTTTTTCTGGGTAACAAAGATAAAGAGAGCAAAGATCACCATTTTAAGCAGTGTAAAAGGTTGAGTTCTTTGGCTTTCAGTTCAATTCCCAGCCTTTACCATCATTCGTGTCCAGAAGCTTTGCGCCTGCCCACACCAAAAACTGTGTCCCCATGAAGCACTAACTCCCCAGCCTCCCTGTCTCCCAGAGCCTGATCATCCCTGTTCTACTTTCTGTCTCTCTGTATCTGACTGTTCTGCCATGAGTGGAATCAGACAGCATGTATCCTTTTGTGATGACCTTACGTTCGCTTGGCATCCTGTTCTTGAGGCTCATTTCATCTTGGAGCATGTGCTACACTTCCTTCCACTTGAGGTTGGTACGTTCGCTTGGCATCCTCTCCTTGAGTCTCATTTCATCTTGGAGCATGTGCTAGACTTCCTTCCTCTTGAGGTTGAAATCACATTCCATTGCCTTTCGAACGCCCTCGAACTGTGGTGCTGGAGAAGACTCTTGAGAGTCCCTTGGACTGCGAGGAGATCCACCCAGTCCATCAATAAAGGAAATCAGTCCTGAATGTTCATTGGAAGGACTGATGCTGCAGCTCCAGTACTTTGGCCACCTGATGGGAAGACCCGACTTGCTGGAAAAAGAGCCTGATGCTGGGAAAGATTGAAGGCAGGAGAAGCGGGTGACAGAGGATGAGATGGTTGAATGGCATCACCGACTCAATGGACATGAGTCTGCGTAAACTCTGGGAGCTGGTGATGGACAGGGAGGCCTGGCGTGCTGCAGTCCGTGGGGTCACAGAGAGTCGGACACGACTGAGTGACTGAACTAAATTGGCAGTATTCCTTCGTGGGTGGGTGTATGTCACATTTTTTCTACCTACTCATCCATCGACAGATGCGTGGCTCATCTCTGCCTTTTGGTTACTGTGAGTAATGCTACTATGAACGTTAAGTGAGTTTATTCTTTAGTTTACAGAGGCATGGATGGGTGTGTGTGGGGGCTGCTGCTCACGGGAGCGGTGGGTGGCGTGGTGGAAACTGGAAGATTGAAGGCTTTGGAAGGGGTGTGAGTCTTTGCGATCACAAGCAGCCACGAGCTAGCAGTGTTTAAGATGGTGGGAGTGCATCTGTGGTCAGGTCATGAGCGTCGAGGGCGGTGGAGGGGCTGAGACTGACTCGGGAGTCCCAGTATTAACCACGAGGGCATCTCTGCCCTGTGTCTGAGGATTCAGTTCATTGTTGAAAACGTTAATGATTTATGGAGACCGGAGGTTAGGTTTACTTCGTCTGGCTTGTGTTCTGTTTTCTGTTTTCTTATTCCTTCAAGGGTCCTACCTTTGCGACGGTCTTGCTGCTCTTCCTGTTTTGATGATTTCTGTCTGGTTTATGGGACTTTTCTTGTAGTGGAGAGATGGGTTTTGAAAACAATTATTAAAACAGTTTTTTTGGTTTTTGTTTTAAATTTAGGACTTCCCTGGTGGCTCAGGTGGTAAAGAATCGCCCTGCAATGCGGGAGACCTGGGTTTGATCCCCTGGGTTGGGAAGATCCCCCTGGAGAAGGGAATGGTGACCCACTCCAGTGTCATTGCCTGGAAAATTCCATGGACAGAGGAGCCTGGCCGGTGACCGGCCGTGGGGGTCTATGACTTTTGTGACAGTCACGCTGCTGATCTAGTTTTGATCGTTTCCGTCTGGTTTATGGGACTTTTCTTGCCGTAAAGCGATGGCTTTTGAAAATAATTTTTAAAACAACTTTTTAAATTTCTTATTTGGCCAGCGCTGGGTCTTCATGGCTGTTGGCGGCTTTTTCTCTAGCGGCGATGACGGGGATTCTTCATTGATGATGAAGGCATTCAAGATGACTGCTCTTCATTGTGGTGGGCAGTAGCTCCTGTGGTTCTTGGAACACAGACCCTAGACCTCAGGCTCAGTAGTTAGGGTGCGCGGGCTTAGTTGTGCAGAGGCGTGTGGAGTCCTCCCGGACCTGGGATTGAACCCGGGTCCCATGCATTGGCAGGCCGTTCCTAACCGCTTGGACCCCCGGGGAAGGCTCCCTGTCGTAAAGAGTGGATGGGAGGTTTGTGTCTCTGCCTCGTGCTGTAGTAGTTTCTTCAGTGGCATTTGCTCTTTCTTATTGCTTGATGTGTGGGGAGGGGCGTCAAGCATCCAGACCCCAGAGCGTGTTGAACTGTCTATGGATGACCATTTGGGAGGTACAGATGGCCGCGGGGAGGTTGCATGCTTCAGTGCTGTGGTGTGTGTGCCTTTGGGAGAGGAAGACCTGGGGCTGTCCCGTCTATACCAGCCAGACTGTCTGCAGCAGGGTGGAGGGAGGCGGCTACATGGAGCGTGTGTAGTCCCCAAACTTCAGGGCATACGGTGCTCAAATAGGAGGGCTGAGGGGGGGCCAGGTTACGGTTAAAAGTAGGGGAGATGCTGGCAAGAAGGAGTTAGAATATTGATCTCCCTGACAGCTCAGTCAGTAAAGAATCCGCCTGCAATGCAGGAGACTCCGGTTCGATTCCTGGGTCAGGAAGATCCGCTGGAGAACGGAAAGGCTACCCACTCCAGTCTTCTTGGGCTTCCCTTGTGGCTCAGCTGGTAAAGAATGTGCCTGCAATGTGGGAGACCTGGGTCCAATCCCTGGGTTGGGAAGATCCCCTGGAGGAGAGGAAGGCTCCCCAACTCCAGGATTCTGGCCTGGAGAATTCCACAGACTGTATAGTCCACGGGGTCTCCAAGAGTTGGACAGGACTGAGTGACTTTGACTTTTTCCCTTACCCTTCGAAGATCTTATTAGAGGGGCTGCAAAGAGGAAAAGAATAGATTCTAGGTGGAGGGGGTGAAAACGAATGTCTGGACGCATGTGAACTCACTCTGATGCACAGAGCCCTTCTTGTGACCTTCATCACGGCACTGAGGGCCCACAGAGGTCGTGGGTGTCCTGGAAATGCTGTGGTCTTGTCTGGAAGGTGACTTGGGTCCGGGTGGATCGAAGCTCCTCCGTTGCACAGCTGTGGCACCCTGCCAGGGTCACCTCTAAACTGCCTTGGCTCTCAAATCAGGAGGAGGGAGTTGGCAATATGGCTTTCCCAAGGTGGTTGTGTGAGTTCAGTGAGATGCCGCAGGTGAAAGTCCGGGTGCGTGGACACTTGGGAAAGGTTCGTTTCTGTTAGGCACAAGGGTCATCTTGTGGTTCCTACACCCTGTTTCTTTCTCGTGAGTGATTTAGGTTATTCTGGAAAACTGGGCTCTGGCGTCACCTTCTCCACGGGGCGTCTTTCTCTCTGCCACCCAGATGGTGTTTTCTGGTCTGTTTTGTAACATGCCGAGGGCAGTCTGTTACGGCACTGCTGTGTTGTCTTATGATGATCTGTAGATACATCCCTCTCTCTTTTCCCACGACACTGCCCTTGGTGTTACGGCCAGGGCTCTAGCACATTTCATCATGTAGCCCCACCGCTCGCAGAGAGCCTGACACGCCACGGGTACCCAGGCAAACAGGTGAAGGCCACTGGTGGAATCGTCTCCTCCCAACCCTTGATATCAAATCAACCTGAAGGACATGTCCCAACAGTTGCAGGTGATCCTTGCAGGCTGTAGGCGGAGAGTTAGAGCTAGCCTGACCCAGTGGGCTCGCAAAGGGTGCCCAGGGGGGGATAGATTTGGTTCTGGGCAGAATCCTAGAAGACCTCCATCGCTGGCAGTGGAACAGGGTTTGTGCGTGTAGGACAGGTGGTCCTGGTAGCTCAAGGAGGAAGCAAGAAGCGAAGCTGTGGACTCTGTGGACAGAGATTGCATGGTCTGTTTTTAGCATTGGCATGATCCCAGGGTCAGGAGCTCACACATGCAGAGTGCTCACTGAGGGCCAGGCAGGGGGTTGCTGATGGACAGGGAGGCCTGGTGTGCTGCGGTCCGTGGGGTCGCAAAGAGTCTGACACGACGGAGCGACTGAACTGAACTGAACTGAAGGTTTGGGTTCTAGAGGATCGCGTGTACTAGATGGCTTACCAGGACAAAGAATGAGCTACTGAACTGAACTGAAAACTCGGGGTTTGGGTTCCAGAGGGTCGTGTGTACTAGATGGGTTACCAGGACAAAGAATGAGCTACTGAACTGAACTGAAAACTCGGGGTTTGGGTTCCAGAGGGTCAAGTGTACTAGATGGGTTACCAGGACAAAGAATGAGCTACTGAACTGAACTGAAAACTCGGGGTTTGGGTTCCAGAGGGTCGCGTGTACTAGATGGGTTACCAGGACAAAGAATGAGCTACTGAACTGAACTGAAAACTCGGGGTTTGGGTTCCAGAGGGTCAAGTGTACTAGATGGGTTACCAGGACAAAGAATGAGCTCTTGAGCTGAACTGAAAACTCGGGGTTTGGGTTCCAGAGGGTCGCGTGTACTAGATGGGTTACCAGGACAAAGAATGAGCTACTGAACTGAACTGAAAACTCGGGGTTTGGGTTCCAGAGGGTCAAGTGTACTAGATGGGTTACCAGGACAAAGAATGAGCTCTTGAGCTGAACTGAAAACTCGGGGTTTGGGTTCCAGAGGGTCGCGTGTACTAGATGGGTTATCAGGACAAAGAATGAGCTACTGAACTGAACTGAAAACTCGGGGTTTGGGTTCCAGAGGGTCAAGTGTACTAGATGGGTTACCAGGACAAAGAATGAGGCATAGAGCACAAGTTACAAAGAAACGACTCTCGCGTGGCTGCTGAGTCACGGGACCCAGACCTGCTGAAGCCTGATCAACACATTTCAGAGGACGTGGTCAGAGCCAGGCGGTCAGCCCGGACTTCCCAGTGCCCTGATTAAGGGCTGTTGAAACTTGTTCTGTTTACGGGAGAGACCAGGTCATCGGACCCGTGACTTTGTTTCTCCTTTGGACATAAAGGCAGAATGTCCTTCTGTATAAGGTATAAGCATAAGAGCAAACAGAATGCCCCTCGCCAGGATAAAGAAGTACCTGGGGAATCAAGCAATATAAGAACGAAGCCAAACCAAAAAAGAAAAAAAAAGGCAAAGGTGTGTGTTGTGGAACTGAGCTATAATTAGCTGTGCTAATTCGGTTTTGTAGACACGGATGATTGTGAGGCCATTATGATGCAACTCAAGTCATTCTTGACTTTTTTTTAACTTATTAAGCGTACAGCACCTAATGTGGAAATCTCAGTAGAGTGGGCCTGAGCTCCTGAAGCTAGATTTGGCAATTCAGTTCCGTCTCTCTCAGACAAAAGAGGTTTTCTGTCTTGCTGCTTGGAATACTGCATGGCCAGATTGAATCTGCCCCAGAGGTGGAGGTGAGCCTCAGGGTGGATATCGTCAGAGGGAGCTGCCTTAGAAGGAAGAGGGGAGAGAGATTGCACAGGAGATTTAGCAGTTCTCGTGGGTGAGAGTGTCTTCTCTGGGTTTGGCCCTCCGTTTCGTTTTGTATGTATGGGTTACAGTCACGCTGTTTGTGAAGAGCACGCACGTGTGCTCAGTCGTGTCCGACTCTTGTGACCCCATGCACTGTAGCCCGCCAGGCTCCTCTGTCCATGGGGTTTCCCAGGCAAAAATACTGGAGCGAGTTGCCATTTCCTCCTCCAGGGGATCTTCCCAAGCCAGGGATGGAACCTGGGTCTCCTGCATTGCGGGCAGATTCTTTTCCACTGAGCTACCCGGGAAGCCAAAAGACCCTGCTTTTAGTTTTGAATGTATTGGTTATAGTAATGCTGTTTAGTTAACTTAAAAATTTAAAACTTCAGAGTCCTGAGGGTGTGTGTGTTAGACGCAAAAGCACTCTCTCCCTCATAATCTCACTGCCCAGAGTAACCACCATCGATAGTTTTCTTGTGTATCTTTCCCAATGTTTTGCAAGCAGTTATAAGCATGTATGTTGTGTGTACTTTATTTACAGTCCGGTTTTGAACAAAAACAAACCTGTCAATAAAATACACACACATATGCATACATATGGGCTTCCCTGATGGCTCAGTGGATAAAGAAAGTGAAAGAAGCTCAGTCACGTCCGACTCTTTGCCACCCCATGGATTATATAGTCTGTGGGATTCTACAGCCCAGGATACTGGAGTGGGTAGCTTCTCCAGGGAATCTACCCAACCCAGGGATCGAACCCTTGTTTCCCGAGGGTAAAGAATCCTCCTGCAATTCAGGAGACACAGGAAATGGGGGTTCAGTCCCTGGGTCAGGAACATCCCCCGGAGGAGGAAATGGCAACCCCACTCCAGTATTCTGGCCTGGAGAATCCCATGGACAGAGGAGCCTGGCGGGCTATAGTCCATGGGGTCGGCAAAGAGTCCAGCATGACTGAAGTGACTAACAGATGCACACGTATCTTGGACATGTTGGTATACCAGTGACACTTTGTAGATCACGCGAGTGTCTGGCAGGGTTCCTAGTTTTAAACAACCAAATCAGTTCCTGCCTAACATAAGCCAGACTCATGGGAACCGAAGAAAGTCAATGAAACCTGTCTCGGGAGCTGCAGGAATCAAGGGCTCTCTGCGGAATCGACCATTCTCACCCCGGCAGGAACTCCGTGGTCGGAATATCATCATGCCAGTGCAACCAAGGGGAAAAGAAACTCCAGATACGTCTCTGTTCTTGAGTCGGCCACTCAGGATTCAGTGGATGTGTGTTTATGCACGTGGGTGAGTGCCCTTGCATATTTCATTGGCTGAACCAGAGTCCTGTGCCATCTCTAGGCTAGACCATGGCCTCCGGTCGAGCCAGCTGGTGGCACGTAACTTTTTTTGGCTTCTGAAGTTTGGAAAAGTCTCTGATAATTTGCTGTGATAAATGGTAAAAATTTGATAAATGATTTGGTACATGAGAAAAAATTCTGTGGAAGAACTTTCTGTAGGCTAGTAGCTTGTGGCTTTGATACGGTCCATCTTTGTTTCTCCTCTGCCTTCATGGTGCTTCAGTTCAGATCAGTTCAGCCTCTCCGTTGTGTCCGAGTCTTTGCGACCCCATGGACTGCAGCACGCCAGGCATCCCTGGTCCATCACCATCACCCGGAGCTCGCTCAAACTCACATCCATCGAGTCGGTGATGCCGTCCACCCATCGTGTCCTGTCGGAGTTTCAGCTTCAGCATCAGTCTTTCCAGTGAATATTCAGGACTGATTCCCTTTGGGATGAACTGGTTGGATCTCATGTTGTTTAGATTTTATTTATTTTTTTGGCCTCACCTGGCAGTGTGTGGGATCTGAGTTCCCTGACCAGGGATCACATCCTGGTCAGGGAATGCACCGAGTTTTAGCCACTGGAACACTAGGGAATTCCCCCACATGCTCTTCATGATATTCTGTCTGGCACTGCGCGCTGTGTTCTGACGTTGGATAATTTGTCCTAAAATAGAGTGTTTCTGGAAGGCATTCTTACACCAGCACAGCCAGCGATAGCACAAGCAGGGTGGGTATCTCAAGATGGCCCTGCATCCCCTCATTCTCTCTTGCCCAGTAGAAAGGGTAGAGGGCTTAACTCATCACTGGTGGTCATTGTTTTTTACAGTTGCATAGTCGTGTCTGACTCTTTGTGACCCCACGGACTGCAGCACGCCAAGCCTCCCTGTCCATCGCCAAATCCCGGAGTTTGCTCAAACTTAAGTCCATTGAGTCGGTGATGCCATCCAACCATCATCCTCTGTCGTCCCCTTTTCCTCCCGCCTTCAGTCTTTCCCAGCATCAGGTTCCTTTCCAGTGAGTCAGCTCTTTGCATCAGATGGACAAAGTATTGGAGTTTCAGCTTCAACATCAGTCCTTTCAGTGAATATCCAGGGTTTATTTGCTTTAGGATTGACTGGTTTGACCTCTTTGCTTTCCAAGGGATTCTCAAGAATTTTGTCCCACAGTTCGAAAGCATCAATAGCCTTCTTTATGGTCCAACTCCCACATCCATACATGACTACTGGAAAAAACCATAGCTTTGACTATATGGACCTTTGTCAGCAAAGAGATGTCTCTGCTTTTTAATGCACTGTCTAGGTTGGTCATAGCTTTTCTTCCAAGGAGCAAGTGTCTTTTAATTTCATGACTGCAGTCACCACCTGCAGTGATTTTGGAGCCCAAGAAAATGAAGTCAGCCACCGTTTCCATTGTTTCCCCATCTATTTGCAATGAAGTGATGGGACTGGATGCCACAATATTGGTTTTTTTAAATGTTGAGTTTTTAAGCCAGCTTTTTCACTTTTCCTCTTTCACCTTCATCAAGAGGCTCTTTAGTTCCTCTTCGCTTTCTGCCATAAGAATGGTATCATCTGCATATCTGAGGTTGTTGATATTTCTCCTGGCAGTCTTGATTCCAGCTTGTGCATTTCTCATGATGTACTCTGCATAGAAGTTAAATAAGCAGGCTGACGATCATACAGCCTTCACGTACTCCTTTCCCAATTTTGAACCGATCCGTTATTCTGTGTCCGTGACATTTTGAATTTTGTCAGGGATAATTTGGAAGAAATCTGTTTCCTCTCTTGTTATGTGTAATCTCTGCGTCACACTCTCAGTTTCGCCCTTTGACTCACCAAGCTTCAGCTGTTTCCTGTTTGGCCCTTTCGAGAAAGATCCACTGACCCCCAGATGTATAGAATCAGGTGTTGGGCATTGTGCATACTTGTCTGTTGTAAAAGCCACTCACGTCCTTATGTTTTATGACTAGAACTCAGAGGACTGGTCTATTTCCTTTTGCATCAGACAGACTCCTTGCGGACAGGAGTTCTGTTCTTCCCTAAACTTTGTGACGCTTTCAGCTACCAGTGGTTTCTGAGCATGGAGTGTGTGTGTGTGTGTGTGTAGGGGGGTGGTCCAGCGTGACTTGCACACCTCAGGGACTAGACCTAGTTTCATGCAGCTGTTCTTTCCTTTTGGAACATGGGAGAAGAAGATGATGAGGTTGGCCCCTCTCTGCTCGGGTCCTGAAAGCAGCACTTTTTCCAGCGTCCACCATGGGGTGGAAGCCTGGAGGAGTGGTTGGAAACAGATTGAACAGTGCTCCGAGGATTTGGGGCAGGGTGGTGGGCAGGGAGGTGGTTCCCCACCTCCGTTCGAAGCTGGAGAGGTCTGTCTTAGAAATTGCAGAGAACCCTTTCTCTTCTGATCACGGTCGTTTTCAAGAGGAGCCGTGGGGGCCTGAGATCTCAGAAATGCTCCTCTCTGATCATGCCCAAGTCTCCATGCCATTAGTGAGGCGGGGGAAAAAGAGATAGATGGAAGCGTGCAAATTCATATGGGTGTTCCGGATAAAGGAGAAAGGACTGGCTTTTATGTAGACTCTGTTCCCCAGCAATCCAATTCATTCTCTCTCTGCCAATTGGAGGAAGATAAAACAGTTATTTCAAGGTAATATTTGTGTAACCTACAAAATTCTCGGTCAGGTGAGGGAAAGACGCAATCTGGGTTAATAGGACCGTCTCCCGAGTTCTCTCCCTGACTGCAGGCTTTGGTGTGAAACTAATGAAATGAAGGTGATTTTGATTTGTGTTAGATTCTTCAAAGTCATCTCAGTAAAATAGTCTTTTTTTTTTTTGCATGGCAAAATGACTTCTAAAGCTCTCCTTTGTAAGAACTTAACATCCTCGTCCTTTTAACTGAATGTCAGTCAAAAGAGTGTTAGGCAGAATTTATTGCATTTTTAAGACCCTCTCAAAGGAAAAGAATCCTAAAGGAAATCAACCCTGAATATTCATTGGAAGGAATGCTGCTGCTGAAGTTGAAGCTCCAATCCTTTGGCCACCTGATGCAAAGAGCTTTGGACAAAACCCTGATGCTGGGAAAGATTGAAGGCAGGAGGAGAAAGGGATGACAGAGGATGACATGGTTGGATGGCATCACTGACTCGATGGACATGAGTTTGAGCAAGCTCCAGTGATGGACAGGGAAGCCTGGCCTGCTGCAGTCTGTGGGGTTGCAAAGAGTCGGACACGATTGAGTGACTGAAGAACAAAAGGAAGATAATTCTGACGGTAATGCATAATGATCTGGGGAAGTAGATTGCTCTGGCTTTGAGGACCATGGATGCTTTGAGTACAGGCCACACCCATCCTGGGGACCATTCTGTAGCTGAGAGTGCTCTTAGCCAGTGACGACTTGTGTTCCCCAGGGCTCATCTGGCGGTGCCTGGAGACGTAGTCCCAGGTGGGGGTCGGGAGCAACGTTCTTGAGTTCTGGTCTGTAGCAGGCCAGGGATGCTGCTTGACAAAGCCTCAGTGGCCTCTACAAGAGCTTTCACTACCGAGACCACGTGTGTGTGTGTGTGTGTGTGCGCGTGCATGCTCATTCAGTCATGTCCGATTCTTTGCAACTCCATGGACTGCAGCCCGCCAGGCTCCTCTGTCCATGGCATTCTCCAGGCAAGAATACCGGAGTGGGTTGCCATTCTCTTCTCCAGGGGATCTTCTCAATTCAGGGACTGAACCCACATCTCTTGTGTTGGCAGGTGGATTCTTGACCACGGCCCCACCTGGGAAGCCCCGTGCATGTGATGCCATGTCCCCAAAAATGTCTGCTGAGTGACTGCAGGGTCTTCAGGTATCGCTGAGGTCTTTACTCTTCAGCTGTGGAGTCCGGAGGGGCAAGGTCACTTTCCCTTGGACTGTGGACCGTGGACACAGTTCTTAACAATACAAACAGCGAGAGGAGATCTGGAATATTTGCAGGACGTTTCTGAGCACACCAGCTCTGTTGAGTCAGCTGAGGGAAGCAGATGATGCCTTGTGAGTCTGTTGGGGCATCTTGAGTTTGTAGTTTGGGGGTTTGCAGGCCGCAAAGCAGGTAACCGTCCACAGAGGTTTCTCTCAGGAATGTGTGTGCACGCTCAGCCCACTCAGCTGTGTCTGACTCCATGCGACCCCATGGACTATAACCCTCCAGGCTCCTCTGTGCATGGGCTTCTCCAGGCAGGAATCCTGGAGTGGGTTGCCGTTTCCTCCTCCAGGATACCTTCCCCGCATCTCTTATCTCTCCCGCGTTGGCAGGCAGATTCTTGACCACGGAGCCACCTGGAAAGCGCCCCGAATGTTAACAGTGCTCATCTTGAGAAACTGGAGTGCAGACTGTTTCGGAGCCTCACTTCATGACTTTTAAAACATGAGTGTTTAAACTTTTATTATGCATGCATAGACACACGTGCACGTACACAGGTGTGTGCACTCAGGCCACCCGCGTGGGCACACACAACGGACCGTGTCAGCGTACACAGGCCGTGTGCTGCGGGACTGGACCCCGATACGTGGTTTTAATGCCCAGCATTTTCCCCCGGTGATTGTAACTTCCTGTGCCTGCTGCTGGCATCTGGTTGATGATGTGTGTGGCAGTTTAAGACCACAGGACCTCGTGTCTTTCTCTGCTCAGGAGTCCAAGGTAGAGTTGATCTCGTGTTTTGAAAGTGTAGTTTGCAAGATTTAATTTTCAGTGCGGCAGATTTCAATGCGGTTTTCTTCTGCACCGTAAGTTGGTTATGTCGTACGGACTCCTATACACCTTCCTGCTATAGAAGCGGAGATGGTTAGCCAGAGGGGCTCAGATGCGGATATACAACCCCCTACAAATACAGAGAAAGAACCCTCCTGGCGCGTGATATAGATAGTCTTTCGAAATGCTTGTGTTCTGACGTGTGTGTGGGGAGAACATGAGATGTTTTTCCACACTCAGCTTTGACCGTGGAGGTTAAGAGCGTGGGTTTGGGTGAGCAGCAGAGGGACTCAGAGACACATATAGGTGTATAACCGTTCTCCCCCAGACTCCTCTCCCATGCAGGCCGCCGCATAGCCCTGAGCAGAAATCTCTGTGCTGTTGTTTTTGGCTGCACCCCAATACAAAATGGTTTTGGTGTTTGAAAAAAACAGGAATTAAAAAAAAAAAAAAAAGAAGTATGGATTTGGGACTTCCCTGCTGTTCCAGTGGCCAAGACTCTGTGATCTTAAAGCAGAGGCCCCAGGTTCGATTCCTGGTCAGGGAACTAGAGCCCTCTAGAGCTGCAGCTGAGAACCCAGGGCAACCAAATAAATAAATACTTTTTTTTTTTTTAAGGAAAGAAAAACAAGGTTGATTTAGGGGGCCAGCATTTCATAGCCACACGCTGTGGCTGCTGCTTGGTGGTTGGGAATCGCAAAGAAGCCTTTGGCTCGGCTGGAGAACTTTTACCTGTTTGGAGAGATGGCAAGGTGCCAGCCACCCCCAGTGCAGGGGGCAGGGCTGGGATGAAAGTGTGGGTGTCACCTGTCGCCCTGAGAAGGACCCCCGGGACTCATTGGGCCCCTGGCAGGTAAAGGGCCGCCTCTAGAGCTGGGCTCAGCTTGCCCAGGGCGGCCTCGATTGGGCCTCCTGTTTGGGTCTGAGAAAGTCGTGGTTGCATTTCTCTTGACCTTTGAGGTCACACGCTTCCGGTTTGGGTGTTTTAGGGGGAAAAGATGATGCAGGTGTTGGGGTGAGGACTGGGCTGATCCCCTAGCCTCAGAGGAAGGCAGATGCCGTGGCCTCTCTGGGACTGCGAATTTGCAAAAAATGCCACGTGGCTTTGCGATCTTGCGGAAATGGTGCACCGTTGGTCTGATGATCCGTGATGGAGGGGTAGTCATCAGTGTGAGGATTACGTAGGCTCAGAGGCAGAGCTGAGTGAAAGTTGACATCCTTTGAGGTCCAGCCTCCCTGGAGGAGGAGTTGACTGGGTTTTGCCCGCCACCAGCTCCGGGGATCAGTATTGCTCCAGCCTGAAGGATGAAACTTACAAGACAGAGGGCACATGCAGCCTGCTCCCTTGACTACAGTTCTGTAGAGACAGGGAGATGGATGCAGACCAGGGGCCTCTAGAAAGAGCCAGAAATGCGTGGATTTGCCTAAAGGCATAGAAAGGCGATTACTACCACGGGTCCACATAGTTGAGCGCGAATTCTGCTATGTCTGGTCACTTCCCTCTGCCACTGACTCTTGCGTCAAGTTTCATAGGTTCCAAGTTGTTCTCCCGTTCTGCCTACGTCGGTTCTCAGTACTCATCCTAGGCAGAGCGATGGCGTGCCAAAGACATCCGAGGTCTGACGGTGCAGCTCGCGACCCTGTGACATCACACGGCCAAAGGGACAGTGCCCATGGGGTCCGGGATCTTGAAAGTTGGGGCGGGTGTCGTCTGCTTGAGCCCAGAGTCCCCACCCGGGGGGAGGGGGCGAGGGGGCGTCTGAGGGAGAGGAGGGGTCGGACTCAGAGATGACATGTGTCCCAGGAGGCAGAGGTTGGGAGTGAAGGGGGGCCCATGGGCCAAAGAAGACGGGTGGCTTCCAGGAGCTGCACGAAATCGGGACCCTGTATTCTTCCCCTGGAGCCTCTAGACGGAGCCCAGCCCTGTGACCCCCGTAGACCCCTCACCCCTAGACGAAACAGATTAGTCGGTGCTGCTTAAGATAACTGAGTGTGTGTGAAGCGTCCGTGGGAGACTTAGGATGGGGGCGTACCTGTCCGGGTGCTACGGTCAGGAGTTTTACATGCTGGGATGACAGTGTTCCATTACCAAGGGGTGTGCGGTCATGCTCCAGGACCCTGCGGCCAGCAGTGCAGCCTGGCTGTGTTTGATTGTGTCCCTTCTCTCTGACCCTTGTTATTCTGCCTGGTGCGTGACAAGTGCTGCTAAGATGGGCCAGGTTTGACCGCGTTCTTTGGCACGGCCTGGCAAAACAACAGTCCTACAGAAATCCGATTCTGTAATGAGGATGCTTACTCCTTGGAAGGAAAGTTATAACCAACCTAGACAGCTTATTAAAAAGCAGAGACGTTACTTTGCCGACAAAGGTCCGTCTAGTCAGAGCTATGGTTTTTCTAGTGGTCATGTATGGATGTGAGAGTTGGACTATCAAGAAAGCTGAATGCCGAGGAATTGATGCTTTTGGGCTGTGGTGTTGGAGAAGACTCTTGAGAGTCCCTTGGACTGCAAAGAGATCCAACCAGTCCATCCTAAAGGAGGTCAGTCCTGAATATTCATTGGAAGGACTGATGCTGAAGCTGAAACTCCAACACTTTGGCCACCTGATGTGAAGAGCTGACTCCTTGGAAAAGACCCTGATGCTGGGAAAGATTAAAGGCAGGAGAAGAAGGGGACAACAGAAGATGAGATGGCTGGATGGCATCACTGATGCAACGGACATGAGTTTGAGTAAACTCCGGGAGTTGGTGATGGACAGGGAGGCCTGGAGTGCTGCAGTCCATGGGGTCGCAAAGAGTCGGACACGACTGAGTGACTGAGCTGGGCTGAACTGAATGAGGATGCAGTCCAAAATAGAAGGGCGCTTTCACAGGAATGAGGTAACGCTAAAGTGCGTGAGCTCCGTACATCTTTTCAGCGGTGCCGAACATGACTACGTCTGTGAGAAGCCCCTGCAACAGGTCGATTAGCTGCTGGGCAGTTTTAAAAGATGTATTTCCCTGTCATTCCTGAAGCTTTTGTCATGTGTCACAAGAGAAAATTGAATTTCTTAATCCACTTATATCGAATCTGAAATTCACTTAAACTGGGGCTTCAGGTGTTCGTTAGGATTCTGCCGTCCTCATAAGCAGATTTTCTGGTGAGTTTCCGCTTCTGGATTCTGTTGTGACTACACCAACAAACGGTTCACATGTTCAGTTTTCATCTCAGACCGGCTGAAAGTCATGTTATGTATAAATATGATTTGACTCAAGAGTGTTTATTGTTCAGGTGTAATTTGAATCAGAAAGCCGCTCTATAGGCCTCTTCCCAACTAAAATTGTGCAATTATGCATTTCACATTAGAGGCAGGGCACTTATTTAAATCCTTTGTACCAGAGCAAATGAGTTTCATTTTTTTAAAAAGCTGCAACTTGTCTCTGGATTTTTTGTTGCATGATAACCACGTAAGTATGGTTTGTTGAGCATTTGTGTATGTATACATAGATGATCTTTGCTTTAAGAGTCAGAGAGATGTTTTTTTAAAAAGCAAAACAAAGCAAGTTTTTGAGACATAGTTGACATATCAGAATTCACCTATTGTCAGTGTTCAATTCAGTGATTTTTAGCACATTTACAGAGTTGTGTGGAATAGGAGCCCCCCTGGTGGTTTAGTGGGTAAAGACTCTGCCTGCAAAGCAGGGGACCTGGGTTCAGTTCCTGGGTCGGGAAGATCCCCTGGAGAAGGGCACAGCAACCCACTCCAGTATTCTTGCCTGGGTAATCCCATGGACAGAGGAGCCTGGCGGGCTACAGTCCGTGGGGGTCGCAAAGAGTCGGACACGACTGAGAATGTACACGTGGCCTATACACAGAGTTGGGCACTCAGTGCCTCGATGTAATTTTTAAAATACTCCCTTTTCTGCTTTTAAATTTATTTTCTTGGCTGCAGCACGCAGCATGTGGGATCTTACTTCCCGCACCAGGGCGCCCCCTGTGTTGGAAGTGTGGCGTCTTTACCACTGGACCACCAGGGAAGCCCCCACACACAGTTTTTAGAACACGTATCACCTAAAAAGAATTCCTGTGCCAGTTGGTACTACCCTGCTCCCCATGAAGCCTCTGGGAACTGCCTCTCTGTTATGTGTCTCTGTGAATTTGCCCATTCTTGGCATTTCAAATAGGTGGAATCATACAGTGTGTGTCTTTTGGGTCTGGCCTTTGCGGTATAAAGTTTTCCGAGTTCATCTATCTTGTAGCATGAATCAATATGGCACTCCTTTTTTAAAACTGAGTGCTATTCTGTTGTGAATGAATATACCACATTTCGCTTACCCCATTCCTCAGTTGCTGGACATGTGGGGTTTTTTTCCACTTTTTGGCTGCTACGAATAAGCTGCTATGGAATTTCCCTGGTGGCTCAGATGATAAAAGAATCTGCCTGGTGGTGCAGGAGAGCTAGCTGGGTGTGATCCCTGGGTTGGGAAGATGCCCTGGAGAAGGGAATAGCAACCCACTCCAGTCTTCTTGCCTGGAGAATCCCATGGACAGAGGAGCCTGGTGGGCTACAGTCCGTGGGGTTGCATGGTCGGACGCACTGAACGACTGACACTTTCATATAACCTGCTCTGAACATTGTATTCAGGTTTCAGTGTAGACATGCATTTTTGTTCCTCTTGGGTTTACTCCTCAGGGTGGAACTGCGAGACTGTGTGTGTGTAACTTTCTGAGAAACCTCCAGAGTGTTCTCCAGAGTGGCTCTGTCGTTTCATGCTCCTATCCAGGACACGAGAGTGTTGGACTTTCTCCACATCCTCCCGGGCATTCCTCATCATCTCTCTAAGAACATCCTCACCTCCGTTTATAAGGCCCAGAGCGTCGCTTGTCGAGTAGGGATTTTAGGGGGTGTTCATCACCTACTTGATGACAAGACCGTGCGTTCCTTAAAGCAAGAAACTGAGCTTGCTGTGTGTCTGTCTTTTTGAGTTTCTGCAGTGTGATGAGCTTGGTCCGAGTGGATGGGAGAATTGGTGAAGGATTCTGAACAGGGGAAGGCAGGGTGGGCACTCCCAGCCCTCAAGGGCCCGCAGAGACTCAGGGCTTGGGCACAGACCGTGAGTCAGGGCTTTTCACTGTTTCTGTGCAGTTTTTCTTGAGATCCTAAATTCCCAGATGGAGCACCGCTCCTTATGAGTCTCTGCTCTTCACTGTGCATTCCCGAAGTCCCTGCTAGAAGATGCCCTTGGACGCTTAACTCCCCTTTCACTTATGAGTTTCGACTCACTGGAAAAGACCCTGATGCTGGGAAAGATTGAAGGCGGGAGGAGAAGGGGATGACAGAGGATGAGATGGTTGGATGGCATCACCGGCTCGATGGACATGAGCTTGGCCAAGCTCCAGGAGTTGGTGATGAACAGGGAGGCCTGGTGTGCTGCAGTCCACGGGGTCGCAAAGAGCTGGACACAACTGAGCGACTAAACAACAACTCTTCGTCTTTAGGCCTCCACTGTCATGACCTGATGACCTGCCAAAGACACATCGAGAAAGAAAAATGGAAGACTGTAAGTCTTTGGAAAAGACCCTGATGCTGGGAAAAATTGAAGGCAGGAGAAGAAGGGGACGACAGAGGATGAGATGGTTGGATGGCATCATCGACTCAATGGAGATGAGCTTGAGCAAACTCCAGGGCATGGGGAAGGACAGGGAAGCCTGGCGTGCTGCAGTCCATGGGGTGTCAAAAGAGTTGGGACGTTGCAGTCCACAGAGTTGGACACGACTTAGTGACGGAATAAGAACTCTTCTTTATGCAGAAACCCACGTTTGGGACCCTGGCATCCTTAGCTCATTGTCCTAGAGCCTAGTCCGTCTTAGTTGTTGACCTGTCTCTGGTACCTCGAATGGCCGTATAATTTATTTCTCCAAATTGGGACTGTTCTGAGAGACAAAAGGCCTTCCCTGGTAGCTCAGCTACTAAAGAATCTGCCTGCAATGCGGGAGACCCCGGTTCGATTCCTGGGTCAGGAAGATCCCGTGGAGAAGGGATAGGCTACCCACTCCAGTCTTCTTGGGCTCCCCTGGCAGCTCGGCTGGTAACCAGCGCTTTTAACCATTACCTTGAGGCAGTACCGATCAACTCGGATCATCTCAAGCAAAAAGACAAGAGGGATTTGTTGCTCTCCTGAAATAAAGGTCGTAAATAGCTCCGAATGTTTTTCCTGAAATTCTCAACTCAAATTTGCAGAAGGTCTTTTTTAAAATTTTATTTTAAATCATTTATTTACTTATTTGGCTGCATTGGGTCTTAGTTGCGTCGCTCATGATCTTTGTTGCATTCATGATACGCCATCTTTCATTGTAGCGCACAGACTCTGTAGTTGTGGTATGCGGGATCTCTGGTTGTAGCCCTCGGGCTTAGTAGAGCCACTCACATGTGGGAATCCCAGTTCCCCGACCGGGGATTGAACCTGTGTCCCCGGCCCTGCAAGGCAGATTCTTAACCACCAGAGAAGTCCCTGGATAACTTTCAAGGCCAAATATTTTGTCATTGTTTCTCAGGAAACCAGGAACTGTGTTCAGACACACATACACACACACCCCGGTGTGATTCCCATATCGTGTGTGTGTGTGTGTGTGTGTGTGTGCTGTTATTCTGCAAATAACCTGCAGACCCGTATATTGTGATGAATACAAACAGAAATAATTACAAAGGCTTCCTGAAATTTACTGCCATGAGGTGGGCCTGCCTTTAGGACTTTTCCCCTTGAACAGGAGGTAATAAAATGTAGCTTTCTTTTTCTAGCATAGGTGGTTTTGCAAGGTTTCTGACACTTAGGAAAGATGGTTCTGTTCGTGTTATTGGGGCATTGCTTACGATCGCAAGGAATTGTTCGCGGCGGTGGAAGTCGCAGTATGATCTTGCCCATACTGTGGGTTACTAGGCAACTGTTAGAAGCAATACTGGCGAAGTGGTGTGTTTATTGGCTCTGAAATGTGTTTACGATACACAGTGATGTGTTTCTGTGACACGCCCCCCCCCCCAAGAGACCTGCAGCCCCTTTGGGACTTGCGGCACCTGTGAGATGTACCCCTGGAGTAAACCAGGCCATGGGGCGGTCTGCAGGCTGCTGCCACATTCAACTTGGTTTTTACTTAGCTGGGCTTTGGTGCCGCATGGTTATCTGACACCGCGGGTTATTTTAAGAAGTGGCCGGGTGATTTGCTGGACGAGGCGTCCATAGTCTCCCCTCTAGGACTCAGGGGAGAAATTTTGCATGCGTGTCTAACTCTAGAAGCCTCTGTGTTTTGGATCCTTGTATCTTCTTTAACTTTTGCTTACTGTGAATCAAGCACCTGTCTAATCATATTTGCTTCTTTGAAGAGACATCTAGGAAACTGAGAATCTTGCAGCTGATGTTGTATCTGATGGCCGACTTAAGCTACCGTGCTGACCTTTCAGCTTTATCTCATTTTTCTTGTCACTGTCTTTTGTTGGCCTTGATTTTTTCCCCAGTTAGGGCTTCCCTGGCGGCTTGGTGGGTAAAGAAATCTGCCTGCCATGCAGGGTTCGATCCCTGGGTGGGGAAGATCCCCTGGAGGAGGAAATGACAACCCGCTCCAGTATTCTTGCCTGGAGAATCCCCATGGACAGAAGAGCCTGGTGGGCTACAGTCTGTGGGGTCGCAGAGAGTCAGACTTGACTAAGCACACACACAGTGAGTTATTTTTACTTCTGCTACTTCGTGTGTGTGTGTGTGTGTGTGTTTGGGATCTACCTCAAATCTTGTTCTCCTTCTCTTTTCCCAGGTGGGAAATTCTTAGGTATTTTCGTGAATGAAAGAGCAAGGTGGCTTCTTGGAAGTTCTGTTGGCTTCCGATGGCGTTTGAATTCTGATGCGCTGTCGGCATCTGATTTTAATCTGGAAGCTTCCTGATGAAGTCCGTCAGGGCAAAGTGTGTGTCTGAATTTAGTATGAGGAGGGCAGTGTCAAAAGCAGCTGGTGAACAGACCCTGGTTAAACTTTCTAGGGCCTTGTAAGCCTGAAAATTAAAGTTCTTTAAAAGCAATCTCTGAAAGGATGATTTCGAACGATTAACAAAGGTCCTGAATCGTTTAAATTTACTGGGGGTGGGGTGAAGAAACCCATTAAGAAATGAATTCTTGGGCTCAAAGTTACATTGAATGAAGTGGAAATTCTTTTTTCCGTCTCCATTGGTGTGGCAGAGCAGTTGCCTCTAAACTCCACTGAATAGTGGGCTTCAGAGCCTTGAATGTGCATCATCACTTGAGTGGAAAAGCAGGAAATGAAATCGAGGTTATGGAAGTAAAAGAGTTCACACTGATCTCCCCCTGAACAAGTGTAAAAGAGTTGGTGCAGGCAGCTTAGCTGTTTCTCCACTTAGGAGGAGAAGAGATTTGGGATGACTTCCTGGATCAGTTCAGGGCCTCAGCGTCTCCCTGTTGATGAGAGCCGCTGATTTAATAGCTTTGATGGGCCAGGAGATGTTCGGTGTATTTTTACATCCTGGGTCTGTGTTTTTCCCCACTGCCGCGTAACGGGCTTTGTCCCATTTTTACAGGGAGAGGGAACTACAAGGTTCACAGATTTCTTGTCTGGGGTCAGAGGTATCCTTGGTGAGCAGGCTGTGAGCTGATCCCAGAATGAATGGACGGCGTTGGTGAAACTGATTTTATCCAATACTTGGGTGGTGTTCTGGGCTTCCTGGGTGGCACTCGTGGTAAGAGATGTAAGGGACGCGGGTTCGATCCCTGGGTTGGTAAGATTCCCTGGAGGAAAGCATGACAAGCCACTCCACTATCCTTGCCTGGAGACTCCCACGGACAGAGAAGAGTGGCGGGCTGCAGTCCGTGAGGTTGCACAGAGTCGGGCACACACGCCATGTGGCCTGTAGGCATGGTCGTGCGTGCAGTGAATTCTCTGAGTTCGTTCCCCTAAGGTCAGTTAGATTTCTGTCACTTAGTCATCTGTCCCCCTTTGGACAGGGCTTCCCTGGCGGGCTTACTGGTAAGGAATCAATGCCTGCCGCTGCTGGAGACGTGGGTTCGATCCCTGAGTCGGGAAGATGGCGACCCGCTCCAGTGTCCTTGCCTGGGAAACCCCAGGGACGGAGGAGCCTGGCGGGCCGCAGTCCGTGGGGTCACCGAAGAGTCAGGCACGACTTGGAGAACTCAGCAGCAGCAACCCTTTTCATAGAGATGCGGGGCTGGAGGCGTGAGGAAGCTTGGTTTCAGCGGGGAGCTTGCAGGCAGGGTGAGACGTGCCAGGAGACTTGAAGATGCTGCTGGGTTGGACTCGTGGGTTCTCTCAAAGGCGTGAGGCCGGGGGACGCGAAACCAGTGAGGGCAGCTTGTGAACAGGCGGGGAAGAAGGTGGGCTTGGGTTGTGGCCGGGCCAGACGGAGTCTGGGCTGTGTGTGTGAGCCAGGTGTGGACAGATGGAGGTGTGCATGTCTGGTGAGCTGCCAGCGCTTGCTGTTTGTGAGAAACCCTCTGTTTCAGCCCCAGTTGTGGCAACCTGGAATGTCTCCAGCCTACGTAGCATATTAAAAGGCCAGAGACATCACTTTGCCAACAAAGGTCTGTCTATTCAAGGCTGTGGTTTTTCCAGTAGTCATATATGGATGTGAGAGTTGGACCATAAAGAAAGCTGAGTGCCAAAGAATTGATGCTTTTGAGCTGTGGTGTTGGAGGAGACTCTTGAGAGTCCCTTGGACTGCAAGGAGATCCAACCAGTCCATCCTAAAGGAGATCAGTCCTGGGTGTTCATTGGAAGGACTGATGCTGAAGCTGAAACTCCAGTACTTTGGCCACCTGATGAGAAGAGTTGGCTCATTGGAAAAGACCCTGATGCTGGGAAAGATTGAGAGCAGGAGAAGGGGACAACAGAGAATGAAATGGCTGGATGGCATCACTGACTCAATGGACATGAGTTTGAGTAAACTCCGGGAGTTGGTGATGGACAGGGAGGCTGGCATGCTGCAGTCCATGGGGTTGCAAAGAGTCGGACACCACTGAGCAACTGAACTGAAATGTCTCCAGACATTGCCAAATATCTCTTGGAGGGGGGTGCACAGTCACCCCAAGTTGGGAAACCCCGGGTCCAAAGACTTGGGGAGCAGGACTGACCTTCAGTGTCAACTGAAACAGAATTCCCAGTGACCCACCCCCTCCCAGTTGTTAATTTCACACACACACACACACACACACACACACACACAATTTTCCCCTTTTGTGAAAAGGCTGTGGTTTAAGTCATTTTGAGGACTGAAACAGAATTCCCAGTGACCCACCCCCTCCCAGTTGTTAATTTCACACACACACACACACACACACACACACACACACACACACACACACACACAATTTTCCCCTTTTGTGAAAAGGCTGTGGTTTAAGTCATTTTGAGGACTGAAACAGAATTCCCAGTGACCCACCCCCTCCCAGTTGTTAATTTCACACACACACACACACACACACACACACACACAATTTTCCCCTTTTGTGAAAAGGCTGTGGTTTAAGTCATTTTGAGGACGTCTATTTCTGAAGGGGAAAGGATGGGGACGTTGCCTCCTTTGGGTCTCTGCCTTCTGGGAAGTTCTCCAGCTTGCTTCTAGAATGCCGAAGCTCCGGTGCGTTTCTGTGAGAGCGTCGGATGCTTTCATTCTTAATTGATTTGGCCACGTTGGGTCTTCGTTGTGGCGTGAGGGGGATCTTTCTTGCTGACTGCAGGGTCTTTGGTTGCAGCCTGTGGGGTCTAGTTCCCTGACCAGGGATGACACCTGGGAACCCCTACGTTGGGAGTGGGGAGTCTTAGCCACTGGACCTGGACTAGGGAAGTCCCGGGTGAGGTTTTTTGTTTTTTAGTTAATTTTTTAATTGGAGGAAAGTTGCTTTATAATGTGGCGATGGTTTCTGCCATACAACAGCACAAATATTTATTATTAATTATTAGTAATATTAATCATTATCAATTAACATTTTAATATGTGTTAATTATCCTTATATCCCTTCCCTCTGGAATCTGCTTCCACTCTGCCATCCCAACCCGCCAGGTCATCAGAGGGTCCTTGGCTGGGCTCCCCCATGTTACACAGCACTTCGTCATCAGCGATCCGTTTTATACACGGTAGTGTGTATATATATATATATCTATGCTACTTTCTCCATCCGTTACTTGGGATATCTTTCTGATGTCCCAAATACGGAGGTGACATTTGCAGAACAACTTAGATCTGTGAATGGGAAGATGTGTGTGTGTGTGCATACCTGTGTTTTAAGACAGTGTTCTTGAATGAGCTGATCGTTGCCATTGGTGTCCTAGATTCTGACGTGTCTATGTAAGCACAGAGTCGAATTTAATCCCCAGAGGCATTTTCTTAGAGGTGTGTCGTTAAACAAAATTGAGGGCCCTTACTGGTGAGCTTTCCAGGTGAGGCGGGGAGGTAGTAGGAAGTGTGTGCACCTCACGGAAACGTGAACGCCGGCGCCAGATGGTGCTCAGAAACTTTTATGACGATTTCAGCGAGTAGATAACGTGTACTGTGCTGGATAATTACATTGAACTGCTTAGAAACGAAAACAGAAGTGAGAAGCAATGTTGTCACAAATTCAGTCAAGCCTTAAAAATGGTCCGCATCAGGGGGGGAGAAAAAAAAAACGTTCTCTTAATGCTCATTGCCAAATGTGGAGGGAGTGCTTTGGGAGACGAGGAGAAGATTAATGAGGATTGTTTTGTTCCCAGTGGTGCACTCACGGTGTCATCTGTAAACCAGAAACTGCTGTGTCACCTGGAGGTTATTTTTATCCTTCGGTGTGGTCTCTTTGTAGAGAGATCGCAGTGGCTGTTGATGGGCAGTTTGCTGAACAAGAAAAAGATCATGTTATCCTAATGCCTGAATATATCCTCTCTAAGTGCTGTGGTTGGTTTTCTCTCGTTAAATAAAATTTCACGCCACTGAATCAAATTGCCTGGCCACAAATTCTGTGCGAGTGGTAGATAGCTTATTAAAATTTGCTGTGGGCCTGTTTTTTCTTTTTTTTTTTTTTTTCTGTTGATAGTAGCTCTGGATGGCTTATGTAATTAGCAGACCACTTGCATCATGTTCTATTACCTGTCTCATACTATATTTTTGGGTGACAAGTCCCGTCTTAGTCTCTCCGTGTGAAATTTATTTGGCCTATCGTGGTGTGAGTTGGGAAAGCATTTTTCATTTGTCACGTGTGACATGTGTTTTGTTGTTGTTCAGTCGCTCAGTCGTGTCCGACTCTTTGCGACCCCATGGACTGCAGCACGTCAGGCCTCCCTGTCCGTCACCAACTCCCGGGGCTTACTCAAACTCATGTCCGTTGAGTCGGTGATGCCATCCAACCATCTCATCCTCTGTCGTCCCCTTCTCCTCCTGCCCTCAATCTTTCCCAGCATCAGGGTCTTTTCCAGTGAGTCAGTTCTTCGCATCAGGTGCCCAAAGTATTGGAGCTTCGGCCTCAGCGTCAGTCCTTCCAATGAGGCAAATGATGCATGTGTCTGTATATCAATATATACGCGCTCATATATGTCTGTACAGGCTTTCAGGTATTGATTTTGCCAGTTCTACAAGCATGAAATACTGGTTATTAGCGTCATCATGCATTGAGGAAGAAATCAAGTTTATATAAATGTCTTGGTTGGTGTCCTCACGTGAATAACTCATACTTTTAACACTTGCAAAAAAATCTACAAGCATAATAAAACGTCACTTTGCGGGACGGAGTGCATATTAAATGACTTACCAGAAGAGCAGATGAAGAAAATGTGTTTCCCCGTTGATCCTTAAATTTAAAATGAATGGTGTTCCCTGAATCTTTATTTCCCTTTGCCTGGAGTACAAGTGCTAGCTACAAGGGCTTGCCTTGTAGTTCAGTCGGTAAAGAGTCTGCCTGCAATGCAGGAGACGGGTTCTGTCCCTGGGTCGGGAAGATGCCCTGGAGAAGGAAATGGCAGCCCACTCCACTGTTCTTGCCTGGAGAATCCCACGGACAGAGGACCCTGGCAGGGTACAGTCCATGGGGTCGCAGAGCGTTGGACGCGACTGAGCGACTTTCACTTCACTCGTATGGTTGTGTGTGTTCAGAGTTGAAATAAGAAGAGTGAGTTGTCTTTGCATGGCGATCCTCCTCTTTGTTGTAAAGGCACAGTTGTGGCCTGCCAGCTATGTTCTGTTCTGAACTTTAATAAAGTGGTGCCCAGTGGTTCTGACGAAACAAGACGCTGGGCATCTTTGTGGCGGTTTGTCCGGTTTGATATTGCTCTGGTTTCTGTCTCTGTGTACTGATCATAGATGGATGCCAGTTTGTGATATTTGTGCCGTTTGTTGAATGAGTGAATGAATGAAGGCACAGAGAAGGCCTTTGCTAGCTGCTCTAGTTTCTGTCCCCGGGAGCACCCGTCACGCAGAAGCAGTGTTTTTTTGCTAGAACACCTGTAGAGGACCGTGTTCATTGCCAAGTGTGCTGAGATCAGGGCTCCATGACGGCCATCAGGGGTAGCATTCTAAGAAGTTGCCATCTGCAACTTACCTGTTTTCTGTCCCTTGTGTTTTATTATTTCTAATGTTTCGCATCTACTTTATGCTGTGATGCTGTGAGTACGATATCAGATTTCTCTTCGAAATACGGAGGCGACCTGGGCTTCCCTGGTAGCTCAGATGGTAAGGAATCCGCCTGTAATGCGGGAGACCTGGTCTGGGAAAGTCTCCTGGAGAAGGGAACGGCTACCCACTCCGGTCTTCTTGCCTGGAGAATCCCATGGACAGAGCAGCCTGGCGGGGCTACAGTCCACGGGGTCGCAAAGAGCTGGACACAACTGAGCCACTTTGATTTCCTATCTCCCCCCCCAGGAGAGAGAGGACCCTTGGCTGCCCTGTTTACACACCAGGTATAATAAAACGTCGTCTTAGGGGCAGATGCTGTTTCGCTTGTCTGACATCATGCTAAAAGGTCCTCCAACTCTTCCGAGGAAGGAGACCCGAAGGAATTACATCCTGGGACCTCAATGCTGGAAATAGTAACCGGAGGGGATTTAGAAATCGCTCTCACTGTTTTCTTCCGTGTTTAATATCATCTTAGGGTCGATGCTAAAGGCACTGACCTTCCTTGGTTGCCTTTTTTGCCGCTTGGTCGTCATCTTTAGATTTGTGGGGTGATATGGGGTCACACCTGGTAGCCCCCGGCCATGTGTGACTCTTTAAACTTAATGAAAAACAAATGCGATTAAAGTCAATTCCTCAGTTGTACTGTGCACTTTTTAACTGCTCAGTAGTCACACGTGGCTAAATGAATACCCTTACTTGTGTGTCTGACTCTTTGTGAGCCCCTGGACTGTGGCCTGCTAGGCTCCTCTGCCCATGGAATTTTCCAGGCAAGAATACGGGAGTGGGTTGGCATTTCCTACGACAGAGGATCTTCCCAACCCAGGGACAGAACCCAGGTCTCTTTCATCTCGTGCATCGACAGGCAGATTCTTTACTACTGACGCCACCTGGGAAGCCCTTACTTCCCAGTGAAAATCGCTCATCTGTGTCTGACTCTTTGCGACCCCGTGGACTCTATAGTCTGTGGAATTCTCCAGGCCAGAATATTGGAGTGGGATTCCCTTCTGCAGGGGATCTTCCCAACCCAGGGATCGAACCCAGGTCCTCCCGCATTGCAGATGGATTCTTTACCAGCCGAGGCAACAGGGAAGCCCCAGAATACTGGAGTGGGTAGCCTATCCCCTTCTCCAGGGGAACCTCCCGACCCAGGAATCGAACTGGGATCTCCTGCATTTCTGGTGGATTCTTTACCAGCTGAGCTAGCAGGGAAGCCCTTTACTTCTCAGATAGGAAATAAATGAATACCTTACTGGGCAGCAAAGATACAGTGCAAGAAGTTTTGTCAGACAGATGAGAGGTGGTTATTCAGATTTTGCCTAATAAGTATTCCATGGAAACAGAGGGGGGGTGGGTGGGGGAGGGAAGGGAATCTCCAATCTGAAGAAGACAGAAATTTCAAACCAGATGACTAGAACAGAGAATAGAAATTGAGCATATCAAAAATTACAACTTGAAATCTCATCAGCATTTCATTGTAGAAAATCAGGGATAAAGGCAGTGTCTAAGCACTTTTTTTTTGGATGGAAAAGAGACATAGGAAGGACCTGGAATCAGAATGACATCATATTTCTTAAGTCGGAAAACTGAGGTTAGAATTGAGCTTAGAATTCTATGAAAATTTATTTTCACTCAGATTAGACTGAGCTTAGAATTCTATGAAAATTTATTTTTACTCAGATTTTTGAAGTCAGTCCCTCACGAGTTGTTAAATCAGAGTAGCATAAAGAGGTTTGTCCACACTCAGGATATCAGCAGGCTTTTAGCTTTCATATATCACTTCTCTCAGGAAGCTGCTAGAGAATGTGTTCCATCGAAAGGAGACAGTAAACCAAGAAAGGGGGGAGACTTGGGGTCCCTGAGACAGAAAGAGGCGGAAGGAATTGTCAGGATGCTGGTGGTGTGATCTTGGGGCATCTGGTCTCAGCAGATTTCACTCTGACAAGTACAGGCTGGAGCAGAGTTCAGAAATTTCAGGAAAAAGGTCTGGTACGTATATATTTGGGAGGGGGCAGGAGACTGATGTTTGGGATGAACATAGAACTGCCAGGGTATCTGAGTGAAAGATTGGAAGACAGTGGAGGGTTGTTGGGGGAATTATCGAAGAAAAACAGAGGCAGCCAAATCATACCAGGAAGATGAGAGAGTTAGACTGAGAAAGGCATCATAACCCTACTGCTTGCTTGCTTGACTGTGTCTATTCCACTGTCAAAATAGCATGTGTAGACTTTATATGTAACCAAAACATAGTTACAGTTTTGGAAAACTGTGGGAGGGTAAGCCAGGATGGGTGGTGGGAATTTCAGTTCAGTTAGTTCAGTCCCTCAGTCCTGTCGGACTCTTTGCGACCTCATGGACTGCAGCACGCCAGGCCTCCCCATCCATCACCAACTCCCAGGGCTTACCCAAACTCATGTCCATCGAGTCGGTGATGCCATCCAACCATCTCATCCTCTGTCGTCCCCTTCTCCTCCTGCCTTCACTCTTTCCCAGCATCAGGGTCTTTTCCAGTGAGTCAGGTCTTCGCATCAGGTGGCCAAAGGATTGGAGTTTCAGCTTCAACGTCAATCCTTCCAATGAATATTCAGAACTGATTTCCTTTAGGATGGACTGGTTGGATCTCCTTGCAGTCCAAGGGACTCTGAAGAGTCTTCTCCAACACCACAGTTCAAAAGCATCCATTCTTCTGCGCTCAACTTTCTTTTTAGTCCCACTCGCACATCCATGCACAACTACTGGAAAAACCATAGTCTTGACTAGACGGACCTTTGTTGGCAAAGTAATGTCTCTGCTTTTTAATATGCTGTCTAGTTTGGTCATAACTTTTCTTCCAATGAGTAAGCAGAGTTTACAAAACCAAAATCTTCATCCATACATGAGAAAACCAAGTAAGCGATCTCTAAAGTTGATAGGGTATATTGTAAAGCAGCTTCTTTAGAATCATGCGAGTCCATACCAAGGAATATTGCCAATTGTAGAAGCAGTTCTGTGATTTGAATGTGGTTGCTTTGGAGAGCAGAATTGAGGGATAGATGATGCTGGAAAGCTTGCAGCTAAGTTGAGAGGTCTTGCCTCACCTGTAGTGTATGTATTATGTTACTTGGAAAAGAATAAAAATGATACACAGTATGCCTTCTGCAGAATTATAGATGTGTTAGTATGGGGACTTGCCCAGTGGTCCAGTGACTAAGACACCTTGTTCACAGTGCAGGGAGGCCAGGGTTAAATCTCCGTTCAGGAACTAGATAGATCCCACATGCCATAACTAAAGAGCCTGCATGCTATGACTAAGACCTGGCACCACTAAATAAATACTTTTTTGTTTGTTTGTTTTGAGAAATTTTAGTATGGTCCAAATGAGGATTTGTCAGCCGTGGTCATATTGGTATTTGAGCCAGATATTACCAGCTGTTTATGAAGGGAGCTTGTTCCATGTGTTGTAGGAGCTTTAGCAGCATCTCTGGCCTCACTCGATGCCAGTAACATTCTTCCCGGAGTCCTGAGGACTGGAAATGTTTCCAGACACGGCCCAGTGTCCATTGACGGTGGCTGGGGGAGGGGAGGGCGGGGGACACAATTAATGTCGTTGGAGAAAGCACAAATTTAAAGGATAACCATCTGGTGGGTTCTAGTGACTCGATGGACCTGAGTTTGAGCGAGCTCCGGGAGTTGGTGATGGTCAGGGGGGCCTGGCGTGCTGTGGTCTACGGGGTCACCGAGAGGCGGACACGACTGAGTGACTGAACTGAACTGACGTTTCTACTGAGGTGACTGTACCTAGAGCGTGTTATTCAGAGGGAAGTTGCTGAGAAGGAGAAAAAATGAATGTTGTGTATTAAGGCGTGTATATGGAATCTAGGGCTTCGTGGCTCAGATGGTAAAGCGTCTGCCTGCAACGCGGGAGACCCAGGTTCGATCCCTGGGTCGGGAAGATTTCCCCTGGAGAAGGGAAAGGCTACCCACTCCAGTATTCTGGCCTGGAAAAGTCCATTGGACTGGGCAAGTCCGTGGGGTTGCAAGGAGTCGGACACGGCTGAACGACTTTCACTTTTCGCTTTCACTGGTAAAATAACTAGCCAGTGGGAAGGTGCCCAGGAAGCCCAGCTCTCTTGCTTGTTCTGTGATGACCTAGACGGTTGGGGTGGGGTAAGGGGACGAGAAGGAGATTCAGGACGGAGGAGACATACATATACATAGGATTGAAAAGCATTTATCCTCCAATTAAAAGTAAATTAAAAAAAAATCTAATATGGACTGAATCATCCGAATATATAAAAAGCCCTGGCCGGTATTGATAGTGCAGGAAACAACAGCTTCATCATACAGAACCTGAACTCTTCAAGTACATAGCAAATGAAGTGGTTCGAATTCTCTGGCAGTGAGACCCCTCCCGCCGGAATGTGTCTTAGCTGGGTTGATTCCGGGCTCTCTTTTAAAAAAAAAAAAAAAAAAGAGGAGGACTCGGGAGGAAACTGCAGCTCCTGTGACATGCTCCATGGCTTCGGAAAACATATTTTAGATTTTTCGCATTTTTTTTTCATGATGGTACAACTTGAGTTTCTCCAGGGTGAACATGTTAATCATTATGGCAACTTCGGGGGGAGGGGGGAGGAAAAAAAACTTGCTTTGGATATATTTCTGTGCTCAGGTGCGTGTGGAACACAGATGAATTCCTCTGCCCCGCACCCTTTCTCCCCCACCCCCCACCCCAAGTCCTCCCAAAGCAATCCCTTCGCAAATTCTTGGTGCATTTCCCTGCAAGGCGTTTTCCCTTAGAATTTAGCAAGGAAGTCAACAGGAAAATGGTTCCTCCGATTTTCCTTTTTGATGTGGGTGAAACCTCATAAATAATTTAATACCCTCATTTCACAGCTGAGGAGTCTCTGGTCTGGAGAGAGTTTCTTTATAATTAATTAGGAGCAAAGTGAGGCTTGTAAGTCTGTTTCTGTCTCTCCCTTTTTTTAAAAAACTTCTTCTTTTCTTTTTGTTTTAATTAAATATATGTGCATAGTAGTTTGGTGGAAGGAAGACAGAATGGAACAGTGGAGTGGATTGTGCATGGGGCACCTTTTGTCAGCCGTTTGATAGAGTTATCCCTTGGACAAAAGGAGATCCAGCCAGTCCATTCTAAAAATCAATCCTGGGTGTTCATTGAAAGGACTGATGTTGAAGCTGAAACTCCAATACTTTGGCCACCTGATGCAAAGAGCTGACTCATTTGAAAAGACCCTGATGCTGGGAAAGATTGAGGGGAGGAGGAGAAGGGGACGACAGAGGATGAGATGGTTGGATGGCATCACAGACTCAATGGACTTGAGTTTGAGTAAACTCCGGGAGTTGGTGATGGGCAGGGAGGCCTGGCATGCTGCAGTCCATTGGGTCACAAAGAGTCCGACACGACTGAGCGGCTGAACTGAAACTGATAAGTTAAGGGTTCTGGGCACTGTCTGCGAAGAGGGTGGGCCCTTCCATGTAAGCTTAGACAACACGTTGAGGGGGAAGAAAAGAGCAAGACTGGAAGTTCATGAAGTGCCCATTAACCCCAATTCCTGATGGTCCAGATGTGTTCCTTCGAGGGGTAGGGGGATTCGGGATGGTTTGAGAGCAAGTCAGAAAACGGCTTGGCTCTGGTCCCCTGCTGAAGCTCCAATCCTTTGGCCACCCGATGCAAAGAGCTGACTCCTTGGAAAAGCCCCTGAGTCTGAGAAAGATGGAAGGCGGGAGGAGAAGGGGACGACAGAGGATGAGATGCTTGGATGGCATCATCGACTCGATGGACAGGAGCTTGCGCGAGCTCCGGGAGTTGGTGATGGACAGGGAAGCCTGGCGTGTTGCAGTCCACGGGGTCTGCAAAGAGCTGGACTCGACTGAGCCACTGAACGGAAGTGGTCCCCTGCTCTCCCGGCTCTGGGCGTTGGGCGGCCCTGGAGCCAGCATGCACCACCACTAACAGCTGTTCTTAGACTGGGTAGCCCCGAGACTGAGGTTGGTCCACGCTGGTCGGGCGGTGGGGGAGAGAGGGGTCTCTTCCCTGTGCTGGGTGGGGCACCCTTTTCTCCCCCACCAACCAGCCCTCCCGTACTCTGCTCTCAGCATCCTTGTTCCCGAGCACCCCCCCATACCCCGACATTTTGGGAAACTTCCATGCCCTCTGCTTGCGCCCATCCGTTGGCCTCCCATACTGCTCACGTGGCAGCCGCTTTACCTTCCTCTTCACCTGACTTCTTGCTGCAAGGGATGGCCGCCGCCTCCATGAAGTCTCCCTAGGTTTCTTCCATGCAGGGAGCAGGTGCAGAGAAGACGGCGTGTGTCCGTCCTTGTCATCCCGTCCGCCACAGGTCCCCCCCCCCCCGGTCCTCCGACTCAGCGGCCGTTATTTGCTAGTCTGCCCCTGATAACCTTGAGCGGCAGCTGTCTGATGTCATGGTTTTTCAACCCGCCTTGCTGCATTCTTCTTTCTCTGTCTCCCTGGCCAGATCCTCCTTCTCTGGGCTCAGTGGTGGCCTTTACTTTTATAGACATACCATCGAATCGATTCTTTATCAAATTCTTTCTCGTGATCGGTTATGAGAAAGATATTGTAATTCCCCGTGATATCACTTAACTTCAGTCGTGTCTGACTCTCTGCCACCCCATGGACTGTAGCCCACCAGGCTCCTCTGTCCATGGGATGCTCCAGGCAGGAACACTGGCCTGGGTGGCCATGCCCTCCTCCAGGGGGATCTTCCCAACCCAGGGACCAAACCCAGGTCTCTTGCATCTCCTGCGGGCAGATTCTTTACCACTGGTGCCACTTGGGAAGGCTTAGTGTGATAATCTTGAGATCATCTCAGCGGGGTGACCGTGCTGTCCAGGGGACACTGAACTCTGGGTCAGTTTGCTTGTCACAGCCTGCCTGGATGGCAGGATTCCTCTGGCGTCAAGTGGGTAGGGCCCCAAATACTGTTTAGTACCCTTTTTCGGGAAGCACAGCCCCACCCCCCACCCCAGAGAATGCATGCACGTGTGCTGAGTTGCTTCAGTTGTGTCCGACTCCTTGCGACCCCATGGACTGTAGCCTACCAGGCTCCTCTGTCCATGGCATCCTCCAGACAAGAATGCTGGAGTGGGTTGCCATGCCCTCCCCAAGGGCATCTTCCCGACCCAGGGATCGAACCTGCATCTGTTAACATCCTGTGCATTGGCAGGTGGCTTTACCACGAGCACCACCTGGACTGCGTAGAGTGGTCTGGTCCGAAGGCCAGCACTGCTGAGGATGAGAAATCCCACCCCAGGTGCATCCCAGCCAGGGCCACAGCTTCAGGGGTCACGGTTGAAGTAAAGTGAATTGAAGCAAAGTTGCTCAGTTGTCCGACTCTTTGCAACCCATGGACTGTAGCCCACCAGGCTCCTCCATCCATGGGATTTTCCAGGCAAGAATACTGGAGTGGGTTGCCATTCCCTTCTCCAGGGAAATCCTCCCTACCCAGGGATCGAACCCGGGTCTCTCCACATTGTAGGCAGACGCTTTGCCGTCTGAGCCACTAGGGAAGCCCAGTGGTTACACAGACCTAACTCTGGGGCTGTGACCTCTGCCACCCAGTCAGACGTGTGCGATCACCTAGTTAAGAACCCGCTCGGAGAGCAGGAGTTTCAATAAAAGTTCACACCTTCAAAAGCTTTTGCTCTCTCCTGCACTCTGATATCCCACGTTTTGCTTGAGCTCTGAACCTGGAAGGCATCCTTACTGCTTCTGCACCCCGCCCCCAGCACACAGGCGCTGACCCGTGCGTCCCCCGGGTCTCATCTCCAGGACACCGCGGACTCCATGCATCTTCTCTCCACCTGTGTATTCCCCGCCGGCTCTTTGCGAGCTGACCTGTGTTCCTCTGCTGGGCGAGAGCTTCTCTAAGCCTTTTGTCCTGAGAATGATGGGAGCCCTGAGGGTTTTTTTTTTTTTTCAAATGGGAGGATGGTCAGATTTTCTTTTCTCTTTGAGCCTGGTGCCAATGAAGAGAGATCAAAGAGGAGGAGTCGGACTCCTTTGCGAGGCGGGCAGAGTCCTCTGTGGCCCAGGATCCTCTGTCGCTCACTTCTGCAGCACCATCACCCGGCCCCTCCTCCACGTGTCTCCATCTCCCAGGTTGCCGTCGCCACTGGACATTTGTGCTCGTGGCCTGCTTTCGCGCGCGTCCAAGGGCTCCCTCCTCACGGTGCCCCGACTCAGCCCCCAGTGCAAGCTCAGCTCCGTGTCCGAAGGTCACTGCTCCCCAGTTCGAGTGTCCTCACTTCTCTTGCGTGGGCTTTTGTGCATTTTCTTACTCATTTGTTGTCACCGCTGTGTACTCACTGAGATCACCCCTCTTCTCACCGTCCGGATACTTATGTGTCCCACAACTGCAGACATCAAGTGTTCCCTGATCCCAACAAGAGCATCGCCGAGCGGCGTTTGCACTTTCCACACGGCTGGACGTGGACTTCTCCGTGAGAATGTGCCGTGTTGCATCGAATCGAGCGAGAAATAACCTGTGTTTCTCATTTAGTGTGTTTTCGGGTGCTTAGAGAACCGTGAGAGCTGGCGAGATGCTCTAGCTGGCTAGGCGACCGTTCTTTGAATCTCCTCCTTCTGGAGTATTGTGGAGTGTGCAGAGATGAGTGAGGTGTGTCTCGTGTGTTGGGGTGGTTGGAGTATCTAGTGAGGTGATCATTGCTAGTTTGAGAGCTTTGAACAGATTTCATGTGAACAGGCTCACTGTATGATTTGCACAGAGAAAAAAGACTGAATTTCACCGACGGTGGTTGTCCACTGTTAGTGTTTCAGCTTCCTAAGACCCCTCCTGCTTCAGAAGTCTGCCGAAGTCTTTGAACGGTCGAGAATGTAGTCGAGATGTTTTTGTTGACTTTTTTCTTTTGAACGGCCACAAGGGAGATCTGGTCATTTTTATTGAATTCACCAGGATCTATTTTCCGGATTCTATTGTAATATTTACTGCATTTAAAAAAAATGTTAAAAAATACTCAGTGTGATAAAGTACAGTTTGTTGTTGTTTAGTTGCTAAATCGTGTCCAACTCTTTTGAGACCCCAGGGGCTGTAACCCATCAGGCTCCTCTGTCTGTGGGGTTTCCCAAGCAAGAATACTGGAGTGGGTTTCATTGACTTTTTTTTTTTTATTTTTGGCCTCATTTTGGATGTTCTTTTGTTGACAGGTAACCGAAGACAGAAAACAGGCTTAAAAATAAACCCCAGAAGGAAAACGAGATTTGCCTACATTTGTCTCTGAGTAAGTAAAATTGTAAAATGGATTCATTTCTTATTCCATTATGAAGTATCCTGTCAACTGGTCCGTGTTTTTTAAAAAATTAACTGTTACTTATTGGCTGTATGTACCAGAAACAGTAATTTCTCAAGATGTTTTGTAATGATTTGGTAATCAAAACATGCTGTGTATCTATCTGTGTTGGCACTTCGTAACAAACTCCTGTTTCACGGAACGTTTGGGAAGTCAGAAATTTTAGGAAAGAGAGATGGAGATGGTTATTCTGTGCTTTTGCAAGAAACATCATTTCTTTCATGGTTTCACATTCCTGTGAACATTTCAGGTACTTATTTTCCCTCGGATGGCTGATTTATGAGAAACAGAAGTGGTTTTTTTTTTTGTTTGTTTTTTTTTTGATGCTTGTCTTGTACATGTTTGGAAAAGACAGACATCCACGGCCTAGTTTGTGGTCCAGGCAGAACTTTCCATAAACACCTTGCCGGGCAGCATCGTGAGGCCACGTGGCCTGTGCTGGGGGCACCTGGGGAGGCGTTTTCCTTCCGTCTGAGCCCCACGTGGACTCTCATGAGGGCACAGAGACTCAGACAGGGTTCCTAGGACGGGGACCTCTGGGGTCTGGAGCCATCATCTTGGCTGCTGAATTTCACCCAGCTTACAGCAAGGCCCGGGTCTCACCCAAATCAAGAACTTCCTTTTCAAGACCCCTTTGTATGAAAGTCTTCTGTTTCTGGGATGACCGTTCTTTGAATCTTACTTCTGGAGTACTACTTCTGGAGTGTGCGGAGATTAAGTGAGAGGTCTCTCGTGTTTTGGGGGATGGCGTTACAGGTCTTAGAAAGCCGTGGCATGGTGTCTGGGTCTCTGGTCTCTGGGTGTCCCATGGACGGTGCCGACGTCTCCTGCTGTGGGAATTCCCAGGAAGGATCTACTAACCTGCCTTGCAGCCGCTGAGGAAGGCTGGACCCTCATCTTGAAGGGGAGACGTGGGCTGGCTTTGGTGGCGCTTGGGATCTCAATGCACAGTGAAGATACACGTTCTAGATGGGGGACTCTGTGGGCAAAGGTGAGGAACAAGCAGTGAGAAAGATTTTTTTTTTCCTTTAAAGGGAAAAGTTGATAAGCCAGTCTGGTGGAATGCAGGGGAGTGATGGGGGGTTATTGTTGTTTAGTCGTTCAGTCGTGTCCAGCCCTTTGCGATCCCATGGGCCGCAGCACGCGAGGCTTCCCTAAGGAAGAGGCAAGGACCCTGACGTTAACCCTGCCTGCACAGTGCCCAAAGGGGTCTGATTCTCAGCATCAGAGCTATCTCCGTTTACCTAGACACACCTGGGGTCACATGCCCAGAGTAATTTGAAAGAATATCCTAGGTAACCTTTTGAACCAACCACCCTCGGCTCCCCTGGGGTGAAGAAAAAACAGTAAATCATGGCAAAATACTTATGTAACAACTTGTGTGCCAGACATGGCTGTAGCTTGTTAACAACTTAATCGCGTTGTTATTCACATAGCTGACAACTTGCCCTTTCAGAGTGTACGCTTGGGTGGTTTCTAGAATATTCAGAGTTCCGCAACCATCGCCACAACTGATTCTAAACCATTTCCTTGCTCCCCAAAGATTCCCATGGACCCATGAGAACTCACTCCTTGTTCAGGCCTCCCGCAGTACCCAGTCAACCACCCGTCGATGGTCAACATCTCTGGATTTGTTCATTCTGGATGTTTCGAGCAAATGAAATCACGGAGTGTGTGTGCGCTTCGTGGCAGGTGTACCGTTTTCAAGGTTCACCCGCGTTGTTGCATTCCTTTTGATTTCCAGACCCCATTCTGTTGGATGAAGAGCCCACGTTTGGTCTATCTGTTCATCACTGAGACACTGTTACTTTTGACGATTTCTATGTTGAAATGACATCAGACTCACAAGACGTGGCAAAAATAGCTTGTGCGTGCGTGCTCAGGTGCTTCAGTGGTGTCCGACGCTTTGCGACGCCGTGAACTGTAGCTAGCCCACCAGGCTCCTCTGTCCATGGGATTCTCACTGGAGGGAATTGCCCACGCCCTCCTCCAGGGAATCTTCCCGACCCAGGGACTGAAACCACAGTCTCTTACACCTCCTGCATTGGCAAGCAGGTTCTTTACGACTGGCGCCACCCGGGAAGCAAAAAAAATAGCAAATGGAGGTCTAGGGCACCCTCCCCCGCCTTCCCTGGTGGTAACATCTTTCGGTGAAGATACTATGTTATCAAAAGTAGGAACCTGACATCCGCAAGTTTTGCACAGATGCAGCCCTGGTCTATATTTTAGCAGTTTTGGTGTGTGTGCATGCGTGCATGTGGACAGTGTGTGAGCTATAATCATATGTGGAGCTTTAAGCAACCCCCTCCATAATCGGACCCAGAAACCGTTCCATCCACACAGGAAAACCCCTGCGTGCCCCCATGGCATGATCACCCTCTGTGGCTCCTGGCAGCCACTGACATCTCCGGCTCTGTAATTTTGTCCTTTCAAGAATGATCTTTCTGCCGTTAGGGTGGTATCATCTGCCTGTCTGAGGTTGTGGATATTTCTCCCCGCCATCTTGATTCCAGCTTGTGGCTATTTCTCCCTGCAATCTTGATTCCAGCTTGTGCTTCATCCAGCGTGGCATTTCACGTGATGTTGTTCAGTTGCTCGGTTGTGTCCGACTCTTTGAGACCCCACGGACTCCAGGCTTCCCTGTCCTTCACCATCTCCCAGACCTTGCTCAAACTCATGTCCATCGAGTCACTGATGCCATCCAACCATCTCATCCTCTGTTGTCCCCTTCTCCTCTTGCCTTCAGTCTTACCCAGCATCAGGGTCTTTTCTAAGGAATCAGTTCTTTGTGTTAGGTGGCCAAAGTGTTGGAGCTTCAGCTTCAGCATCAGTCTTTCCAGTGGATATTCAGGACTGATCTCCTTTAGGATGGACTGGTTGGATCTCCTTGCAGTCCAAGGGACTCTCAGGAGTCTTCTCCAACACCACAGTCCAAAAGCATTACTTCTTCAGTGCTCAGCTTTCTGTATGGTCCAACTCTCGCATCCATACATGACCACTGGAAAAACCATAGCCTTGACTAGATGGACCTTTGTTGACCAAGTAATGTCTCTGCTTTTTCATATGGTGTCTAGGTTGGTCATAACTTCGGCTGTATTCTGCATATAAGTTAAATAAGGAAGATGACAATATACAGCCTTGATGTACTCCTTTCCCAATTTGGAACTGGTCCGTTGGGGTGGGGTGTTTCCTAGTATAAGGGGAAGGGTGGCCCGTTCTCAGCAACTCTTTTCTGTTCGTAAAATCCTAAAAGGGCTCAAAGGACTGCATTTAGAATTAGCCATGACGCTGAGACAGGTGATTACCTGGAGCCTGGAGACATTCCTGGTAGAATTGTTGATGGTTAGAACCAGACACTGTAGCAGGGGCGAAACAGCGTGTTTTGTGAATCTCATCTGGACGGTCCGCCGTGTTAGCGACCAACCCGGTTGCAGGGGTTTTTTGTATGAAGGGGCTGTTCGGGCAGTGGCCCCGGTTGGAACGTGGGTATTGTTCGGCAGGCTTGGGGTGCCATGGGCTAGATGTAGGGTGTTACTCATTTGTCTTACCAGAAGCCATAAAGCATCCAGGTGCCCTGGCAACCGTAACTGGTTGATTTGAAGACATGAATTCCACTTGGATAATGGTGGAGCGCAGTTTCATTTCCTGAGGTCTCCCGCTGATGAAAAGTGTGTGATGAGGTCCTGTTTGACAGCGCGATTCAGCCCTTGCTTCCAACCTTCGCTTGAGATTTGTTCGGTGTTCTTTTCGTCCAGACAGCCTTTGCCTTCTTGAATCCCCAGAACACAGAGGTAGAGCCCCACAGACATGCTCTCTCTCCAGGTTTTCAAGGAAAAAACCGCTTTCTCTTGAGAAACCACTCCTTTCTTCTTGAAGCCACGAAAACACCTGCTGTCGGCAGGGGCATGCCCGCAACGGATGGATTGAGAATCCAGTGAGTCTTTTCTTGATAGAGCTTGATGCAAATGGACATTGTGCTCTGCTAATTTGCTTCCGTCGTGTCCAGCTGTGTGCGAACCTGTGGACTGTAGCCCGCCAGGCTCCTCTGTCCATGGGATTCTCCAGGCAAGAATACTGGAGTGGGTTGCCATGCCCTCCTCCAGGGGATCTTCCTGACCCAGGGATCGAACCCATGTTTCTTATGTCTCCTGCGTTGGCAGGCTGGTTCTTTACTGCTTAGAACCACCTGGGAAGGTACAAACGGACATTGAGTTCCGATTAATTAAAAATCAAGAGTAAGCTGTTGAAATTGGCTGTAGATTCTGGTTGTAAAATGGCCTGAAGGTGACGGCAGGTTTCTTTCGTTTGTGACATCTGTTACTACTTCTGACTCTTAACACCAAATCAGAGAGTGTTGTTTTTCTTAGCATTGCCTTTTGGTTTTCTTCGTGAACATGGGCGGTTCCTGAAGATCTCTTTCTTGGTTTAGGACCGGGGTTCTCTACTGGGGGCAGTCTTTTCCCCTGCCCCAGGGACACTTGGCAAAGTCTAGAGACATGTTTGGTTGTCATATGTGATTGACTTGATGGGAGCGGGGTGATCCCGGCATCTCAGGATATTGCCAAACACCCCACCATGGACAGGACAGCCTCTCCCACCTTCTCACACACCAAACAATTACCTGACTCCAAATGGGCTTCCCTGATAGCTGAGTTGGTAAACAATCCACCTGCAATGCAGGAGACCCCAGTTTGCTTCCTGGGTTGGGAAGATCCCCTGGAGAAGGGAGAGGTTACCCACTCCAGTATTCTTGGGCTTCCCTGGTGGCTCAGATAGTAAAGAATCCGCCCGCAATGCGGGGGGCCTGGGTTCGATCCTTGGGTTGGGAAGATCCCATGGGGAAGGAAAGGGCAAATGAATCTAGTATTCTAGCCTGGAGAATTCCATGGACTGTATAGTCCATGGGGTCGCAAAGAGTCGGACACGACTGAGCGACTTTTACTTTCATTTTCAAATGTTGGTAGGATGAGCTCGGCTGGTTTAGGATTTGCCCCCAGACTTGGCATATATTGAATATTGCCCTTCATCGTGTTTCACAGTAGGTTAGCGACTATTGGCATTGGCTCTGAAGCTCTGCGATAAGGAGTAATACACTTTGAGTCCTCCTGTGATGACTCTGCGGCTTCCCAGGTGGCTCAGTGATAAAGCATCTTCCTGCCAAGCAGGAGACATGGGATTGATCCCTGAGTCAGGGAAGATCCCTTGGAGAAGGACATGGCAACCCACCCCAGTATTCTTGCCTGGAGAATCCCCTGGACAGAGAGGAGCCTGGCAGGATATGGTCCATGGGGTCACAGAGTTGGACATGACTGAGCACGCAGGCATGCACGCACGCATGATGACTCCAATACTCAACATGACTGTACTTTTAGAAATGAATATACTTGGGTTTCTGTTCGTAAATTTTGTTTTTCGACACAGGAAGAAATACATTGTTGACAATGTGATCATACGGATAAATTCATAAGCCTCAGTTGGAATCATTGTCATGTATGGTCTATTAAAATGTTTGCATAATTTTCTTAATGGTCAATAGTAATTCTAAGTCTTATTACTTAGAATACTCGTGGGGAGTTCCCCGGTGGTCCCAAGTGGTTAGGACTTGGTCCTTTCACTTCCAAGGACGCAGGTTTGACTCCTGCTTGGGAAATAGATTCCACAATGTGTGCTGTGAGGCCACCAGGGGGAAAAAAAAATTGCGGAATCCTCTACATTCCTGCTTTTATGAGACACCCCTGTGCACAATTAGCAAATTTTTAACGGAATCCTAAGATGAAGTTACAGTCCAAAAAGCTATGACTGAAAGGTCATGCCTTCACTTAATGCCTATTTAAGTCAGATTTACAAAGCATTATGTTTTACAGTGATAAAATATGCATAACATATAATATGTCATGCTAACCATTTTTCCCCAGTGGGTGACAGTTTTATTTCCTGTCTTAACCATTTTTAGAATGCACAGTTCACTGTCATTGGGCTTCCCTGGTGGCTTAGCTGGTAAAGAATCTGCCTGCAATTCGGGAGACCTGGGTTCGATCCCTGGGTTGGGAAGATCCCCTGGAGAAGGGATAGGCTACCCACTCCAGTATTCTGGCTTGGGGAATTCCATGGACTGTATTGTCCGTGGGGTGGCAAAGAGTCGGACACGACTGAGCGACTTTCACTGTCCTGAAGTATGTTCACCTTCCTGTACATCCATCACCACTATCCACGTGTAGAACTTTTTCCACCTTTCCAAGCTAACATTACATACCCATTGAAACAACTCTCTATCCCCCTCCCCCAGCCCCTGGCACCCACGGTTCCACTTTGTATTAATATCTCCTCTGTTGGGACTTCTAAGCACCGCACACGTAAGCGGAATCACATGAGATTTGTCCTTTTTGAGCCTGTTTTAGTTCTCCCAGGGGAATGTCTTTGCAGTTTAATGATGGTGTAGCTTGTGTTTTCCTTCTTGTGGGTAAGCAATGTTCCATTGTGTGTGTGTGTGTGTGAGTATGGTGGTTTGTTAATCCCTTACCCCATGGATGGATAGTTGAGTGATTTATGGAGAAATCTTTTAAAGCTGGGTCCTGTGACTTGCCTCCTGGTCCTGTGGCTAAGACTCCACACTTCCAAGGCGGGGGTACAAAGGAAGGCCCAACACAGCCCAAGAAATAACACATCAATTTTGAAAAAAGAAAGAAAGCAGGGGGCTCCTTTTACATCTGGCCTGTGACCACTCTTTAGACCTAGAAAGTGATGGCAGGAGGCATGTGGGGTCCATGGGATGGTACTCACATGGAAAACTCCAGAATCTTCATACTCCTCCTCGAGTGTCTTAACGCAGTCTTCCGCTGATTTAGGAACTGTCTTCTGAGATGAGCCTCTGTTAGTTCTTTTTTTTTTTTTTGCCTCTGTTAGTTCTTGCCACCTGCCTCGTTCCATTCGACCTCCGCGGGAAAGAGCTGCAGAAGAAATGTTTGGATGCCTAGCAGAACTGTGCCCTGCGCTGGGCAGCATGTCCCCCATGCTGTTTTCTAGTGAGATGGTTTCCTCCTGAGCTGTCTGTAAAAAAATATATAATTTTACTTGTTCATTTATTGTTTAACTCTGCTGGGTCTTCCGTTGGGCTTCCCTGGTAGCTCAGCTGGTAAAGAATCCGCCTGGGACGTGGGAGACCAGGGTTCGATCCCCGGGTTGGGAAGATCGCCCCTGGAGAAGGAAACGGCCACCCACTCCAGTACCGATGCTGTGTGGGCTGGCTTTCTCGTGGCAGAGATCGGGGCCTCCTGTCTATAAATCTGCAGTGCACGGGCTTGTCACTGTGGTGGCTTCTCTTGGTGCAGAGCTCAGGCTCAAGAGTGTTGGGTCTTCAGTAGTTTCCGAGCACTGGCTGTCGGGGGCATGGGCTTCGGAACTTGGGGTGCACAGGCTTCCTAGTTCCCGTGGCATGTGGGATCTTTCCCGGACCAGGGATCAAACCCACGTCTCCCGTGTTGGCAGGCGGATTCTTCACCACTGAGCTGCCAGGGGCACCACCTCCTTAGGAGTTGCCCACAGCCCCGAAGAGGGAAGTGTGAATGTCCCCTACTGCCCCCTGACTCCGCTTTCCTGTTCCCACCTCATTTGCCTTCTCTGTGAAACTGTAAACTCCAGCGCTGTGTGTATACACTCGTGAGACACTTTGCAATCAACGTGATGAAGTCTTTATGTGAAAGGGTTCTTGATGATTGTGAAATGGGTCCGTAACTCCAACATCATCTACCAAAAAAAAAAATAAAATCAGTGCTCTATATTGGGATCTGATTCTGTCCTGACACGGCGATTGCAATACTAAAATCCTAAAGCAATTGCTGTTTGCTGACAGGGGTACACAGCGATGTCTTTCAACTTGGATACGCTTAGAACTTTACACAGAGCAGCTAAAATGAATTTCTTTTGACACTCGGTTGCCGAGTAGGAACCCAGAATGGATGTTGAGGTTTTCTGTTCATCTGTCACAGGTGAGCAGGGCATTTGGAGTGCTGCATGCTAGGATTGGAGCGGGATACTGGTTTGGCCAGGCGTGCCACACAGATATTTGATCTGAGTTTTGCTTTGGGGTGGAAATTGTAGGGTGCAGACTTGGAGTCTTGACAGAAGTGCATTGGAATAGTTGAAAATCTGCTTAAAAAATTTATATTCTCTCTGGCAAGTTACCTTGCTCAACAAAGTACTCTGGTGGAATCTTTTAAAACACACAGCTATCTCTTGTTTTTGTTTTGTTTTTTTTTTAAACTAAATAAGCTGCTGCAGATGGCTTTTATTTTATAAACCTGAAGTAAAGCTTCATGGGTAAGGCATATCCTCACGGCTGTGGGATTTTCTGGTTTATGTGACTGATTAATTTGAAGCATGATTCACGGTTTAACTTATAGTTTCTGTGTTAAATTAATGACATTACTGGGTTCACATTTTGTTTTTATTTTAGTGTTGCTGATTAATTTTAAGTGTGATTCACATTTTAGCCTACAGTTTCTTTGTTAAATTAATTACGTTATTGGGTACTTTATTCTTTGGTTTACAAACTTCTAATTGGAGGCATTGCGTGTCAGAGTGATAAATGGCTGGGTATTTCCTAACCTCTAAAATTTTTTCCATCCACTTTAAAGACATTTTTCTGTGTGGCCACATAGTGTTTGGTTTACAAAATATCAGTTCAGTTCAGTAGCTCAGTCGCTCAGTCCGACTCTTTGCGACTCCATGGACTGCAGCACACCAGGCCTCCCTGTCCATCACCAACTCTCCAGAGCTTGCTCAAACTCATGTCCATTGAGTCGGTGATGCCATCCAACCATCTCATTCTCTATCGTCCCCTTCTCCTTCTGCCTTCAGTCTTTCCCAGCATCAGGGTCTTTCCCATTGAGTCAGCTCTTCTCATCAGGTGGCCAAAGTATTGGAGTTTGAGCTTCAGCATCAGTCCTTCCAATGAATATTCAGGACTAATCTCCTTTAGGAGGGACTGGTTGGATCTCCTTGCAGTCCAAGGGACTCTCAAGAGTCTTCTCTAATGCCACAATTCAAAAGCATCAATTATTAAGTGCTCAGCTTTCTTTATAGTCCAACTCTCACATCCATACATGACTGTTGGAAAAACCATAGTTTTGACTAGACGGACCTTTGTTGGCAAGGTAATATTTCTGCTTTCCAATATGCTGTCTAGGATGGTCATAGCTTTTCTTTCAAGGAGCAAGCGTCATTTGATTTCATGGCTGCAGTCACCATCTGCAGTGATTTTGGAGCCCAAGAAAATAAAGTCTGCCACTGTTGTTTCCCCATCTATTTGCCATGAAGCAGTGGGACCGGATGCCGTGATCTTCATTTTTTGAATGTTGAGTTTTAAGCCAAAATATACATTCCTCTAAAACACAGAAGTTAACCTGCAGATACGTTTTCAACCAAGGCTTTTCACAGTGTTTACTTACATAGAATACTGTCACTTTGCGTTCTGGAGCTATTTGTCTTTGCCTAGCCTAGGATGTAGGTAGAATATTAATCTCGTGTGAAAGGGAGATAAGCAGGGAGCAGATGGATTTATGGCTCTCGAGACCTGTGAACTCTGCCGCGGCAGAGAGTTCTTGAATACGAATCAAGAAATTCCGGGCTGTGGCTAGCCAGGGCTGGCGTGACCTGATTTGCCACACAATACATCATCCTGCTGGGGATCCGTTTCTTGCAACGTGCCTCCTCGGGTTTGGTCGTGACTCTCTGATGCTGCTGCACTGGGCTCCCTTTGAGAGAATGAGACGGCTCCTTCACGGTAGGAGCCCTGGGCGTGGGTCGGGCCAGGCTTGCTCCACAACCCCACTGGGGGGAAATTCTGGGTCCCAGGGGCTGCAGCAAGTTCTCAGATGCGTTCAGTCACTGGAGGTTGAGGAGCGTCTGCACCCCAGGCTCTCTGTAGCCAGGTAGGGTGCCGAAGAAGCTTCCCAGGTGGCTCAGTGGTAAAGAACCCCCCTGCCAATACAGGAGACGGGGGTTTGATCCCTGGGTGGGGACCATTCCCCGGGAGAAGGAAATGGCAACCCACTCCAGGATTCTTGCCTGGAGAATCCCACAGACGGAGGAGCCTGGCGGGGCTACAGTCTAGGGGGTCGCAAAAGAGTCGGACACGACTGAGCAGCAAGAAGAGGGTACTCACGCAGCTATGCGGCCATCGCCACAGTTTAATTTTAGGAGTATTATCAGTGCCCCCACAAAGAAACCCCACCCCCCAGAGCCGTCACTCCCTACTTTTCCATTGCTCTCCTCAGCCTCCCCGCAGCTGCAGACCGGTTGTGTATCTCTGTGGATTTGCCTGTACTGGGCGTTTTCCGTAAATCATATGTTGCATGACTTCTCGTGAGTTTGTATCTCTGACTTTGCACATTGTTTTCAAGATTCACATATGTCGTAGGCTGTGTCCGTGGCTTCCTTCCTTTTTATAGCCGAATCGTTCTATTTCATGGTTCAGTTCACTTGCTCAGTCGTGTCTGACTCTTTCTGACCCCATGAACCGCAGCACGCCAGGCCTCCCTGTCCATCACCAACTCCCAGAGTCCACCCAAACCCATGTCCATTGAGTCGGTGATGCCATCCAACCATCTCCTCTTCTATCATCCCCTTCTCCTCCCGCCTTCAATCTTTCCCAGCATCAGGGTCTTTTCCAATGAGTCAGGTCTTCGCATCAGGTGACCAAAGTATTGGAGTTTCAGCTTCAGCATCAGTCCTTCCAATGAACAAGGTAGGAACAGACTATATCTTCTCCATCCATTCATCAGTTCATGGACGCGGGTTGTTTCTGCTGTTTGACAATGTCAGTCACGCTGCTGTGAACGTTCCCGTCCTGGATATGGTGTGGATGTTTGCTAAGTGAGATCGCTATGGCCCAGTGACCCGTTGGCTGCCAAATTGATAAGCGGTGGTCTTTAAAATGAAAACGTGCACGCACACACACACACAAAATGTGTGGAAGTTCATTCAAAAAGATTATATACATAATCTTATGTACATATGATTTATGTTTATATCATTGCAGAGAGATCAGGGGCTGCTCCAGGTCTGGTGTTGAGCCTTCTCATTTCGGGGGGCTTCTGTTGTTGCAGAGGATGGGCTCATAGCAGTTGTGGCCTGCAGATTCAATTATTGTGGCCATGTGGGCTCTTCCTGGACTGGGGATCAAACCCTGCTTCAGATTTCCCAAAGCTGACCTGGTCCTTCCATACAGTAGACATGGCTGCGGCCCCGTCTTCCCAATGAAGAGAAGGTGCCAGCTCACCAGGTCCACCAGGGCGTCCACCCTCCGTGTGGCTTGCCCACCAAGTGTCAGACTTAGGAGGGTGAAGTTCGTCGGATCAGCCTCTGAGCGTTTCTGGGTTGAGTGAGAGGAGCCAGCGTCGGCTTCCATGCTGTTCGCCGCTTTCTCTCAAATCGAATTCTGGGAAACCCGACCCCGTCCACCAGCATGTAGGGAGATGGTCAGGGGGCCTGGGTGTGTCCTCATCCCTTCCTGTTTGTTTGCTTACGGTCCAAGATCGTCAGCCTCTGGAAAGGGCCTTTTCTGCCAACCGGCCTTGACAATGGTTGTTTAGTTTCTTAAGTCGCATCCAGCTCTTTTGCAACTCCGCGGACAGCAGCCCGTCAGGCTCCTCTCTGTCCACGGGGACTCTCCAGGCAAGAATCCTGGAGTGGGTTGCCATGCCCTCCTCCAGGGGGATCTTCCCGATCCAGGGATCGAATCCGCATCTCCTGCACTGGCAGGTGTTGGCAGTATCGGGGCCCCAGATCCTCTGGGTAAAACTACAGAGGAAGGTCCACTGCTCATTAAGGCTGTGATGAGATGCTTCAGACTGTTCGCTGAGTACAGTAAACCTTCCCCCACCCGCCCACCGTCCACATACCCCAAGTGGAGGTGGTATACCCCCCCACTGGCTTCTCTGCACCCTCGACTCCAAAGTAAAATGCTTCAGTGGGAGGTGGGCCTGGCGCTGAAAACGATGGATGGCAATAGTAATAGGCCACACCTGTGAGCGTCCAAGCCCAGCGGTATGTCACCCCCAGCTGGAGGATGGAACAGAAGGGAGCCCTGGAAATGCTGGGCTGAAAAGGACTCTGTTGGTGGGGTCACACAAGCGGCATCCTGTCCTCCGTGGTCCCCTGAGGCAGGATGCGCGGGCGTGTTTGGCACTGAGACGAACCTGGCAAGCAAGGCGACCTCGGGAGGGAAACTGAATTGGCCGTTTCTTCTAAGGATACTGAGAACTGTCGCAGCCTCTGGCGTCCCAAGGAAGCTCAGGACAGCTTGCCAGACAGATAGCATGGATAATAAATAACAGAAAGAGAAAAAAAAAAAAAAAGAAATGAAACCACGATGCTTTCTTTTCCGTGAAAGTCATTTTTATCCTGTTTGCAAAAAACCATGGATTTCAGTGGGGGCAGCTGTGTTAGCAAGTGTACCAAAGACAGTTATCCTAGGAGTTAGATTGAAATCATTCACAGAAGTAAGTTCTCTGGCAAACTGGAAACCCCAGGGGCGAGATTTTGCATCTTATTTAATGTAAAAATTCCTCGAAGCAAATATGTTGTGGTTCCAGGCAGTTTATTGGTTTTTTTTTTTTTTTTAATTTGATTTTCCCTTAAATATTTGTGAATGTGTGAATTACTCTGTATGCCAACTGTGGAAAAGAAAGCCACAAGAGAGACGGGAAGAGGGAGATGTCAGATAAATTCCTCTTCAGCAGAGAATTGAAGCCTCCTGTTATAACAGAATCCGTCTCCACAACAACGTGATGCAAGAAAGCTGTAACAGATTTGAAACTTGCAACTGTGTGTCCACCAGTGGGGCCTTGGGAAGCTCTCCCAGGCATCCTGGCAAGCTCCCGCCTGAAATTTTTGCTGTCATGGGGCTTTGGGACCCCTGCCTTTGGGGTGGTGAAGAAGGCACAACTTTATTTTTAACCTCTCACAGGGAACACCCCTGACGTGTTGTGTCGATGCTTACTGATGGAATTGGAAATTGGAGCCAGAATAATTAGACTGACTCTCCAGATGTCACGTGTGAGCTGGGAAAGGACTCGAATGCACACCCTGTTTGCTCTTGCAGGGACTGAGGGAGGAAATGACCGGGAAGGTGATCAAGCTGGTTGTCCGGTTTGCGGTTGTCGCTTTCCCTTACTTGCATGGAGCTGCAGTTGGGGATTCCAGATCCCCATACAGCCACGCCCGGAGGGGGGCAGTTCTCTGTTTTCCTGAGCCCCATGGGAGACAGAGACACATACTGATGTGAAGAGAAGCCAGAAGCCAGCATCGTGGGGCTGTGAGCTGGTTTAAACCCCTGCCCCGTCTCTGCACGTCAGCTCTGTGATTCTTCTTTCCCTGGAAGCCAGACGGCACACTTTGCACGCTGGGTGTGAGCTCTCTTCAGCCACTGGGAGTGGCAAAAAAGTCGAGCAAGGAACAGGGGAAGGGGGGAGGTGGCGATGACCGGGAGAACCTTTTTCGTGGGCTCATGAAAGTAAAGGGAGCCACGCTGGTACCAGCTTTTATTTTTTCTTGGGACTGCACTGCCAGAGAATTCTTTGGTACCAGTGTTGATACAGGATGAGATGGTTGGATGGCATCACTGACTCAGTGGACGTGAGTTTGAGCGAGCCTCGGGAGTTGGATGGACAGGGAGGCCTGGTGTGCTGCAGTCCTCGGGGTCGCAGAGAGTCGGACACGACTGAGTGACTGAACCGCAACCGGCTGAGCACCGCTTTGCTGATGTTGCCGTGGCAACCTGATTCCCACGGTGGTGGTCTTAGCAAGGGTCGTGTGTCTGACAGGTTGATTCCTTTACTTGGCTCCGTTCGAGCGCTATGAGCCTAGCGCCTGGGAACAAGAATTCCTTGTGTGTGTGTGTGTGTGTGTGTGTGTGTGTGTCTGCATGCGCGTCCTTAGACGCTCAGTCGTGTCTGACTCTTTGCAGACCTCCTGGACTGTAGCTGACTAGCCTCCTCTGTCCATGGGATTCTCCAGGCAAGAATCCAAATAAATAAATAGCGAGTGTGTATTTACTTACAAATATATAAATAGGTGTTAAATGTATTTATGTGGTTGTTCAGTTGCTAAGTCGTGTCCAACTCGTTGCGACCCCATGGACTGCAGCGGGTCAGACCCCCCCTCCCTGTCCATCACCACGTCCTTCCCAGAGTTTGCTCAGACTTGAACTCATACCTGGGATAGGTGTGAAGGGAGGGAAATAATCTTAAGGAATTCACTTGTTAACAAGTGGTCGGTCTGATATCAAGCACTATATATTTATATTTATAAATGCATTTATTTATAAACATAATAAAATGTTTATGTTATGTATTAATATTATGTAGCATAATATGTACTAATATATTAATAATGTATGCTATTAGTATAATATGTTAATATAACAAATATAATATGCTAATATGACTATAATTAATATATTAATATAACACGACTATAGTTAATATATTAATATAATATAAATATAAATATTTCTTTATTTGGGTACACCACATCTCAGTTGCAACACCCAGGATCTTTAGTTACGGCACGCACAACCTCTTAAGTGTAGCATGTGGGATCCATCTCCCCAACCCAGGATTGAACCCACCTGCCTCCCTGCCTGTCCACTGGGACCACAGAACCCCTCCCTCCCCGCCCCCCGCCAAGGAAAGTCCCAAGAATTCTTAATTTTTATCCAGTGCACATAAGTCCTTTGTGCTTGTGATACTAAATATGTGATTAAGCATTACAGGGAGATGAGGTTTACGAAGTGAAGGTTGATTTCCAAGAAACTCAGGTGGATGACGGCTGGCCCTGCGTGATGGTGGTTCCAGTGAATGGGATTCCCACGGCTTTGCTGCTGTTTCTGTTTGAAAGAGGGTAAGGGAGTAAAATCGGATATTGAAGTGGACAGCATCGGTTCGGAGGAGGGCATGGCAACCCACTGCAGTATTCTTGCCTGGAGAACCCCCATGGACAGAGGAGCCTGGTGGGATATGGTCCAAGGGGTCGCAAAGAGTCAGACACGAATGAGCAGCTGATCACGCAGCCCAGCATCGGTTATGGATTCTGCGACAGAACGTTGTAACTATAGTTTAGACGCTGTATGTCTGCTCACATCTGACATACACATACCCTTATCTTGTTAACATAAGCTCGGAGAGGCGGGGGGCGACCCCCCAGCCCAAGTCATGATGAGGTTTGGGGAGCTTATGGGGGGAAAGAGTCACGGAGAAGGGTGGTTGAGGGCAGGAACCACCTGGCAGGGAAGACCCAGTACGGATCCCGGAGATGGAGCTGGTCCACCATTTCTTGGGCTCTGCCATCCCAGCTAGCAAGGGCTCCTGTTCCCTCCGTGTCCCCTTCAGCAAAAGCTCTGAGGTTTAAGCCTCACTTTTGGTGCCCTGCGGAAGAGTGATATCTTTGCCTTCGTGTGCGCATTAAACGTAGGTGTCCGCGGAAAGCCCTTAGCACAGTGTCGGGCCCTTCAGCAGCCACTCGGCCAGTGCGGTCTTAACGTTTCGTCGTCATTTTGCAGCAAAAGAGATGCTGGGGTTGCACAGCCTCCTGTCTGTCTGCTCTCAGATGCCACATTTCATGTCCCAGGTCACTGCTCTCCCATGTCCCAGCCGATTTAAGTTCTTTTTTGTTTCTCTTTTCTTGCTTCCCTGGGTGGCTCAGCTGCTAAAGAATCCGCCTGCAATGCGGGTGACCTGGGTTTGATCCCTGGATTGGGAAGATTCCCCTGGAGAAGGGAAAGGCTACCCACTCCAGGATTCTGGCCTGGAGAATTCCGTGGACTATACAGTCCATGGGGTTGCAAAGAGTCAGACGGGACTGAGCAACTTTCACTTCACTTCATGTCATTCTGAAAGGAACACAGTTGTGTCCGGGTGCATTTTTAGGCGGAGCGTAGTATGTGTGTGTTCTCAGGAATTCCTAGGCCGTCATTTGACAGCGTTGGGTATTACTAGTACTGGGTCATGGGGGAAATTTCCCAATAACAGCATTCCATGTTAATGCAGCCACCCCCTACAGCCCCTTTCTGCTTTACTGTCTTCCTGGGGTTTCTTCTAGGAATTCGTTCTTAGCCATCTTTAGTGGCTGTCTTCCCGGGTGGCTTAGCAGTAAAGAACCTGCCTGCCAGTGCAGGAGCCACCAGGAGATGCCGGTTCGATCCCTGGGTCCGGAAGATCCCCTGGAGCAGTCAATGGCAACCCACTCCAGTATTCTTGCCTGGAGCGACCCATGGACAGAGGAGCCTGGTGGAATACAGTCCATGGGGTCGTACAGAGTCCGACACAACTGAACGACCGAACCTGTGTTTTTGCGGTCCCTTGCCTGGAGAGGGGAGAATTATTTCAGAGGTGAACTTCTCAAGAAGCCACAGGAAATATATTTTTAGCCTCGAGGGATCCTTGTATTGTCTTCGAAGATAGGAGACATGTTCAAACAAACCTTTTTTTTTTTAGAGCGGCAGAATAGAATCACTGTGTCGTACCTCTGTGGGTTTATTTCATTTTCCTCTCTCCCATTTATTGGCATATACCTGTATTCTTGCGGGCTTCCCCAACTCTCCCTACGACACAACTTGCATTTCCTCTGTCCGAGGCAGACTGCTTTAAGAGCATCTGGACATTTCAGAGCTTGCATTTCACTGTCACCTCGGTGTCAGCTTACCCCAGTGGAGATGTCACACTTTCAGAGGTCTCCGGAGCAGTACCTGCATGTGGACTCGGTTGCTTTGGTCGTGTCTGACTCTCTGCGACCCCGTGGACTGTAGCCCACCGGGCTCCTCTCTGTCCGGGGGATTCTCCAGGCAAGAACGCTGGAGTGGGTTGCCGTCTCCTCCTCCAGGGGATCTTCCTAACCCAGGGATGGAACCCACGTTGCTTCTGCCTCTTGCACTGGCAGGCGGCTTCTTGATCATGGAGCCACTGGGAAGCCCCACTCCAGAGCAGAGTTTCAGTCGAACAAAGTATAAGTCCCGTGATGTTAAGATATAGACACATCCCAACAGACTGGAACCGACCTGGCCAGGTGCCCGCCTTGCCTTTGCGAAGCCTCTCACCTCTGCGATGTTTTCCTGTCTCACCTGTGTGTTTGCACACTGTGCTTTTCTTCTAAGGAGGTTATAGAAATTAGGTTTTGCAGGGAGTGGCGCTTTGGCATCCTGGTGAATGGGGAGGGGACTTCAGAATGTCCAAGTGAGGGGGCCAACCAGTGTCCTGAGTCTGTGTGTGGTCTGCCCCCTCCGGGTAAGATACACAGTGGTTCTTAGACCCCCGTCTGACACTGTCAAAAACGGGGCTCGATCACTGGGAAAGAGTCCGCCTGGCCCATGCAAGAGACGCAGATTTGATCCCTGGGTCGGGAAGATCCCCTGGAGAAGGGAATGGCAATGCGCTCCCGTATTCTTGCCTGGAGAATCTCATGGACAGAGTATCCTGGAGGGCTGCAGTCCAGGGGGTCACAAGGGGTCAGACACAACTGCGCACCCAAGGCCATGGGCGGCTGGGTAATGGTCCAACGACTCAAGAGTCCTGAAGGTTTTGTTGCCAATAATAAGATTAGATGGGCGTATCATGTTTTATTTCCCTTTGCTGGCAGCGGAAGTGGCTTAACAGCTTTGTTGATAAGAGGCTGCTCAATATTCCGTGTTTGAAATGTAAATACCTTCTTGCCCAAATGTTAACCTGGCTTCAGGGTTTCGACGTACAGGGTTCATATAATAAATAATTCCCTTGATCGAATCGCTGGCTGCGTGGCTCCTGGGTGCCGCCGTGTTTCAGACGCCCTCCTCGCCAATGTCTTGCTGGCTTTTAGGCAGAGGTCGGCAAACGTGAAAGGGAGTCAGGAACCGTGGCTCAACTCCCTGGGACATTGGAAGAATTGAACCACCCTCAGGAGAACCAAGCAGAGCTTATAAATTGAGGTGCTCTTTTTTGTGTGTGTGCCAGCGCCCCCGGTGGGCTTGGTCACCAGCCTGAGTTGAACACAGAGCCAGATTCTCTCAGCTGACGTCTGGTAACAGTCTGCTACACCTGGAGCAGTTTGCCATGAAATCATGCAAACTGTGTTGGGAACAGTACTTCCTGAAAGTTCAGGCCATTCTGTTTCAATGTCTTCATTTACATACAGTCATTTCTTCCAGACTTCAGGAGGGCTGAACATCAACTACACAGAAACCTAGTCATCATATTTTGTGAGTTTTTTTTTTTTTTTTTTGCAGTCTGCTCTGGGTGACTTTTCACATTCACCTGCACTCCGCACAGTTGATTTTGTCAATAAAATCACAGGGAGACTGTTTAGTCTAGGGAGGGAGCAGACGGCCGCACTCACGGCGAGGAAGACGTTGCAGGCAGACGCATGGCTTCATTAGTGAAGAGTGGATGTGAAGTGTTTCGCAAGTACTTTGAAGATGCTGAGCCAGGATGGTTAGATGCGGCTGTCGTCAAGCTGCTTACGGCTCGTAGGGAAGATGAGAAATGCTCATTGCTATTATTTCTCGCGCCAGCCAGCCCTCTAAAATCTTGAGTATCTGTCGTAAGCACGGATCGGCAAAGTCGGCTGGGTCAGCAAAGTCAGCCGTTCACCATAGAATGCCACCAGGGTAGTTTTGCCTCCAATCGGGGCCATCAGGCAGGGTCTGGAGATGCTGGTGGTTGTTAACAACTCGGGTAAGAGTGCTCCAGATTTTTCTCGTGGGTGGAGGCAGGTGGGCATGCCAAAACCACCCCCCCCCACCCCGCCCCACAACGAGGAGTCAACACCAAACACCATCCCCCAGCATCTGTGTCTACCTTGGACAGCCCGCAACGTCCACGAACAGGGTCCAGCCTCCTGGTTGGGCATCACCGCCCTGGTTGGGACCACCCTCCCATCTCTGAGGTTCTGAAGCCACCCATTAAATGCCCTTCCCTCTCCATGTGGACTCTTCTGTTCAGGGCGAGTTAAGTGGACCCCTGGATCTGGCTCAGTGTCTTGTAGGGGCAGAAGGGGAACCCCGAGGTCCTCACTCCCCACCGTCTAGAGTGCCGCCCACTGACACGGCTCCCCCGCCTTCCGTTGTAGTCTCTGGAAACGCACATGTCAGCATCTCGCGTCACCCTCTCTGGGATGCATGAGTTTCATCTTATTTTAGATTTCGCTTTAAATTCATTCCACGGCTTCTTCCCTGGTGGCTCAGATGGTAAAGAATCTGCCTGACAATGCAGGAGACCCTGGGTTCGATCCCCTGGGTCGGGACGATCCCCTGGAGGAGGGAATGATAACCCACTGCAGTATTCTTGCCTGGAGAATCCCATGGACAGAGGAGCCTGGTGGGCTGCAGTCCCTGGGGTCGCAAAGAGCTGGACAGAACTGAGCACCTAAGGCGTTCACTCTCCACTTTCAAGTTGCTCATGAGGCTGGTGGGTGTGTGTGGGGGGTCTTTGCTGGACATGTGCGAGAGGGTGTGAAGTCATCACAGGACTTGCCAGTTGTGAACCCGAGTGTGGACGAGGTTTGTTGCTAAGGTATACTCAGTAGTCCGTAATGTGCCCAGGATCGTCCTGTAGCTGTCTTTTTTGTCGCACAAAGGCAGACAATTCACTTGACTGACTCAGTGAAAGGGTGCAGAACAATTGGGCTTCCCAGGTGGCTCAGTGGTAGAGAATCCACCAGCCGATGCTCCAGGAGACCCGGGTTTGATCCCTGGGTCGGGAATATTCCCTGGAGGAGGGAGTGGTAACCCACTCCAGTATTCTTGCCTGGAGAATCCCCATGGACAGAGGAGCCTGGCGGGCTACAGTCCCTGGGGTCGCAGAGAGTTGGACACGGCTGAGCGACTAAGCAGCAACAACACAGAGGCACAGAAGCTGCAGGTGTCCAGCTTGAGTGGGGAGAGCTGTGTCCTGGTGGAGCGGGCTTGCAGTGACCCCTCATCTTCTTGGGGAAACCCAGGGAGTAAGCTGGTGGGGGCCCTGAACCCGCATACCACTGTTTACCTTGACACCCATCACGCCTGAAGCATCTCGTTATGCATAATCAGGTGGAGGCTTTAGATAATTGACACTGATGCTCAAACATTCATGAACAAAAAGTCATAAATGAGACTGATCGTTAAGGGGGAGACTCAAGTCCTTGGTGGATACAAGGACCCAGGGTAAAGCAAATTAACAATACAGATTCAACGCTGATAGAAACAGAGAAGGGTGTTTAAAAGGCTTCATGCTTGAAGCTGAGGCAAAGAATTGATGCTTTTGAACTGTGGTATTGGGAGAAGACTCTTGAGAGTCCCTTGGAAAGAAGGGAGATCCAAGCAACCCATCCTAAAGGAGATCAATCCTGAATATTCACTGGAAGGACTGCTGCTGAAGCTGAAGCCCCAATCCTTTGGTCACCTGATGCGAAGAACTGACTCATTGGAAAAGACCCTGATGCTGGGGAAGATTGAGGGCAGGAGGAGAAGGAGACGACAGAGGATGAGATGGTTGGATGACGTCACCGACTCAATGGACATGAGTTTGAGCAAACTTCAGGAGATTGTGAAGGACAGGGAAGCCTGGTGTGCTGCAGTCCGTGGGGTCCCAAGAGTCAGACACGACTGGGCGACTGAAGGACAACAGAGAGTTGAAGCATATCTGCTGCTTTATTTTAAAATGCAAGCGTTGTTGTCATGCCAGAGGACTGAACTGCCCCCACAGTGGACCCTATAGAATTCTTCGCCTCTCATTTATGTTGTGAAATTCTGGGGGCATTTTTCCTCCCAGAGATATTAATTGGGAACAACAGTGAATGCCCACTCTCTCACGGTTTTCTAGCCCACACACATACTCAGCCACCCACCGGTCAGAATATATTCTGAATGCCCAAAGTCACTGGGCATGATAGACACTGATAGAATGCTTTTTTTTTTTTTTTTTAAAGAAAGAAATGCATGATATGCCCAAAATTTATGGGAAATGTTTAGGTCAAGCAGCCCTTGAGTCCAGAGTATGTGTCCTTTGGAAGTTGTACCGTGGGATTGCCCTTGGCCTGGTCCAGCCCCCGCTGGTGCTCGTTGAGATGTTTTATTGAAGCAAAAACTTGAGCAAGCAGTTCTGAGTCCACCCTGGTCCTGTCTTTAGGCAGTGTTCTCCTTCAGGTGGCGCTAGTGATAATGAACCCGCCTGCCAATGCAGGAGTCACAAGAGACTTGGGTTCGATGGGTCGGGAAGATCCCCTGGAGAAGGGAATGGCGACCCCCTCCAGTATTCTTGCCTGGAGAATCCCATCCATGGACAGAGGAGCCTGGCAGGCTACAGTCCATGGGGTCACAAAGAATCCAACACAACAGAAGTGACTTAGCACGCATGCGCGCATCTTGATGTCAGGATAAACTACATCCCGTATTAGAATCCAAGGAGAAAGAGCGTTCCCTTGTTGCTGTTGTCTTGATTTTTATCATTTCATCTGAATGTAGCAATAATTCGAATCCATCGTGAATGGCCAAGTTTAGAATCTTGCATGAATAACTTGGCACGGGATACGGAAGGATTCCCGGTGGGAGGCATAATAAACACCTGTGTCCTGCGATGGGTCATATCCGAGCACTCACAGATGTTAAGAGGTGGGGGAGAAGTAGAGACACTGACAAGCACCCATGGTTGTGTTGGGCCGGGGCTGACGGTGAGCTTCCAAGAGAACTTTGGGGTGTTCTGTCAGACAGGCTGCCCCTGGGAAACTCTTCCTTGCGCTTGGACGTGAGAGCCACCCCCAGCTGGGGCTCCCTGGTAGAGACAGGAAAGAGTCAAACCTCTCCTGGGTTCACAGGAAAGCCGTAGTGGTGATGAGAAATGTAAATGTATGTCTTCCTACCAGGTTCCGCCGACTCGGTCTTGGTGAGGATGAGGAAATTAGATGGTAGAGCCCAGGCGTTTGTTTGTTTGTTTGTTTTGGCAGCACCTTGAAGCACAATACAGGACGGACCCATGCCACTTTGCAAGTTTTCAAGTAGCTACAGGGGCCATGGTTCCTTTAATGAAAGATCATGGTGTGTGGGTGGGAGAAGGATGTGGGGAAGAGTGGATACATGGATAGTGTAGCTGAGTCCCTTCCTATCCACCTGAAAAGGTCACAGCCTTGTTAACTGCCTATGCTCCAGTGCAAAATAAAAAGTTAAAAAAAAATTAGAATGTAGCCTCAACAATGTAGCCATTTAAAAAAAATTTTTTATTAAGCTATTTTATTTAAATGCCATGTACCTAAAAGTATCTAGCATAAGAACTTCCTTGGTGGTCCCAGTGGTTAAGAGTTTGCCTTCCAATGCAGGGGGTACAGGTTCTTTTCCTGGTCCTGGAGCTGGAATCCCACATGACTCATGGCCAAAGGACCAAAGTATAAAACAGAAGCAATATTGTAACAAAATCAGTAAAGACTGTAAACATTTTCTTCTTTTTTTAAAGTGTCTAGTGTATAGTAGATGCGTGCTGTGTGTGTGTGTTCAGTTGTTCAGTCATGTATGACTCTTTAAGACCGCATGGACTACAGCTCACCAAGCTCCTCTGTCCATGGGATTCTCCAGGCAAGAATACTGGAGTGGGTTGCCATTTCCTCCTCCAGGGGCTCTTCCCAACCCAGGGATTGAACCCGCATCTCCTGCATTGGCAGGCTGATTCTTTCCCACTGGGAAGCCCTATGGAAGCATACCAAATATCCGGTCGATAAATGAATTGATTAGTCAGTGGCTTTAAATGCAGTCTCTATTTTTTAAAAAAGAGCATGAACATTGGACTTCTCTACAGAGTATTCCTGACACTTCCCGTTTGGGGAGATCTTTATACAATGGGAAGGTGTGCCCCTCTTGGACTGTCAGTCATTTGGGAACCCCACCGAAACACGGGACAGACTGACAGACCCAATGACAACACCTTTCTGGTCTGCGGTTGTCCGCTATCATAGGAATGTATTCAGCCTGCATCCTTGATGGGAAATCAATCTTTGGCACTGCTGTGTCTCTTGACTGGATCGATAAAGCTCCCTGGGTCTTCATTTGCTCTTAACTGCCTGTGATGGAAACCCAGCAGGTCGTCCCAGCCTGGAGAAAATACCAGAGAGCAACATTCCTTCATAAGAGAGAAGACTCCTGATCCCTCCACTTAGGTAATATTGGTAAGCATTGCTGACCCCCGTTGGAAATGCTCGTTGACAGGTGCTTGAGTCTTAAAAGCTTGCCTGTGCTTTCCTGTGATCTGTGCAAAGCCATGCTTCATAATATTCATGTTTTCATAATATTATATGCGAATTTAATTCAGTGCAGCAAACCCTTGCTGAGTGTTTTTGTGTGGATCGGGTGCTGTGCTGGGCACAGGAGATACACCGATAAATCAAACTTCATTTTTTTAATCATCTGATTGGACTGGGCAGGCCTGAAAATGGCCAGACCCCTCAGTCACATGGGAGCAGAAGGATGAGTCTTCTTTCTTGGTAGAGGGATCAAAGACCAGTTAGGACTTGTGGCCTGAGTTACAGGCACTTAGGGGACCACTCGGGAGTTGGTTAAATGGAGAATACAGTAATCAGTCTGTTCTAGGGCAGTCTGTGTTCTAGGGCATTACCTCTTTTTTTTCTTTAAGAAAAATGTCTGTATATCAACTGAAAAACTTGGGGACGGCTCTTTGTTGTGGTGCTTGAGTTTCTCACTACTGTGGCGTCTCTTGTTGCTGAGTACAGGCTCTAGGGCACACAGACTTCAGTAGTTGCAGCACACGGGCTCAGTAGTTGTGGCATGTGGGCTCAGTCGTGGCACGTGGACTTGGTAGTCGTGGCACGTGGACTTGGTAGTTGTGGCACGTGGACTCAGTGTTGTGGCACGTGGACTCAGTACTTGTGGCATGTGGACTCAGTACTTGTGGCATGTGGGCTCAGTAGTTGTTTCACACAGGCTTAGTAGTCGTGGCACACAGGCTTAGTAGGCTTAGTAGTTGTGGCACGTGAACTCAGTACTTGTGGCACATGGGCTCAGTACTTGTGGCATGTGGGCTCAGTACTTCTGGCACACAGGCTTAGTGGTTGTGGCATGTGGCTCAGTAGTTGTGGCATGTGGACTCAGTACTTGTGGCACACAGGCTCAGTAGTTGTGGCACGTGGACTCACTTGTGGCATGTGGACTCAGTGCTTGTGGCACGTGGACTCAGTTGTGGCATGTGGCTCAGTAGTTGCGGCATGTGGACTCAGTAGTTGTGGTACGCAGGCTCAGTAGTTGTGGCACACAGGCTCAGTACTTGCGCACACAGGCTCAGTTGCCCACAGCATGTGGAATCCTCCCAGGCCAGGGACAGAGCCTAGCCTGTGTCTCCTGCCTTGGCAGGCAGATTTCCAGTCACCAGCCCACCGGGGAAGACCTGGGGCGTCACCTTTGGCAGCAGTGGGGTCCGAGACTCTGGGGGTGGCAGAAATCTGGGGGGGCAGCTCAGGGCCTGGACGACGGCACCCCTGTACCCCCACCTTCGGCCTTCACCAGTTACTCTGTGTCCTCACAGATGGGCCAACATGAACATCGGGGTCAAATTTTGCTGGGATCCTGGTGCCTGCAAGTGGGCCCCATGGAGATTTCAGGAACGGGTTGTTGGGTGAGGGCTGGGCTCCCCTGGAGGACCGTGCTCCCCGGGCTGGGTTACACATGTGGGGTGTTTTATCACATGACTGGCAGAGGTTGCAGATGGTTGTCCAGCTTCAGGCAGTGTCTGTAAGGACAGAGCTTGTTTCTGGAAGGGAGTAGCAGACACTGACCCATCAGCTCCCCTGGAGGTGTGACCTGGGACGCCCACTCCCCTGGAAATGAAGATCATTGGAAGGAAATAAGGCTCGTGATGTCTTTGATGTCTTCCATCCAGACCCTCTCAGTTCACACTGCCAGGGTCTCCACTTTCTCGTTCAATCTTCCGGGGCCACTCTCCCACTCCTCTGATGGGGGGTGCAGTGAGGGACTTCAGAGTCTCGGGTGGCCAGCGCGAGATCCTAGGGAAGGATGTGCAAGCATTTGCAGCCTCAGCCCACTGCTGTGTGCCCAGAGTGACACTGAAATGCTGGCCACTTCCACGGGAACCTGGGCATGATCAGCCCCCTGATGGCGTTTTCCCTTCTTGTCAACATGATCATAGGCAAATGCTGTTTTTGGGTGGTTTTTTTTTTTTTTTTTTTTTGCACAAAGAGGTAGTTAATGACCAACGGCAGTATTCTATGCCGTGTGTCATCTTTCAGAACCATCTGTAACATCTCATGGCGCTATGGAAGCTCAGTGCGGTGACCGCAAGCAAACGGTCAGAGATCATTAAGGACACAGTTGTCTTCAAGCTCCTCTCCTTCCCTTGTAGACTGGGGATGTCGGGATTTCAGCTTGTCTTGCCACCAATTTTCTGACCCAGGTGAATTTTTAACCTGCTATAAGCCCTTCTGATTGGTTCTGAGAATTCCTGGGCTCCGGAGACCTTTGTTGTGAAATTGGGTCAAAAGCAGTCACTGGTTGTGGATTCAGAGCTCATCTGCTGTGAAATACCTGGCTTTGAAGTTGAACGTCAACTTGTATTTTTTTTTTTTTTTTCGTCAACTTGTATTTTTAAAATGATAGTTGATTAATGAGCTAAAGTCAAGAGGTGGTTTCTCTCCCACCAGGTGGATAACAAGTATTGGGTTGGTCGGTTGTTGGCTCACTCGTATCCGACTCTTTGCGACCCCGTGGACTGCCAGTTCAGTTCAGTTGCTCAGTCATGTCTGACTCTTTGTGACCCCATGGACTGCAGCACGCTAGGCCTCCCTGTCCATCACCAACTCCCGGAGTTTACTCAAACTCATGTCCATTGAGTCGGTGATGCCATCCAACCATCTCATCCTCTGTCGTCCCCTTCTCCTCCTGCCCTCAATCTTTCCCAGCATCAGGGTCTTTTCCAATGAGTCAGTTCTTTGCATCAGGTGGCCAAAGTATTGGAGCTTCAGCTTCAACATCAGTCCTTCCGATGAACACTCAGGACTGATCTCCCTCAGGATGGACTGGTTGGTTGGATCTCCTTGCAGTCCAAGGGACTCTCAAGAGTCTTCTGCAGTAAGACAGTTGAAAAGCATCCATTCTTTGGCGTTCAGCTTTCTTTATAGTCCAACTCTTACATCCATACCTGATTACTGGAAAACCATAGCCTTGACTAGATGGACCTTTGTCGGCAAAGTAATGTCTCTGCTTCTCAATGTGCTGTCTAGGTTGGTCATAACTTTTTTCCCAAGGAGGAAGTGTCTTTTAGTTTCATGGCTGCAGTCACCATCTGAGGTGATTTTGGAGCCCAAAAAAATGTCTGTCGCTGTTTCCACTGTTTCCCCATCTATTTGCCATGAAGTGATGGGATCAGATGCCATGATCTTAGTTTTCTGAATGTTGAGTTTTAAGCCAACTTTTTCACTCTTCTCTTTCACTTTCATCAAGAGGCTCTTTAGTTCTTCACTTTCTGCCATAAGGGTGGTATCATCTGCATATCTGAGGTTATTGATATTTCTCCCGGCAATCTTGATTCCAGCTTGTGCTTCTTCCAGTGCGGCATTTCTCATGATGTACTCTGCACAGAAGTTAAATATGCAGGGTGACGATATACAGCCTTGACATACTCCTTTCCCTGTTTGGAACCAGTCTGTTGTTCCATGTCCAGTCCTAACTGTTGCTTCCTGACCTGCATACAGGTTTCTCAAGAGGCAGGTCAGGTGGGCTGGTATTCCCATCTCTTTAAGAATTTTCTACAGTTTGTGGTGATCCACGCAGTCAAAAGTTTTGGCGTAGCCAATAAAGCAGAAATAGATGTTTCTCTGGAACTCTGTTGCTTGATAATCCAACGGATGTTGGCAATTTGATCTCTGGTTTCTCTGCCTTTTCTAAAACCAGAAACCCCATGTTTCTTTGCAACCCCATGGTCTGCATAGTCCATGCAATTCTCCAGGCCAGAATACTGGAGTGGGTAGCCTTTCCCGTCTCCAGGAGATCTTCCCCATCCAGGAATTTAACCAGGGTCTCCTGCATTGCACGCAGATTCTTTACCGACTGAGCTCTCAGGGAATCCCCCTCTTATAAGTTAGATGCTGTTTAAATAAATGATGATAGACTGTGTCTTTTTGCTTTTATAAATATCAGGAAAGCCTCAAGGTGGTATCCTTTGTTCTTTGTAATAATTGGTCTTGGTTGACTGCTCATGGAATAACAGAATCCAGAAGTTCAAAAGGTAGATTTTGTTTTTTTTAAATTGGATTATAATCGATTTGCAATGTTGTGTTAGTTTCAGGTGTAAAGCAAAGTGAATCAGTTATACATACACATATATCCACTCTTTTTCAGATTCTTTTCCCATGTAAGCCATTGCAGAGTATTGGGTACAGTTCTCTGGGCTATACAGTAGGTCCTGTTAGTTACCTATTTTATGTCTAGTAGTGTGTATGTTCATTTCAGTCTCCCCAATTTTTCTTCCCTCCCTAGCTCCTGGTAACCATAAGTTTGTTTTGTAAATCTGTGACTCTCTTTCATTTTGTAAATGTATTCATTTGTACCAGTTTTTTTTTTTTTTTTCTTTTTGTAGCTTCCACATATAAATGATATCATATAATATTTATCTTTCTTTGTCTGAGATACTTCACTCTGTACGACCTTCTCTGGGTCCATAGTGTTGTAAATGGCGTTATTTTGTCCTTTTTTATGGCTGACTAAGCAGACTTAGCTCTTAATCACATATAGAACTTAATCCACATGGAGTCGGCATTCTTGTCAGTCCTGTTAAACAAGAGGCATGATGTGTTGGCTGATAACACTGGGGAACTCCCGGAGTATAAGAAGATCGCTTGGCTTTGCAGACGTCCTAAAACATGAGCGTAACGGTGGGTGAATAAGCATGCACGCCGATATGAGCTTGTTTCTTCTGCTCCCTTCAAGAAGCCCACCTTTCTGCTTTCAGAGAAGCCGTGTCAGGATTTTTAATTAATTCTTCAAGAGGGCTCATTACCGGGAGGAACAGAGAGATTCCCATTATGGCGGTGGTGTCTCATCCGTGCTGAGATTTGATGTCACGGACCCTGGGGGCCTGGCTGAACTGGAGTTCGAGGGCCTCTCCTATTGGTCTCAAACCCACACGCCAGCTTGGTTTTTAGAAGAATCATCTAAGCGATGTTAAACACAGTAGAAATTAATGAAAGATTTAAAAATGCATGCATGGGCATGCATGTAGACACTAGTCATGTAAACAAACATGCTTTTGATCTGTGCATTTGTGGGCAGCATTTTTCAGCCCTGAAAATGTCAACTCAGTAACGTGGAATCTTGTACCTCGTCCCACTCCATCCCCACCTGAACCCCAGCTTCCTCCCAGGATGTGGAGGGGATGCAGTGGAGGCCTGGGTGACTGAGGTTGAATGTTGGGTTGACCACCTGGGTGTTGAAGGTCTGAAGCCCCAACCCAGGACCAAAGCTGGCCAGAGGGACCTTTTCTTTACACACGGATTCCCTGACAGTCTGTGAGGGAATTCCTTTTGATTTTTCTTTTTCTCTTTTAAAGAAATGAATGTCTTCTCTTATGAAAATTGCTGTTACGTTACATTTGGAAACAGTATTTTATTAACAAACACTTGTCTTGGTTATAAAGCAGATTAGAAACCATGCTTCTTAGTGGTCATAGCGGGTTCCTGGGGCAGCCCGAACAAAATTCCACCAGCCGCATGCCTTAGAACAGCAGGAGCCCATTCTGTCACAGTTCTGGGGGCCAGAAGTCTCAGCTCGACACGTCATCAGGCTGGCCCTCTGCTGAAGGCTCTGGCCGGGCTCCTTTCTTGCCCATCTTCTAGCTTCCATGGTTTCCAGCAACCCTGGATATTCCAAGACTTACACATCAGTTCAGTTCAGTCGCTCAGTCGTGTCCGACTCTTCGCGACCCCATAAACCACACACGCCAGGCCTCCTTGTCCATCACCAACTCCCGGAGTCCTCCCAAACCCACATCCATCGTGTCATTGATGCCATCCAACCATCCCATCCTCTGTCTCCCCTTCTCCTCTTGCCCTCAGTCTTTCACAGCATCCGCGTCCTTTCAAATGAGTCAGCTCTCTGCATCAGGTGGCCAAAGTATTGGAGTTTAAGACTTACACCTACGTCACCCTAATCTCCGCCTTGTCTGGGTATCTCTCTCTTCATGTGGTCATTTTCTTACATGGACACCATCATAGTGGGTTAACAGCCTGCCCTGCTCCACTATGACCTCATCTGATGAACTCTGTGTGTGTGTGATTGGATGTACAGTGAGCCGTGAAAGGAGTGAAAATGTTATTCGCTCAGTCATGTCTGACTCTTTGCGACCCCATGGACTGCAGCCCGCCAGGCTCCTGTCCATGGGATTCTCCAGGCAAGAACACTGGAGTGGGTAACCTTTCCTTCTCGAGGGGATCTTCCCAACCCAGGGATCGAACCCAGGTTGATTCTTTGACCACGTGAGCCACCAGGGAAGCCCAAATTGACCTGGCAACACTGTGTTGATTCCGGGTGCATGACTAATAGCTCTATATTTCTATATATTACAGAATGATCACCACGACAAGTCTAGTTACCATCTGTCACGGTACTAACATGTGACACTATTATTGACCGTATTCCCCAGGCTATGCGTTTCATCTCCTTGACTCACTTTGTAGCTGGACGTTTCTCCCTCTTAAGCCCCCTTATATATTTCACTCACCTTCACCTCCCGCCCCCTGCCAACTACCTCTTTCTATGAGTCTGTTTTCTCTTTTGTCGTGCTTGTTCATTTGTTTCGATTTTTAGATTCTATGTGTAAATGAAATCATGCAGTATTTCTCTTTGACTTATTTAGTTTCATGTAATACCGTACATTGACTCGATGGACATGAGTTTGAGCAGGCTCGGGGAGTTGGCGAAGGACAGGGAAGCCTGGCGTGCTGCAATCCATGGGGTCGCAAAGAGTCGGACACAACTGAGCGACTGAACTGAATACCCTCCGGGTGCATCCATGTGGTCACAGATGGCAAGATTTCATTCTTTTTTTATGGCTGAGCCGTTTTCCTCTGTGTGTGAGAGAGACATTTTCTTTATCCGTTCATCTCTCGATGGATGCTGAGGTTGCTTCCAGACCGTGGCTACTCTAAATGATTCTGCAGTGAACATAGGGGTATGTATGTCTCTTCCAGTTTGTGCTTTTCTTTTCTTCAGGAAAATGCCCAGAAGTGGCATTGGCCAGATCATGTGATCGTTCTGTTTTTAATGTTCTGGGGAAGCTCCGAACTGTTTTCCACAGTAGCTGCGCCAGTCTGCATCCTCACCGTCTCTGCATCGTGCGGGTTCCCTTTTCTCTGCATCCTTGGCGACACTTTTATTTGTTGTCTGTCTGGCTGAGCCCACGCTCAACAGTCTGACAGGGTCAGGTGGTACCTCATTGTGGCTTTGAGTTGGCGTTTCATCTTGATGAATTCTATCCACGACCCACCTATTTCCAAATGAGGTCCCGCTCTGAGGTGTTCAGGGGATTGGGACCACAAGATATCTTTTGTGGGGGGGGGGGTGAGTTCAACCCACAGTAGTGGCGATCTGCCTTTACCCTTGGCCATTTACAGGGCGGCCGAAGAAATTCAAACCGGTATAAATTCTTTGTCTTTAATTAAATGAACGAGCCGGCAGAACAGAGCTGCAGGCGCGGTGACCCGCCACCCGCCAGGCCTGCTGTTTCGGGGCCTGGGTGACCATCATACCTAGGAGCACCGGTGGACTCTTACCTGATGTTCTGGAAGATCTGGGAGCTTTCGTGGCCTGTCCATCAGGAGGTGCTTTTTCGTGAGCCGCAGTTCACGGAGGTGTGGGCGGCTTTGCTGGTTCGTGGAGCCTGTTCTCGGTCACAGGCGAGCAGGAGGTGGTGGGCTTTCCCTTGAGACCGGCCCGGAGGGCTGCTGCTTATGAGGATGGGGTTCAGGGGATGAAGTGGACGAAGTGGAGACTGTGGGCCCACTTAACCTGGTCCCTGGAATATTCCGTGATTCAACCACGTGACGTTGACTGTGCAAAGCCCCCAGCTGCCAGGGGAGGCCCCAGAACACATGGTCCATGTGGACTGGGGCTCCACTTAACCTGGTCCCTGGAATATTCCATGATGCAACCACGTGATGTTGACCGTGCGAAGCCCCCGGCTGCCAGGGGAGTCTCTAGAATCCACAGTCCGTAGTACAGCTCCCTTCCTTTTCCCACCAGAGGTGATTGAGGGTATGACCAGTTGTTCCTCTGAGTGGTTTTGGTGCCTGGAATCCCCAGGCCCTTCCACAGAGTCTTGTCCAATTTCCTCTGAAAGAAATTGCATCGTGGAAGACTCGGTGGCAAAAGTGAAAGTCACTCAGTCGCGTCCGACTCTTTGCGACCCCGTGGACTGTACAGCTCGTGGGATTCTCCAGGCCAGGATACTGGAGTGGGTAGCCTTTCCCTTCTCCAGGGGATCTTCCCAACCCAGGGATCAAATCCAGATCTCTAGCATTGCAGGCGGATTCTTTCCCAGCTGAGCCACCAGGGGAGCTGGAGTGGGTCTGACACATATTTCAAGGCTTCCTGGAGCTTTTCAGGGAAACGTTGTTAAACAGACAGCTCGTCCGCTCAGAAACGCTCCAAACTTGGAAGTCTCAGAGTGTGGCAGGTGACACCTTGACTTTGGGGTTGCATCTCTCGGCGACGGTGGCTTCACATAGTAAACAGCAGGTCACCTGAGTGCCCCATCACCGTGTTCACCCCTTGGGGATGGACCTTGGGGCCTTGCGTGGTCAGCTTCCAGTAGCACTTTGGACAATGGAGGATATGATTTTCCATCGTAATTACAGCCCCTGAGCCCGATCCAGCTTCATAATTAGGGTCCCAGTTAGAATATGTGCACATCCACCGTTTAGGGGCATTACTGTGAGTACTAACCAAAAATGGGAATTCTGCATGTGAGAAAAATAATCTAGAATAGTTGAAAGGCACAAGTGGGGACTCTTCTTTCAGGTCAATCTACTTTTTAACGACCTAGACAGCATATTAAAAAGCAGAGACATTACTTGACCAACAAAGGTCGGTGTAGTCAAAGCTTTGGTTTTTCCAGTGGTCATGTGTGGATGTGAGAGTTGGACGATAAAGAAAGCTGAGCACCAAAGAATTGATGCTTTTGAACTGTGGAGTTGGAGAAGACTCTTGAGAGTCCCTTGGACTGCAAGGAGATCCAACCAGTCCATCCTAAAGGAAATCAGTCCTGAATATTCATTGGAAGGACTGATGATGAAGCTGAAACTCCCAATAATTTGGCCACCTGATGTGAAGAACTGACTCTATGGAACAGACCCTGATGCTGGGAAAGATTGAGGGCAGGCGGAGAAGGGGACGACAGAGGATGAGATGGTTGGATGGCATCACCGGCTCAGTGGACATGACTTTGAGTAAACTCCAGGAGTTGGTGATAGACAGAGAGGCCTGGCGTGCTGCAGTCCACGGGATCGCAGAGTTGGACACGACTGAGCGACTCAACTGAACTGAACTGAGACGCAGCCCATCAGAACCTCCCAGCGGGCACTCCACCAAGAAACATCTAATGCCAGCTCGTTTTTATATAAAAGGCAGAAGGCACAATCAAAACAGTAAGGTATTCTTACTATGCACAACACACAGCGTCTCAAGACCTTATGTCAAGAATTTGCCAAAATAAGACAGACACGTTTAGGATTCATCTCATTCTGAATGAAGAACTTTACGCTTGATTGGAAGGAACTTTTCTTCTAATCTAATGGGAAATGGTGGCTCAGTGGTAAAGAACCCACAGGCCAATGCGAGAGACACAGGTTCCATCTCTGGGTCGGGAAGATCCCCTGGAGGAGGGCATGGCAACCCACTCCAGTATTCTTGCCTGGAGAATCCCATGGACAGAGGAGCCTGGCGGGCTACAGTCCATGAGATTTCAAAAAGAGCCGGACATGACTGAGCAACTAAACAACAAACAGCAGTGGGAAAATGCCTCTTTTGTACCATATGGACGTGGAAATGCCTAACTGAGGGGAGCAAGTGATTGCTGGGGATTTAGGGGTGAAAATGTCAGTGTGGTTTCTAAGCGTGCATGGTTTACGTGGTAGACCCTGGTTTTACTGAAAGAGAACTATGTGATGGGGGCAAGATAGACGCATGTAGTTTTCTGGGTCTTACGTTTGCAGCTGTTTGTGTGTTTGCCTGCTTGGTTGAAGGCAAACGAATGGAATTAGATACTAATTGGCTTGGAGGGGGTGGCGAGTTGTGGGGAGGGAATAAATGGGGTTAGTTTCTATGCCAGTGTTCTCTGACGTCCACCAGTGCGTTCCCAGTTCCAGCCCCCTGTGTTGTTTATCCGCCGGGGTGTGAGAGATCACCCCAGCACTCCACCGCTGAGCACTGCAGACCCAGATCATCTCCCGCGGGTTCTGAGACTCGGGAATCTGAGCGCAGATGAGCCGCGGTGTTCCCGCTTGCCGTCTCCCGAGAGTTTGCAGTCGGCAGTTGGCCCCAAGACTGCCGTCTCTTGAGCCTCATGCCGGGCCAGAGGCTCAGCCCCACGCGCCAAGCGCGTACACGAACGTGGCGATTGGTGGGAGACTTCAGTCCCCTCCCGCCTCTGCAGGGCTGCCCGTGACCTGGCTTCCCCAGAGTGTGTGATCGAGAGAGAGGGAGAGAGAGAGAGAGAGTGAGCGGAGGAGGGGAAACAGAATGCAGGAGACAGAGAAAGACAGTGCTCGGGACTTCCCTGGTGGAGCAGTGGGTGAAAGTGAAGTCGCCCAGTCGTGTCCGACTCTTTGCGACCCCGTGGACCCACCAGGCTCCTCCGTCCGTGGGATTCTCCAGGCAGTAATACTGGAGTGGGTTGCCATTTCCTTCTCCAGGGGATCTTCCCAACCCAAGGATTAAGACTCTATAATCTCCCAGTGCAAGGATCTCTTCCAGCCCTGGATGGGGAACTAAGGTCCAATATGCCTCGTGCACAGCCAAAAATAAATAAAATAACAATAGAATCATTAAAAAAAAAAAAAAACATGAAAAAGAAAGTGCTGGAAGCCACATGCTTTCACAACCCGATCTAGAGGGGACGTGCTATTCCTTCTGCTGTGTTCTATCGGTCACATAGACCAATCCTGGTCAGTGTGGGTTGGGACTATTCCTGGCTTCAGATACCAGGGGGGGTGGGGCTCCTTGGACTTGATCTCAGAGGCTGCCTGGGGCCTTCTCTGGCGTCTAGTGGTTAGGCCTCCATCCTTAACGCTGCATGGGTTTGATCCCTGGTTGGGGAGCTAAGATTCCACATGCTTATACGGTAGGGCCACATAAATGAGATGACAAATAAAAATGCATGTTAAGAGGCTGCCTACCACAGCCTTTTATTTTCTGCACCCATGAGTTGCCATCTTGGTTAGAGAATTACTCACTTGAGTACATGGTCAACTGTCAGAAAAGTGTGGGGAAATTTCTCTAGCTGTGTCTGTGCCCTGACTTTTGGATACAATAGAATCTACCTGTAAAGACTGTCACTTTAGTCTGTGTGTGTGTGTGTGTGTGTGTGTGTGTGTGTGTGTGTTCTCAGCCGTGTCTGAGTCTTGCGGCCCCATGGACTGTAGCCCACCAGGCTCCTCTGTCCGTGGGATTCTCCAGGGCAAGAATACTGGAGCGGGTTGCTGTTTTCCTTCTCCAGGGGAATCTTCCCAATTCAGGGATCGAACCCGAGTCTCTTGCATCTCCTGCACTGGCGGGCAGATTCTTTACCATGAGCACCATCTCAGAAGCCCGTCGCTTTACTACCTAGCTAAATAAAAATGATGCACCTGCTTTGTGCTGTGCATGATATTCTTGGACAGAAAATCAGTTTCCCTCCCGTGAAATGGAAACATCCATTGAGTCCCCAGTGGACGTGGCCGGTCAGCTCTCCCATCTCCTCCTTAAATGCAGGTAAATAAATCTTTAGTGACTGTCTGAATTATTGCTGCCCCTGCACATGCACCTTCTGCCCCAAGACATTTAGGAAAGGTTGCCCTTGCCTTTTCTAAATAATGAATTGCCCTCTTATTATTTTTTATTGTCTTCTAGGCAAAGTTAATGGGGGGAAGAAATGAATGAGAATTTCCCCCCGACCTCCCCCCACCAGCTCTTTCTGACAGTTTCAAAGATGATAACATCTTTATTGCATTTCAGTCTCAGTGATAGCATCATTCATTCATTCAGCAGATAACCTCCATGTGCCGGTGAGGCTATAAAAGTGCACAGGTAAAGTGTAAGCTCAAATGACCTCTTCACAGTGATTTAAAGGCACGTCAGATAGAAGAAAGGGCTTCCCTGGTGGCTGAGACTGTAAGGAGCCTGCCTATCAGTGCAGAAGACCCAGGTTCAATCCCTGGGTTAGGAAGATTTCCCCCTGGAGAAGGGCATGGCAACCCACTGCAGTATCCTTGCCTGGAGCATCCCAGGGACAGAGGAGCCTGGTGGGCTACAGTCCACGGGGTCGCAGAGAGTCAGACAGGACTGAGCATAGACATAAGAAATGAACCGGGTGGGTAGGAAATCGCATTTTGTGAATTCTGCACCCGCAGCTTGACTGAATGAACATTTCGGAGGATCTTCAGAGTCAAGATTGTCTTGTTCACGTTTTCTAGAAAGGTAACTGCCGTGCAGAGAGAAGGGGCTTTCCCAAATAGGGAACCGGACCTGGCCCGAGGTGGACCCCAAAGGGTCTGACCCCCCAGGCCGGTTGTGTCTGCAGCCTTCATGCGTAGAAGCCTTTGCACGTGGAAAGGCTGCATGGGAAGCCCTTGACTTGCCCTGAATGCTTCTGGTCTCTCTGGCACGAGGCTGGAGATGTTGCCACCTTCACAGCTAGTGGCCATCACACTGTGATCCAGGGCTTCGCCAGTATCCTTACCCCCACCCCACCCCCAACTTCAGTTTTTCTCCCATAGACGCTCATCTTCCCTGCCTTTTCAAGTTTAGCTAAGGCAGATAGCCAAAATTTCTAAGGGAGGAAAGGTGGAAAATCAAATAGAATTGGAAGAAAATGGCATTTTGAAGGATGGAAATGCAACTTGATAGGATCAAATGTGTGTGTGTGTGTGCACGTGTGTGTGTGTGTGTGCACGTGTGTGTTTATTCCAGGGTTGCCAACACCGATGATTGCTGATGCGTCTGAAGATTTGGAGTCAGGCTTGCTCGTAAATTATTGGTGGTTTTCCCGCAGTAACAGCTGTTGACCCAGATGGGGGTGCATTTGGGAACCTGTGTATGTGTGCGGATTTGCTACCCAGAGACACGGACCTTTATGTAGGTGGCAAGTACGACCACTCCTGCACAAGATTTCTTAACCATCATGGTTCAGTTGTCTTTGCTGGAAGAATGAGACCCCTCTCTGGGCTTTTCATCATAAAGCAGCCATTACAAAGAACGCATGGAATCAGTTCTAATGAGGTGGATGAAACTGGGGCCTATTATACAGAGTGAGTGAAAGAAAGAAAAACACCAATATGGTATACTAACGCATGTATATGGAATTTAGAAAGATGGTAACGATGACCCTATATGCAAGACAGCAAGAGACACAGATGTAAAGAACAGACTTTTGGACTCTGTGGGAGAAGACGAGGGTGGGATGATTTGAGAGAATAGCATTGAAACATGTATATTATCATATGTGAAAGGGATAGCCAGTCCATATTCGATGCATAAGACAGGGTGCCCAGGACTGGTTCACTGGGCTGACCCAGAGGGATTGGATTGGGAGGAAGATGTGAGGGGGAATCAGGATGGGGAATACATGTACTCCCATGGCTGATTCATGTCAATGTATGGCAAAAACCACCACAATATCGTAAAGTCATTAGCTTCCAATTACAATAAGTTAATTAATTTTTAAAAAATGAAATACATGATTTTAAAAAATCATGATTTTAAAAAATTTTAGCCACTGTATATCACATTATTTTTCACATTTAACCTTTTCTCTATCCGTGTCCTTTTTCTGTCTGGGAATTCCACCCCAGGCATCACACTGAACTCAGTTGTCCTGGCTCCATCTTTCCTTTGGGCCGGGGCAGCGGCTCAGACTTCTCCTTGGTTGCGCTGGCTCTGTTTTGAGGGATACTGGCCACGACTTTTGTAGAACGTCTCTCACTTTGGGCTTGGCAGGTCTGTGACATGTGATGAGACTGGGTGGGTCAGGAAGATCCCCTGGAGAAGGAAATGGCAACCCACTCCTGGATTCTTTTCTTTTTTTTCACCTTTTGGGGGCTGCACCACGCTATGCATGGGATCTTACTTCCCTCACCAAGGATCGAACCTGCGCGCCCCCTGTGTGGGAAGCATGGAGTCTTAACCACTGCAGTCCCCCACTGCGGTAATCTTGCCTGCAAAATCCCATGGACAGACGGAGCCTGGCGGGCTCTCTAGTCCACAGGGTCGCAAAAAAGTCGGACACTACTAAGCATCTAAACAGCAGCAAATTTAAACGCAGGTTTCTTCACTCATTGCTCGATAGAAGTTAATATAGCCTCGTCTGGAATATGGGTCCAGTAATTCTAGTTTGGGGTCGTCTCTCCGTAATAAACTGTACCCGTGATGGCACCCTCTGCCGTTGCCAGGGTTGAGTCCCGTAAAGCTCAGTGGTTCCTGAAGGAAACCATTTCTGCGCAGAGTCCATCTGCCTGTTTACTGCCTTTTCCCACATCTCTTCACTCTTGTCCACCCCGCCAGTGTTTTCATGATATGTTTTTTTTTTAATTTTGGGCTGCACTCTGTACCATGCACATAGCATGTGTGATCTGAGTTTCCCCGACAGGAGATCAAACCCACATCCCCTGCGGTGGACGCTCAGAGTCTTAACTACTGGACCTTCCAGAAGTCCTTCCTGGTACATTTTTGTCTGACCCACGTGTCTGTTAGTCTCTAACAAAGCATCCAAAGTAGTTTTGGTCGGGGGGAAGAAAGACTGTCTTCCTAGCTGATGAGCTCATGTAATACTTCGTTACATTTCCTCGGTGGAGTAAGATGCCCCATCACATAAGCGGATTTGGGGCCCCATTGACACTGGGGTTTGATGGCCACAGGGTACCTGGCTTAGGTGGAAAGGCCCCCCGGGGGGGTCCACTGGGAAAGAAGGAGGCGCTGGCCCACGGATTTCCAGGGCCTGTAGGTGGCTGTCAGCGCGTCTACAGAATCAGCAGCCTTGGTGATTTCCGCGAGAAGGTCTCGCCTTTCAGCGAGAGGCCTTGTTAAGAGACCTTCTCCTCCATGTTATTTTTAGAAGCAGCAAATATCAACCGTAAATATTTAATGTTGTGTTTATAGACTCTGGCATCATAAAACTTCACAAGGTGACTCAGAGGAGGCTGATCACTGTGAACCCCTGAGGAGAAGGAATCTCGCCCCCACCCCGGCACACCGCACCGTGTGAGGAACATCGTTGACGTTCTTAGGAAAGAGGTGAACAGGTACATTGCTGTCTTAATTCATCTTCTTCATCCTCAGCAGATGAGGAATTTAGTCATTACTCCTCGCTGGCCAGGATTCTCGATCCCTTTTTTTTTTCTGATGTTTAAAAGCAACGTGCTGCATAGAATGAGCAATTTGGGGGGAAAAGAGAGAGAGAATGGAATCTGGAAACAAAATCAACACCTCTGAGCCCACCCACGCCTGTTCCCCCATCAGCCTGTTGCTACCTGTTCTCCCAGCTGCCTGTCTTCCTGTGCCTGAAACGTCAGGAAGGCTCAGCTTTGTAACCCGGCTCTCCCAACGTCACCGTAACGGAGTGCGCGTTTGATCGTTGCTGACGTTCATTGAAAACATTTTTCAGGCGTCTATCCCGTCAAGCGCGTGTGCTGCCATTGATTTAACGTGTGTGGCCGGAGCTTCAGATTGCTTCCAGTTTTTTTCTTTTTTTTTTTTTGCTTTAGGAGAGATGGCTGGGAATGGAGCTGAAGGGCTCTTGAGACCGATTACCAAATTGCTTTCCTTGAAAGGTTGTGCCAATTTTGCCCTGTTGCCAGGGAGCCCGGGGTGGGGTGGGCTGGGGTGCGGGCGGGGGCCTGCCTCTCAGACAAGTCAGGACGTTGTTCAAGTGAGTTGGGAACGTGGGCACTTTTTTTTTTTGGTTTTGTTTTTGCATTTCTTTGATTTAAAAAAAAAAAATGAGGTGGAATATTTCATCCTGTTTGCCAGTCATTTGCATTTCTTTCTTTCTTTTTTTTTTTCCGTGACTTGAACGTAAGTTGCTCTGCAAGCAATGGCTCGGGGTTCTGCTTGGGGTTCCACGTCTCTGGGTTCCACGTGAATGCCGGCTATTTTAATAAAGACTGCACTGTCATAAGTTTTAACTACGTGGGCGGTTTCTGGCGTTTGCCGGGAAGTTGAGTCTCCCGACCGGAGCCAGACTGTGTGAGTCTGCACATCGGGGCTGCGTCTCAAACAGGAGTTGAGTCCAGAAAGCAGGAAGGCGGGTCAGCGCCTGCACTTATTACTGAGGTTATACCAGAATGCGTTCTTTGCTCATTAACTCTTTGACCCCTCTCCTTAAAGCTGGGGGGAGAAGGTGTGTGCGCTCTGTCTGCTCATGGATGAGAATTGATGCCTTTGAATATCACTCCTCTATGTGGATTCAGCTCATCTCCCATTTCCTAGTGTGTTTATCAGAAGACGGTGTTTTTACACAATGACATCTGGAGGAACAGCGCAAATGCTTAGGTTAGCCAGTAAAAGATCTTGAGATATTTATAATTATCGATTGGCCAGCTTGCAGTTTGTTTCTACTTGTCATTAGCCCAAGTTTGTTTCCCAGGGGTGTGTCTCTGTGTGTGGATGAGTGTGTGCGGGTGACAGAGGTTTTGTTGTGCAGATGAATTGATTGAATGTCTCTGCTGTGTCTCTGAAGCATGGTGCTGTTCATGGCACACTAGGGACAAGGGGGGGATTGTTTGTTTTCTGCGTTGCTCTGAAGTCGTCAGTGAGGCGTCTCTGCGTTTGCTGTTACTTCTGTCTCCTTTCGCTGTTGTATAACGTCACACATTTGGAAAGCTTTGCAAAGATCTATTTCAGTTTCTCCTTTTAGAGCGTTTAAGTATTTCTTTTTTTTTTCATTCTCCAAAGAATGGTTTCCAAACCTGGAAAGGAAAGGAATGAAAGGCAAGGAAAAAGATGATACAGCAGTGATCAATAAAAGGACTCCCCTAACGGTCCGGGTGATTAAGACTTGGCACTTCCACGGCAGGGGTTGCTGGTTTGATCCCTGGTCAGGGTACTAAAATCCTGCATGCCTCTTGATGTGACTGCAAAAGAAAAAAAAAAAAAAATTCATCGATAGATTATTAAAAACAAATGTTGTAATGATTTTGGGGTACGGTTCTTGTCAGCTTATAGTTTTAACGGCTTTCGCTTGTCAATGATGTGTGAATGTTTTTGTTCTAAATTATGTTCAATAGGTGCGAGTCTAGCCATGAATCATTTCCTGCCAAATTTCAATGGATGAGGTAATGCGTGGAGAAATGGCCTTCTTTCTATAATAACATGCATCTTCTCAGGTCTCAGGGCTCTTTCCCCCCCTCAGTATGTTACTGCTACACACTAGGAGTTTCCTTGTTTCTACATTCTGTGCGATGACGCACAGGAGTGAGGAATGCCAGGTTCCCTTCCAGCCTGTGGCTCAAGGTCAGAGATGCTCAGTTTGAACTCCGTTTCCCAGGACCTGTGGGTAACAGAGATATGTGCACGGTACCGACTCCAACTGTGGGCAAACGGAAGCCATATTCCCTCCACCCAAATAATAAAAGGAGAAAGCTCTCCTGTACTATCCCACCATTTATGCAAAAGTGAATTCCTTCTTGACACCATTCCGAGCTTGCCTGGTGGCTCAGCTGTAAAGGATCAAGCTGCCAATGCAGGAGACTCAGCTTCCATCCCTGGGTCGGGAAGCTACCCCTGGAGGAAGAAGTGGCAATCCACTCCAGTATTCTTGCCTGGAGAATCCCATGGACAGAGGAGTCTGATGGGCTACAGGCTACGAGGTTGCAAAAGATTGGAACATGACTCAGTAGACTCAGTAGCTAGACAACAACTCAGTGGCTAGGCAACTCAACCAACCCGTCTCTGGATGGTGGGTTTTTTTTTTTTTTTTTTAGTTCAAAGTAGAACTCAAAGTGACAATAAAAATGCCTCTTGCAAAAAGAGTGTTGAGTTTGTCATCGTTGATGAGATGCACGCAAGCTACCAGTGCTGGGTGCCCAAGCATCTCTAGCTGTTGGTTCTCCAGCGCTTTGAGTGGGCGAGGCTTAATTAAATTTTAAAAGTGATAGTCAGACCAATACAGTATACTAACGCATATATATGGAATTTAGAAAGATGGTAACGATAACCCTGTATGCAAAACAGAAAGAGAGACACAGATGTACAGAACAGACTTTTAGACTCTGTGGGAGAAGGCGAGGGTGGGATGTTTTGAGAGAACAGCATCAAAACATGTGTATTATCTAGGGTGAAACAGATCACCAGCACAGGTTGGATGCATGAGACAAGTGCTCGGGCCTGGTGCACTGGGAAGACCCAGAGGGATGGGGTGGGGAGGGAGGTGGGAGGGGGGATCGGGATGGGGAACACATGTAAATCCATGGCTGATTCATGTCAATGTATGGCAAAAACCACTACAATATTGTAAAGTAATTAGCCTCCAACTAATAAAAATAAATGGAAAAAAAAATAAAAAAATAAACTGGTCAACTTTTAATAAAAAAAAAAGTGATAGTCAACAGTACAAGGGGTAGGAAGTGTTGTCTGAAAGGAGGTTTAATACAACAATAACAGCAAGAGAAACCGTGTGTAGTCCTGGCTAAAATATCTGTTCAGCGGCACCCCATCTTAAAAACAGAATGTGTGCAAACTCAGTCGTGTCCGACTCTTTGCGACCCTTTGGACGGTAGCCCACCAGGCTCCTCTGCCCATGGGATCCTCCAGGCAAGAATCCTGGAGTGGGCTGCCGTTTTCTCGTCCTGACCCAGGAGGTTGAACCCATTGAATCCGTGTCTCCTGTGTCTCCTGCATTTGCAGGCGGATTCTTGACCCACTGAGCCATCAGGGAAGCCCATCTTAAACACGGTCGCACTGAAATTTGAGCTGTGCTGTTGACTGTGGTACAGAGTCCACTGTAGCATCATCACCCTTGGTCTCCCGTGGCAACCTGCTAGGAAGAGGGATGCAGCTCTGGTGACGTCACCCCCAATTTATAGATGAGACAGCCTCAGCCAGACGGGGTCCACACCCAGGTGCTCTGCAGTGAACCCTGGGGTTCACAGCTCACCTTGCTGTCTGCTGGGCCAGGTGGTGCTGAAATCGAAAGGTGTACTAATACACACTCAGACGAGAGGTCGGTGTTTGCCCACAACTCGAGCAGCCTGCTGATGATCGTGGCTTTTTTCAGACCCACAACCCTTTCAGGTGTCTTAATAGAACTTGTGATAAGTCCCGATATTAAAAATATCCTCAAACAGAAAATTGCTTTTTTTTCCCCTAGGGAAAGCTGGTCTGCATTTAGAACAATTTGTGATTATTAATCTGTCTTGAATTGGTCAAGGAATTAAAAAAATGATGCTATGGGCATACAATTAAAATTTTGCAGTGGACACGAAGCTTGAAAAAATGCTATGGTTTCATCTTGTTGACTATTAGCAACACATTTTAGAGCCTGCAGGTACCATAGAAAGTGTCTGAGTTTTTGCACTCTCCAGTAGAAATTGAATGCAAACCATAAGTTTAATTTAAGCTTTTCGAGTAGCCACAGTAGAGAAGTAAAAAGAAATCATAAATTATTTTTGCATTATGTATCTAAATATGTGCTACGTTAGTATTATTTGCAACAGGAAAAAAAAAAAAATCAGTCTCTCAGTCATGCCCCAACTCTTTGGGACACTGTGGACTGTAGCCTGCCAGACTTCTCTGTCCATGGGATTGTCCAGGCAAGAATACTGCAGTGGGTTGCCATTCCCTTCTCCAGGGGATCTTTCCAGACCAGGGATTGAACCCGGGTCTCCTGCATTGCAGGTAAATCTAACTGAGCCACCAGGGAAGCCCATTATTTGCAACATATGTATTAATATATAGTAATTCAGTAATCTGATCAACTCACTCTCCAAAATAGTATCATTTCAATAAGTGATTCATGTTTAAAAAAATTATTCAAGACATATTTTATGTTCCTTTCCTTTCTATACTAAGTTTGCAAAATCCAGAGTGGAATTTAAACCTGTAGCACTTCTCACTTTGAACTCATTGGCTTGGTCAGTCCAGTCCGAGATCCCAAATTCCAGTGTCTATGTAGAAATATGAAAATAAATTTGCATCATGAAAGATAATTTTGTAGTAGGAAGTTACACTATTTTGAGAAGGGGATAGTTTAAAAGTTGGGCAGTTTGTTTGGTCTTCTTTTTAATCTATTTGGAATTGGTCAAGGGAAAAAAAAAATGTTGTGGGTGCATAATTTAAGAATTTGCATGTGGACCAGTTACAGAGGAATCGTGTGGCCTGGAACGTTCCCAGGTGTTTCCATCCTGCAGACCACAGTCATCAAATTTTAGCTGCTGCAGGCTTCTTAGCAGCCCTGCTGACCCGCATCATCCAGTTTAGGGGCCACAAGCCTGATAGACCGAAGGAGCACACTCAAACATGGCTAGGGTTACTGAGGATCAGATTTAGAGATTTTATTTCCTTATTGATTTAAATTTCGGTGCTGGGTTCAGCTGTTCCATAAGGTTTATGTTGGGAATCACATGGGTATGTGTATCTGTGTTTTCAGTGTATGCAATACATCTTCTGAACTATAATAGCAGTGGTCTATTTGCTTTGAAAATTCCGTTTCCTAATTAAGACGTGGCGCAAGTGGAAAATACACTGGCTTTGGGAATTTTGGAGATTTTGTAGGTAAAAGGAATCAATAATCGAAGATCTCAGTAACTTTTTAAAAAAAACCGGTATGAAGTACAGTTGAAATGATGCTATTTGGGAAAAGCTGGGTTAAGTTTAAATACGTCGTGAGAATTACTTTGCATTTAAACATTCTTTAATTAGATGTAAACTTGTCTCGTGTTTCTGTTGGACCATCCACATCTCCATCAGAGCTCTCACGCCACAAACGAAAGAAGCCGTGCTTGAGATGACAGGCGGTGGGTTGGTTGTGACATCCCCGTCTGAATACAGGCCCTGCTTTCGCTATTGGCCTTTGTAAAGCATTCTGTACGCTCAGGTGCATGAGGATTTGTTTGGCTCGCTGTGGGCCTTGTTCATCATGCATGGCCACCTCACCTTACCTTCGCCAGATGTATGGGTTACTGGCCACAAAAGGCAGTGCTGACGTGGAAGGGAACGAGGTCTTTGGTATACGCTGTTTTTCTGACCCCTCAGCATCCCCCGTGAGATAAAGGTGGTTGGTTCTTCCCACTGTGCACTTAAGGAAAAGGGTCCCATAGGTTGAATTGGGCTTCCCAGGTGGCGCTGGTGGTACAGAACCCCCCTGCCAATGCGGGAGATGTAAAAGATGCAAGTTTGATCCCTGGGTTGGGAAGATCCCCTGGAGGAGGGCATGGCAACCCACTCCAGTATGCTTGCCTGGAGAATCCCATGGACAGAGGAGCCTGGCGGGCTGCAGTCCATGGGGTCGCAAAGAGTCAGACACGACTGAAGTGACTGTGCACTCATGCACAGGTTCAATAGTCTGACCATGACGGGGCACCAGTGATTAAAAAAAAAAAAAACCCTCCTGCCATTGCAGGAGATGCAAGAGATGCCAGTTCGATCCCTGGCTTGTGAAGATCCCCTGGAGAAGGAACTGGCAACTTGCTCCAGTGTTCTTGCATTCTTGGAGAATCCCACAGACAGAGGAGCCTGGCAGACTATAGTTCAGGGGTCCCCAGGAGTCTCACACACTCATGTGCACACGCTTCAAAACTCACACGGGTTCAGAGCCAGAAAGTGATAAGCTCAGGGATGCCTCCTCTGATGAAAGGGATTTCCTTCAGGCTTTGTTTATGTGGTAAAACACCCTAGGGTGCCCGTGAATTAACATTGGTTCCAAAACACACTGTGAAGTCTTAGGTTTCTGAGCAGGAAATCATTAGTAGCTGTAGTTTTTTATTTCTTCACTTTCCTCTTCCCTGTGGATGAATGTCTCTGTGTTACAAGAGGCCAGAAAGCAGCTTCTAACCTTTCTACAAGGTAATTTGACAGAGTCATTTAAGTCAGCTGAGATGTAACTTTCTGTAGCTTTGGAAGCGGGGTGATGGACCGCTTGTTCCGTAAAGCACTGCTTCACAGTAGGACCCCCAAGGTTCTGTCCTCCTCTGTGTCTGAGATGGCTGCCCCAGCTCCTGCCCTCACGTCACATCCCTGAGTAGGAGTTGAGGTAGGGGATTTCATGGCCTTTAGGAGCACAGACTAGAGATTTCATATTTGACTTCTGCTCGTAGCCATTGGCCAGAACTGGGTTACGGGGAAAGCTTGTCCTTTTGAGAGGGGTGTGACCGTGTGCCCACACAGAATCTAGGTGTCCTGTTCTCAAAGGGTGAGGGGTGGAAGTGGATAATGGTAGTCTAGCAGATTCTTACCCTCCACCCTGTCCTCACTCTAGTGGGAACAAGGCGTTGCCAAGACAACCACGTGTTCAAGGCAGAATTCTGGACTGTGGGACAAGGATGGGTATATGGTACAACAAGGGCTCCTGCAGAGAGCTTCTGGGTTCCGTCTTCTGCTCAGCTGTGAGTGTTTCCTGTCTTGCCCACCACTTACTCAGCCAGGTGACCAGGAACCTCTTTCTTTGGGCACCAAGTGGGAATGTGATCTCCCCTGAGTTTATAGTGGTTGCATGAAGATGAAAGGGCACGCCTTTGTTGCCTTCCTCATACCTCGGTCAGAGGTAGTCTAATGAGCTGTTTTTTGGGGGTTACCTTTTTACGAAAAGCCTGGGTGGTCTGTAGCACAGGCTTCTTGTACAGGATGGGGCTTAGTTGTCTGTCTCCACTGTCCTTCCGCACCACGTAGCACGTTGCACATTTGCAAGTGAAGTTCTTGATGAACTTGTGTGGTCTTCGCTCATTTCATTCACTCCATCTCTCAGATTGAACGCATTCACCTAACCAGTAAATAAATGTTTCTAGAGCACCTACCACCTGTCTCAAGAATTCTTCTAGATGCAGAGAATATAATAATGAACAAATTAGACAGAACGCTTACATCCTGGTGGATAAAAGTATGTGTTGGGTATGACACATTGGGTGTTGTTATTTTGTTGTGTCTGACTCTTATTTGTGGCCCCATGGATTGCAGCCCACCAGGCTCCTCTGTCCGGGTGATTTCCCAGGCGAGAATACTGCATTGGGTTGCCATTTCCTTCTCCAGAGGGATCTTCCCAACCCAGGGATTGAACCCGCGTCTCCTGCCTTGGCAGGTGAGTTCTTTCCCACTGAGCCAGCTGGGAAGCCCGCATTGGGTGTTGTGGTGTCAAACGTGTGCGTGTGAAATCACTGTGATGTTTGCAACATCCGCTGCGCTTCCTAATTTTTAAATATCGGCAGTATTTACTAGAGAGCAGGTTCTAACAATCATACACACATCCCCACCCAGTGAAAAGAGATAGAGTAGAAATGTTGAGTGTTCACTGAATATTTTTAAATGTGAATATGGTGTGTTTGGATTGTTTGTTCATAATTTTTCAGCCATGTAAATAGAAAATTAAAGTTCATTTAACTTCTTTCTATGTTTTCAACAAATATGTAAGCTATCATCTCCCTTTATATTAATATAATAGTACTTGAGGAAAAAAAGCAAAACCTCAGCACTCTTGAGTACCTTTGCCAATTGGAAAGATTGTAAGGAAAAATTGATTCCTCCTGGGTTTATTATTTTTTTTTTTTTTTGTAGAAATTAGCACACATAATGATTTTCTCTGAGCATGATCTCCTTTAAGCTACTGAGAAATTTTTAGTCGTGCGGGCTGAATGGAGTGGATAGCGGTTTAGAGGAGAATTGAACTGATTAATGAGAGAAGCCCCTGATTTTGTTTTAATCACATACCCTGACGCAGTCAGGAAAATTCACACTGTATTTTCTTACAGTGGTCGTGCTGTTAAAATGTATGCAGATGGAACACGTTTGTGTATTACTGGGCCTTTCAGGCTGTTTTGCTTTCCAGGGCGCTTGGTAAATGATTATAATTATTTTTATCCAGGGTATCAGTTCTCAACGCTCTTCTTGACCTGACACCGTGAATTTTCCGTTCCGTGAAAATCATATTGTTGAACGGAGGCTTGTGCCCTGTAGAAATTAAGAAGAGATAAATGCAGAGACCTAGCTATGTGAGGTGCCTCCCACTGTGTGTGATGATGGAGTTCCTTGCATTTAGGGTGGACTTTTACCTCCTTCGTGTGGACAGAGATGCAGACCCAGTTATCACGAGTGCTTAAATGTGGACTTCATCTGTGTGATCCCGTTTTGACTCATTGAGCCATTAAAATCCAGTAGAAATAATGTGATCAGGGCGGGGGGGGGGGGGGGGGAGACAGCACAGACAGCTACAAGACACCGTGTTCTTTTTTTATTATTATTTGACCGACTTGGGACTGAAGAGGCTGGATTTGTGATGTCTGGGAGGTCCAGCTTTTCGTGGTAGACACTCTGATCAAACAGTGTTCCTGATGGCTGGTCTGCGGCATTTGAAATAGATGCCTTGTGAATTCTTAGCCCGTTGACGTCCAAATGACCACTGTGGTCTTCCTTTTCTTGCCTGCCTGCTCCGTCCTTTCCACAAAGCCTTGCCCTGATCGTAGACCTGGGTTCTCTGGTCAAAACAGGACCACACATAGAATGTCTTCTCCCTGGAGCAGAAGGTTAGCTTCGTTGTCTTCTAGAAGCTTCAGAGCATCCTTCAGTTTTGACCTGCTGTGTTGTGTTTTTTGTTTTTTTTCCCATCTCAATGAAGCTGATGCTCTAAATGTTTGCAGTAAAAGATGATGCGTTGATGGTGGGATTATCTGACCTAGATTTCGTCAAGTTGAGTGGCATCATCTCCAGTGTTTTTAAGTCTGTTCAGTTTGGGGAGAAGGTAGAAGTCTCCCGTCGAGAATTAACCTGTGGAGACTGAAGGAGAGTTATCTTTGTGAGGTAGTAGCTTTGGAAGAGAGGTACGTTGACCTCCATAGTGGTCCAGTGGCTGAGACTCACAGCTCCCAATGCAGGGGGACCTGGGTTCGATCCCTAGGGAGGGAGCTAGGTACCACATGCGGCCAGTGAATTCAGATTCCACAACGAAAGGTCTCGTGAGCTGCAGCAAACGACCCATGTGCCCTGAGGCCTGGCGCAAGCAAATAAAGAAGAATAAGAATAAATATTAAATAATAAGACAGAGGGGTCAAAGGTGTCTGTATTGCCAGTCCATGACGACTTATGCCCAGCAGCTGTCCATTATGATGTGAAGAGTCTCTGAATACTAGAAAGACAGAAGCAAGATTGAGTTCCTACAAAAATGAAAGTGTCTTACGAACAATTTAGGAAAAACGTGGGGTCGGGGGGAAGATACAACTTGTATAGAACGTGGAAACTGGCTCCAGGAAGAAGAGATAAATTCCCCAGGTACATAAGGGAATACAATGGGTTTCTGAACCTTGGCGCTTTTGACATTTGGAGTTGAAGACTCTTGAGAGTCCCTTGGACTGCAAGGAGATCCAACCAGTCCATCCTAAAGGAGATCAGTCCTGGGTTCTTTGGAAAGACTGATGCTGAAGCTGAAACTCCAGTACTTTGGCCACCTCGTGCGAAGAGCTGACTCAGTGGAAAAGACCCTGATGCTGGGGAAAGACTGAGGGCAGGAGGAGAAGGGGATGACAGAGGATGAGATGGTTGGATGGCATCACCGACTCAATGGACATGGGTTTGGGTAAACTCTGGGAGTTGGTGATGGACAGGGAGGCCTAGCGTGCTGCGGTTCATGGGGTCGCAAAGAGTCAGACACGACTGAGCGACTGAACTGAACTGAATGTTGTGGGGAGCCTCTCAGGAGTCTTCTCCAGCACCACAGTTCACAGGCATCTGTTTTTTGGCACTCTGCCTTGGTTACGGTCCAGCTCTTGGACACGACTGGGCAACTGAACAGAACTGTTCTCTGCATTGCGGGGTGTTGAACAGCATCCTGGGTCTCTATGCAGTGGTGTACAGCAACTCTCTCCCAACAGTTGAAGCAACCAAACATGTCTCCACATATTGGCAGATGTCCCCCTACTCTGGGTTCTTGGCAAAATCACCCCCAGCAAGAACTACTGCGATAGATAGGTCACTGCAGACAGATAGGATGATCTTAGCTCTTGCATTTTGGGGGGGCTTCTGCAATGAAAGAAACCATCAGAGGGTACTAATGTTGGTTCTTTTTCATTTTTTTTTTTAATGTTTTCAGGTTAATCCCTTGCAGTCTTTTTTTATTGTAAATATATTTTACAAGGAGGCTATGTTACATTGGCTAGTACTTTAATTTGAATAGTAGTTGCAGAGTCATTCTGTGTATATTGAGTGAATTAGAGCTGGATTAGTTACATCATAGGGACTTAAATCTTGAGGATAAATTCAAATCCCTATGTCAAACACAACTGATAGTTTTAAATGAAAAACCTGTTATGAATATATTTGAACAGACATAATCTTACAATAAATCATACACTTTCAAGGTGACAAGTCAAAATGCAGAGTGAAGTAAGTGAGAAGGAGAAAAACAAATAGTGTATACTTGGCTTCCCTCGTGGCTCAGTTGGTAAAGAATCCACCTGCAATACGGGAGACGCTGGTTTGATTCCTGGGTCCGGAAGCTCTTCCGGAGAAGGGATAGGCTACCCACTCCAGTATTCTTGGGGTGCCCTGGTGGCTCAGCTGGTAAAGAATCCGCCTGCAATGTGGGAGACCTGGGTTCGATCCCTGGGTTGGGAAGATCCCCTGGAGAAGGGAATGGCTACCCACTCCAGTATGCTTGCCTGGAGAATCCCATGGACAGAGGAGCCTGGCGGGCTACAGTCCATGGGGTCGCAAAGAGTTGGACACGACTGAGCGACACACAACACATATATATGGAATCTACAGAGATGTTACTGATGAAATGATTTGCAGGGTAGCAGTGGCAACACAGACGTAGAGTAACATGATGAACTAGGTTCTTTCATGGCAATGCCCACGAGCGTGCCCTGGAACCCAAGCAAGCAACCAGCAAAGCATTCCTCTTGCGGCCCAGAAGGCCTTGACTTAACCATCTCCTAGGGAGATAAATTTAAGCCAGTGAAGGCAGAAGTAGAGATATGGTGAGGGTTTAGATTAAAAGGATCAGCAGGATGTATCCTTTTTTAAAAATTTATCGTATTTCACGGTTATATATCTCACTTCACAGATAACTGCTTTCCAAAAAAACTGTCATAAATGATTTTCTATAAGCTAATGCGTTCAACAAAGTGCAGAACGTACTCATTTCAGTAAGAATTTAGTTCCAATTCCATTGTGTATCCTTTCTAATGTTAAGAAACCAGTTGTGAAAAAGTGAAGCTGTTAGTCACTCAGTTGTGTCTGACTGTAGCCCACTAGGCTGCTCTGTCCATGGGATTCTCCAGGCAAGAAGACTGGAGTGGGTTGCCATTCCCTTTTCCGGGGCATCTTACTGACCCAGGGATCGAACCCGGGTCTCTCACATTGAAAGTGGATTCTTTACCATCTGAGCCGCCAGGGGATCCCAAGAAGCTAGCTGTATATATTCTTAATTTATCTGTGTTATATAGTCAGCATTCAGACACTACTATCTTGTGAAGGGGCTTCGGAGTACTAGGGGTGTGTGGAATATTGTTGTGATTTTGCTACATTAATTTCATATTATAAAGTTCTGGCCATTTAACTCTGGGCTTTCTCAGGACTCCAGAAAGTGTGAGTAATCACTGTTAACTGTCATAACCTCCCGGCATTTGGAAGCACAAATGAGTTCTTGATTTGTGCACATTCAGTTCAATTCAGTCGCTCAGTTGTGTCTGACTCTTTGGGACCCCATGGACTGTAGCCCACCAGGCTCCTCTGTCCATGGGATTCTCCAGGCCAGAATACTGGAGTGGGTTGCCATACCCTCCTCCAGGGGATCTTCCCCACTCAGGGATCGAACCCATGTCTCCTGCATTGGCAGGCAGATTCTTTACCACCGAGGCACCTGGGAAGCCCCAAGCTTGCAGGAGATCAGACTTTAGTGACCCAGCCATCAGGAGAGTTTTTGACAGAAAATGCATTAATTCATTTTATTCTTAACTAACTCTTTTCTTTTAAATAAGGGAAATAGCTTCCACCAAGAATTATGCTTAAATCCGCCACCCCCACCCCCAATTTTTCCCCTCACTTTGCAGATTTCATTTTAGGTGAGACGAAATGATCCACCTAGATTATTTAGCTGCTGTTTTTTTCCCTGGACTCTAGAGTTTTTACTAACAACCACAAGTACGATCCTGAGAATCACGTTACAGCATCATGTGTTCGTTTTCTTTGAATGACTTTTATGACAAACCTTGATTTAGCAAGAACATCAGTCACATTTCCCAACCACAAAGATGAATACAAATTCAATTAGCCGAGATGCGTCATTCTGCTTCCGTGAAGATAAACTCTCCAAGGACAGAAACTGGCTTAAGAATGTCTAGGTTTGACCAACGTTCAGAAATTCCAGAAGTCACCCAGATTTTGAGACTGTTTTCTAGGGAATGCCTCTGCTGCGCTGGCAAGTATCTTAAAATGTCATCTGTGACTTTGAAGATAACTGAGGGTGGCTTCTTTTCACAGTGAAGGATTTGGCTCCGGCTTACGGAAAAAGCAGATATTCTTGACTTTTTCTCCAGAGTAGACTGGGCAATGCACATTTTAACTGTCACACACATTTTGATCTAAGTTTGTAACTAGCGAACTGGGTCTTTGGAAGAAGTACATTTGCGCTGAAGGTTCATTTCCTTTGAGATCTCTTTTGTTATGGTAAAGTATGGACGTTACATAAAAGTTACCCTTTTCAACCACTTTTAAGTACACCGTATACTTTGCTGTGTTGCATTGAATACATTCACCATCCACCTGCAGAACTTTTCCATCTTCCCAGATTTAAACCCTTCAACTTAACTCCCCTCTCCTCTCCATTCGCCCCTCTCCCGAGCAAGACCATTCTACTTTCTGTCTCTATTTTTAACGACTCTAGATACTTTCCATAAGCGAGATCATACATTATTTCTCCTTTTGTGTCTCACTTATTAGCACAGTGTCTTCAGAGGGACAAGGTAGTGACAACCCACTCCCAGTACTCTTGACTGGAAAAATCCATGAACATTGGAGCCTGGTGGGCTACAGTCCATCACTTCAGTTCAGCCACTCAGTCGTGTCCAGCTCTCTGCGACCCCATGGACCGCAGCAAGCCAGGCTTCCCTGTCCATCACCAACTCCCAGAGCTTGCTCAAACCCACGTCCATCGAGTCGGTGATGCCATCCAACCATCTTATCCTCTGTTGCCCCCTTCTCCTCCGGCCTTCAATCTTTCCCAGCACCAGGCTCTTTTCCAGTGAGTCAGTTCTTTGCATCAGGTGGCCAAAGTATTGGAGCTTCAGCATCAGTCCTTCCAATGCATGTTCAGGACTGATTTCCTTTAGGATGCAGTCCATGGTGTCTTGCAGAGAGTCGGACACAACTTAGCAACTAAACAACGTCTTCGAGGTTTGCACATGTTGTAGGATGTCTCAGAATTTCATTCTGTTTCTAAGCTGAATAGCATTGCACTGTATGCATAGACAACACTTGTTTTAATCCATTTCATCCATTGGTGGACATGTGGGCTGTTTCTGTTATTTGGCAATTGTGAATATTGTTACTGAGAATATTGGGGTGCAAATATCTGTTCAGGTTCCTACTTTCTGTTCTTTTGGTTTTATAGCTAGAAGTGGAATTGCTGGATCATATGGTAACTGTGTGTTGAATGTTTTGAGGAATCATCATAATGCTTTTCTGGAGGTTCATTTTTCAGTAATTTTTGCAAGCTACGATAGCAGTGGAATCTAACCATGCCTCATCTTATCTAAGACCGCTTTAGCAGAGTCGCCTGCAGGCCAAATTTAACCCTTTGTCTACTTTTGTACATTAAATATGCTAAGGATGGTTTTTACATTTTCTTTTTTTTGCCAACCCAATACTTACTTACCTAGACAGCATATTAAAAAGCAGAGACATTACTTTGCCAGCAAAGTCAAGGCTATGGTTTTTCCAGTAGTCATGTATGAATGTGAAAGTTGGACTATAAACAAAGCTGAGTGCCGAAGAACTGATGCTTTGAACTGTGGTGCTGGAGAAGACTCTTGAGAGTGCCTTGGACTGCAAGGAGATCCAACCAGTCCATCCTAAAGGAAATCAGTCCTGAATATTCATTGGAGGGACTGACGCTGAAGCTGAAACTCCAGTCCTTTGGCCACCTCATGCGAAGAACTGACTAATTTGAAAAGACCCTGATGCTGGGAAAGATTGAAGGCAGGAGGAGAAGGGGATGACAGAGGATGAGATGGTTGGATGGCATCACCGACTCAGTGGACATGAGTTTGAGTAAACTCCGGGAGTTGGTGATGGACAGTGAGGCCTGGCGTGCTGCAGTCCACGGGGTCGCAAAGAGTCTGACATGACTGAGCGACTGAACTGAACTTAAACTTATGCATTCATTTCATTTAGCTGCTCTGGGTCTTAGTTTTGGCAGAGGGGGTCATTACTCGAGGTATGTAGGATCTAGTTTACTTGACCAGGGATCGAACCGGGGACCCCCGTGTTGGGATCATGGAGTCTTAACCAGCGAACCACCATGTTTGATTTTTTTTTTTTTTTTTTTGACCACTTAAGAAAGTAAAAACCAGGGACTTCCCTGGTGGTCCAGTGGGTAAGACTCCACACTCCCAATGCAGGGGCCCTAGGTTCAGTCCTGCTCAGGGGCCTAGATGCCAGATGCTAAGAGTTTGCATACCGCAACTAGTCCCAGCCAAATAAATAATTTAAAAATAAAGCCAAGAAGAATCGCAAGTTATCATACATGAAAATTCTGTCAGTTTCATTATACATAGTTAAGTTTCCTTGGAACACAGCTGCACCCACTGATGTCGGTATTGTCTGTTTCTCTCTGCAGTGGTGAAATTGCATGGTTGTAGCTCTCTGTGGCTCATGGAGTGAAAAGCATTTAGTCTCTGGCCCTTTAAGAACATATCTACCAACCTCTAATCGAATTGAACAGGTTAAGATGCCAGTAGTCAGACGAGCATATTCACACATACTGAGCGCTTGGCCCGCGTACAGGGGCTTTTCCAGGGTCTCAGAGGGTACAGGTGTCTCCTTAATTAATCACGCTGTTCTGAACCCTTTTTCTGTCACTGTTTCACATTTAAGTCTCAAAAAAAAAGCCCCAGGAAACTCTAAAACAACTCATGATTCTTTGAGGACCAATAACCCGTGACTTGCATCAGAGTCGGTCATAATTCTCACTGGGCAACTTGAACAACCTTTTGAACTCTGTCTTTACAAGCCCCTGGTTCTTTCTCTTCCCCGAATGCTTCCTTTGGTTTTACCTGAATCTGTGTCTGCTGGACTGCTGTTCTTAAGATCCCAAGTAGAGATTTTTATTCTTTATGGGGGGGAGGGAAGCCCCCAGGAGACTTCCTTCAGTAGGAAATTTGTTGTGTTTGATCATTCATATCCGACTGTCTGTGACCCCATGGACTGCAGAATGCCATGGTTCTTGTCCATCACCAACTCCCGGAGTTTACTCAAACTCATGTCCGTCGAGTCAGTGATGCCATCCAACCATCTCATCCTCTGTCGTCCCCTTCTCCTCCTGCCTTCAATTTTTCCCAGCATGAGGGTCTTTTCCCATGAGTCGGCTCTTTGCATCAGGTGGCCAAAGGATTGGAGCCTCAGCTTCAGCATCAGTCCTTCCAGTGAATATTCAGGGTTTGAGATTGACAGGTTTGATCTTGCAGTCCAAGGGGCTCTCAAGAGTCTTCTCCAACACCACAGTTCAAAAGCATCAATTCGTAGACACTCAGCCTTCTTTATGGTCTGACTCTCACATCCATACGTAACTACTGAAAAACCATAGCTTTGACTATATTGACCTTTGCCAGCAGAAGATGCAGAATGTAAAATCCCCAGTCAAATTTGAGGGTCACCTGTTTCAGACACATGAACTTTTCTACTCCCACTTCCAGACTCTGTCCTTTTCCTTGTAAGGGGCTGTCTCTTCTCTCCTTATTTGAATAAGTAAATCTCTGTATAATGGAGGAACCAAATTGAGAAAGATATCTCAAAAGTTCACTTTAGTTTTCTCATATACTTTTTGGACGAACAAAGTTTCTGTCCTACCAAAAGACACTGTCTTTTATTTTTAATCTGTGGTATTTCTATAAAACCATGTAAATGTCATACTTGACACTGCAGGGCGTTTCAGCATTTTTTTTTTTTGCAGAGAGGTTTTCTGTGTGTGTGGGGCTGTGTGTGACTTGTGAAAAGTTCTGTTTGCACAACCAGATAATCTGACCCAGCACCTGTTCCCTGTTCCCAGTGACACCTTCCCATTACCATTTCAGGGTCACACTTTGTTCTGTTTAGTATCTTGTCAGAAATCGCATCCCCAGAACATCTTAATATACCTTCCAAACTATAGCACAGACGTGCTAAATCGCTTCAGTCGTGTCTGACTCTTGGAGACCCCAAGGACTGTAGCCCACCAGGCTCCTCTGTCCATGGGATTTCCCAGGCAAGAATACTGGAGTGGGTTGTCGCTTCCTCCTCCAAGGGATCTTCCATCTCTTATGTCTGCTTCATCAGCAGGTGGGTTCTTTACCGCTAGCGCCACCGGGGAAGCCCTATACTACACACTCCAGTATACTTAGGCATTTAACATATTGCATAATTCATGAAGCTGATCTTAGGACCCCAGAGAAATTTGAACAGGCTCAAAGGAAATCAGATTAAGCTTAAACTAAGAAATTCACTTAAATCCTATTTTTCCTTTATACTTGATTTTTATAGGACATAGAGCATTTGTATTTTACTGTGTTTGAAATCATTGGGCTGCCCTGGTGGCTCAGATGGTGAAGAATCGGCGTGCAATACAGGAGACCCAGGTTCCATCCCTCGATCGGGAAGATCCCCTGGAGAAGGGAATGGCCACACACTCCAGTATCCATGCCTGGAGAATCCCGTGGACAGAGGAGCCTGGCAGGCTACAGTCCATGGCATCGCAAAGAGTCAGAGGCGACTGAGTGACTAACACTACAATTGAGATCATATTTGCACGAAGCCTATTGCCTACTAGGCTGTTAAAGGGGATCAGTAAAAGAGAAAAGTAGGCAGATAAAATCATTTGATGGGTGTAGCATGAAGATACTGCTGTAGTCAAGAATTGTAGCGTCTACACTCTGTCACTCTGTTGGTTTTTTTCCTTCTTCCGACCCTGTTCTTTTTCTTTCTCAGACACATTTGCTCACTTAAAAATTCAGGTGTTTGAAAACCAAGCAGTTTCCGTTTAAGAAAAAACTAGAGATAACCGTGATTGTGTTCCAGTTGAAACAAAAACCTCATTCTCTTATGCTTTCACTTATGTGACTCTTTTAATCCCGTTAAAGAACCTTCTGACATTTATTCCTTTGTGGGAGTGACTGAAAATGTAGATTTATCTTGGCTTTTACGTTTTTATATATATATATAAAATAAAAACCAAGCTGATGAAATATATTAATATATATTAATTTATTATTTACATATCATTTATATATTATAATTTGTTTTTATATTCATGTTGTATATTTATTATTTATAATAATTTATTTATATATTAATTTTTATATGTGTTAATATATTCAATCATCTTGCTTTTTATTTTTTCTTTAAAAATTGAAACAAATGATGGAACAGACCAGAGGGAACACAGCAGCATTCCATTGACTACTTCACAGCTGTTAGCCTGCTGCGTTAACTATAATACTGTACAGGCCCACACGTCTGGCTTTATGCGTCTTTGAATCTGTGAATTTCGGCAGTGTCACTGTTAAACACGCCACGCTCCTTTACTGGCCCAGAGAGGTTAAGTTCCTCACCAGGGGACACACAGCCCCAAGCGAAGGAATCTGGGGTTCAGCCGAGGTCACACCAGGACCACACTGCTTGTCCGAGAGTCTGCCAGCTTGTGTCGGAAGGGAACCACTACCCTTTCCAAGCACTGAGCATAATTTCTGGGAAATTACGTGCTGGCATCTGGAGGAAAAGGAAGCCAGTTTAGACCGGGCATAAATAACAGCGTGATTGAGACTCGCCACCCAAGACAGAGACAAGAGTTTGGCCTTCAAAGCAAATATAAAGGGCTAGAAGAACCAGCATGTGCATGTGTGTTTGTTTATTTTTTTAGTACCTCAAAAGTACATCTAAAGATAGGCCAGTGATACGGTGGAAGGGAGATGGGATATATAATGCCAGACCACCTGGGATGACTTCCAGGTTCTGACTCCTCAGTGATGGGCTGTCCCAAGTCTCTGAGATGGCAAAGGGTGATGATTAAATCACTTCGGGGACCGTGTCCATGCAGACTTGAAGCATGAGGCACATGCCGTGTTGCTCTGTCCTACACGTGCACCTTTGATCCCTGATCACACAAGGTGACATTCTCTCTATTTTACGTGACTTCCGAGGCCCAAGCCCTCCCTGGAAAGCCAGCGGGGACCATCACACCCTGGGATGAATCTGGGAATTCTCACCGCCAGCCAAGCAGGGCTTGTTAACCCATGGATGTTCGTTAAATTTTTTTTTTTTTCCTGGCATTAAACTGTGTGTCATTTTTTTCTGTCTCAAGAGTCAGTCGCCCTCTGAAACTGTAGGAAAGTACAAGTCTTTTTTAGACGTTTGTGCTGCCAGTCCCTGCACTGTCTCCTGCTTCCATGGGGTGTGTTATCTTTAGGTACCCCACGCCATCCGTTTACAGAGGTGGTACCTGCCTCAAAGAATTTATGTCAGATTGCTTTAAAAGGGGGGCTTTACTAAACCGATAGATTTCTTGGTCTTGCCTCAAATGAATTGTCTCAACTGTTTGTTTCTCCAAATAATTGCATACTTGCTGTTGTCCGTTGTTCAGTGGCTCAGTCGTGTCGGACTCTTTGCGACCCCGTGGACGGCAGCACACCAGGCCTCCCTGTCCATCACCAACTCCTGGAGCTTACTCAAAATCATGTCGATTGAGCCGGTGATGCCATCCAACCATCTCATTCTCCGTCGTCCCCTTCTCCTCCTGCCTTCAGTCTTTCCCAGCATCAGGATGTTTTCCAGTGAGTCAGCTCATCAGGTGGCCAGAGTATCGGAGCTTCAGCATCAGGTTTTCTTATGAGTATTCAGAACTGATCTCCTTTAGGATGGACTGGTTGGATCTCCTTGCGGTCCAAGGGACTGTCCAGAGTCTTCTCCAACACCACAGTTCAAAAGCATCAGTTCTTCAGTGCTCACCCTTCTTTATGGTCTGACTCTCACATCCATACATGACCACTGGAAAAACCACAGCCTTGACTATATGGACCTTTGTCAACAACGTGATGTCTCTGCTTTTGAATCCACTGCCTAGGTTGGTCATAGCTTTTCCTCCAAGGAGCAAGCGTCTTTTAATTTCGTGACTGCAGTCACCGTCCCCAGTGATTTTGGAGCCCATAGTAGAAATTGCCCTTTGCACGTGAAGACAAACTTGTGTCGTGAAAGCTAGGAAGAAACAAACTGTCAAACTGTTGAGTCATCTTATCCGCGACAGACCAATCCACGTGTTCTCTTGGTCCCTGGCTTTTGAGGACTGACCGACTGGCACCCACACATGAGTCTGTTCTGATTAGCGGCGTCAGGTGGGAGGAAAGGGCAGTGAGGAATCAGAATTCTCAAAAAGGTGGGCAGGGACTTCCCTGGAGATCCAGTGACTAAGACTTTGCCTTCCAATGAAGGAGGTGCGGGTTCGATCCCTGGTCGGGGAAGCTTAAGATCCCACAGGCCTAAAAACCCAAACATAAAGCAGAAACAATAGTGTAACCAAAAAAATGACTTTTTTAAAAAATGGTGGGTGACATTTTTTTTTTTTCTTTTTGTTTCGCTGCATCACAACGGCTTATGGGATCTTAATTACCCGACCAGGAATCAAACCCAGGCCCTTGACACTGAAAGCGCAAGAGTCCAGGGACTTCCCAGCTTTCATTTTCTGGTTTGGAGAAGTCATATTCAGTAGCTGTAGTTGCATGAAATGAGGCCTGATGTAAGAATGCACATGTACATATTTAACTATGATTGTACAGTCATCAGTGTGTGTGTGCATGTATATATATATGTATATATATTAATACACGTGTATATATGTATACATATGTCTGTGTGTATTTTGGCTTCACCTCGAGGCATTCAGTATCCTAGTCCCCCAATTAGGGCTCAAACTCATGCCCCTTGCAGTGAAAGTGCAGTGTCTTAACCGCTAGACCCCCCCAGGGAAGTCCTCAGTCATTCCATTAGTAATAATTGGTGCTTGTGATTTCACAAGGCTCCAGTACCAGTGATGGAACAGGAGAAGCGTTAGCATCTTGAAGGCAGATGAACTCAGAGAGTAAGAATTTTATTTTATTTTTTTTTTTGACATCTTTATTTTTTTTTTCCATTTATTTTTATTAGTTGGAGGCTAACTACTTTACAGTATTGTAGTGGTTTTTGCCATACATTGACATGAATTTTAATGACAAATAGGGTGTGTTTGATCTCCAAAGAACTGCATTCCATGAATCAGGAAGGAACCGCCTTTTCCGCACTTCCGTTTTCCTCAGCCAGCTGCACACGCTGCTTCTTTCTTGGTTGGGGTGAGGGTGCTCTTGGTCATCCTGCTCGTCTATAAATAAATGATTGCTATAAATAAGACATTCGCTGTTGATCTAAGTTTGACGCCCTGGGAGAGACGCACACGTGAACGGAATGCAAAGCCCCAGGATGACTCACTCCCGTTCTGGCTTTGATCTTCTACGTGTCGAGGCTAACTAAAGAAATCTGAAGTCAGTCGGGTGAAAGAAAAAAAAAAAGTCACACGAAATCCAAAACTGGATATAGCACAGTTGCTTGTAGATACAGTGCAAATGAGGGCTTCCCTGGTGACTCAGATGGTAAAGAATCTGCCTGCAGTGCAGGAGACCCCGGTTCGATCCCTGAGTCGTGTAGATCCCTTGGAGAAGAGAATGGCTACCCACTCCAGTATTCTTGCCTGGAGCATCCCATGGATAGAGGAGCCTGGTGGGCTACAGTCCATGGGGTCGCAAAGATTTAGAAACGACTAAGCAACTAGCACACCTATATACATAGTGTAAATGACTTAATATATTTCAGACCTGCTCAGGAGTGTGAGATCAAATTGCCAACATCGGTGAGAATTCCAGAAAGACGTCTACTTTTGTTTCATTGACCACACTGAATGAAGCTTTTGACTGTGTGGATCACAACAAACTGTGGCCAATTCTGAAAGGGATGGGAATACCAAACGACCTGACCTGCCTCCTGAGAAACCTGTACGCAGGTTCCTGTCAGGAACCAGGACAGGAAGACAGGACATGAAACAACAGACTGGTTCCAAATAGGAAAAGGAAGATCAAGTCTGTATATCGTCATCCTGCTTATTTAACTTCCAGGCACAGTACATCATGAGAAACGCTGGGCTGGATGAAGCACAAGCTGGAATCAAGATTGCTGGGAGAAATATCAATAACATCAGATATGCAGATGACACCACTCTTATGGCAGAAAGCGAAGAGTGTCTTGAAAGTGAAAGAGGGGAGTGAAAAAGTTGGCTTAAAGCTCAACGTTCAGAAAACTAAGATCTTGGCATCCAGTCTCATCACTTCATGGCAAATAGATGGGGAAACCGTGGAAACAGTGGCTGACTTTATTTTCTTGGTCTGCAAAATCACTACAGGTGGTTAACTGCAGCCATGACATTAAAAGGCGCTTGTTTCTTGGAAGACAAGCTATGACCAACCTAGACAGAATATTAAAAAGCAAAAACATTACTTTGCCAACAAAGTTCCATCCAGTCAAGCTGTGGTTTTTCCAGTAGTCGTGTATGGATGTGAGAGTTGGCCTATAAAGAAAGCTGAGCACCAAAGAATTGATGCTTTGGAACTGTGGTGTTGGAGAAGACTCTTGAGAGTTCCTTGGACTGCAAGGAGATCCAACCAGTCCCTCCTAAAGGAAATCAACCCCGAGTGTTCGTTGAAAGTACTGATGCTAAAGCTCCAATACTTTTGCCACCTCATTCGAAGAGCTGACTCATTGGAAAAGACCCTGATGCTGGGAAAGATTGAGGGCGGGAGGAGAAAGGGACGACAGAGGATGAGATGGTTGGATGGCATCACCGACTCAATGGACATGAGTCGGCTCCGGGTGGACTCCGGGAGTTGGTTATGGACAGGGAGGCCTGGTGTGCTGCAGTCCAGGGGGTCGCAAAGAGTCAGACACGACTGAGCGACTGAACAACAACAAACAAATTTTACCATTTTCTAGCTGTGAAACCAGTCTGGACCGTTCTGTTCACTTAGACTCTCCAGAACTTGTCCTTTTTCATCTAGACAGTAGGAATAAGGAAAGGATTGCTGTGATGGTGAAGTTATATCATGGACCCAAAGGGGACTTTATAAAATGTACACTTCCTATGAGAACGGGTGAACAATGAGTTATTTTATGTGGGTGGGTCCAGAGCAGCCTTGGTGTTGAAAGATTTTAGTGATGAAAACAAGTGTCACGCACCTCTCATGACTCAAATTCAGAGATGATAGTTAGCAAAGCGCATTTGTGTTAAAAATAAGAGCGCCACACGGCGGGCACGTGTAAGACTGTAGAAGAAGCTGGGAAAAAGAGGCAGTCTCTGGGAGGTGAGACTTGAGAGGACCTAGGTAGAGGAGTCCGTGGGGTCGCAAAGACTCAAACACGACTTAGTGGATGAACAGCAGCAACAGGATTTCTCAACCTCAGCACTAGTTACATTTGGGGCCCAAGAATCCTTTCTCACGTGGGAATGCGTTGTCCGACCTCTATGCCTTCCATGCCAGAGACCCTCCCCAGAGTCATGACAGTGGGGAATATCTCTGGACATTGACTGATGACCCCTACGGGGGACACATTTGCCCACAATTGAGAACCTCTTCAAATCTTTCCCATCAACATCGGTTAATTAGATAATTCTTTAAAAATATGTTGATTTATTTGGCTGCCCAGGTCTTAGTTGCAGCACTCTGGATCTTTAGGCTTCATGGCATCATCCAGAATCTTTAGTTGCATATGTTGGATCTAATTCCTTGACCAGGGATCGAACCCAGGCCCCCTGCATTGAGAGCGTGGAGACTTAACCGTTGGACCACCAGGAAAGTCCTTACTTATATCATTTTAATGGCATTTTTTTTTAAATAAAATGTATCAAAAGGAAAAACCTACACACATATGTTGATAGCAGCTTTGATTCATCATTGCCAGAACGTGGAAGAAACCAGGATGTCCTTTTATACGTGAATGGATAAATATTGGAATGTTCTATCTAGACAGTGGAGTATTAGTTCAGTTCAGTTGCTCAGTTGTGTCCGACTCTTTGCGACACCATCTTCAGTGCTAGAAAAGAAATGAGTTCAAGCCAGAAAAAGACACAAAGGAACCTGAAATGCATATGTAGGAAAATGAGAAAAGCCACAGAAAAGGCTACGTGGTATATATATAAATGACAACTCTGACATTTTGGAAAAGGCAGAATTAAGAGATAGCAAAAAAAAAAGATCAGTGGTTGCCAGTGTTCAGGGATCAGAGCAAGATGAGCCCCTGGAGCACAGAGAATTTTTAGGGCAGTGGAACTATTCTTGATGATGGTGTAGTGGCAGACACGTGTCTTTTTGCATGCGTGCGTACTAAGTCGTTTCGGTCATGTCTGACTTCTTGCGACCCCGTCAATCAGCTAAGCCTCGGTTTTCTTGAGTGAGTGAATGTCGCTCAGTCGTGCCCGACTCTTTGTGACCCCATGGACTGTACCCCAACAGGCTCCTCTGTCCATGGGCTTCTCCAGGAAAGAATACTGCAGTGGGTCGCCATGCCCTTCTCCAGGGGATCTTCCCGGCCCAGGGATCAAACCTGCGTCTCTTACGTCTCCTGCATTGGCGGGGGTGGTTCTTTACAACTAGGGCTACCTGAGAGGCTCAGGTCATTTGTCAAAACCCATAGAAGGTACAACACCCTGATATGAGCTGTGGGCTTCAGGTGATATTGTCAGTGTAGGTTCATCAGTTCTAACAGATGTACCCTCTGGTGGGGGGGCACCTAGATAATGAGGGAGACTGTGAGCCTGTGTAGGGGCACAGGGCATACAGGAAGTCTCTGTAGCTTCCTCTCACTTTTGCTGGAAATCTAAAACTACTCTTAAAAACAAAACCTGTTAAAAATCATGTTTCACAAGGGAAAAGAAAATAGAGATGTCATCTCCACACTGATGAGATTTATTCCGTTCAGTTTCACACTTCTGCGACCCATGAAAGAACTGGGAAGTTTCATGAGACTTTGCACTTGGGTTCTGAAAGCATCAGCTTAACCTAGTATGGCATTTGCGGTGTGTGTGTCCCAGGGACCAAGAACCTGAGCTGAAATCCACCCCTCACTCCAGCTGCACCACTTCCACTGTGGTCATTTCCAGAAAGAAAGCACAGACTTGTTTTACTTCTGGAATAGACCATTTCTGTCATATGTTAATTGTCTAAAGTCACCCTGATGATATTAAGAAGGTTGTCTATTTTAATGTAATATGGGTCTTCCCAGGGGACTCTAGTGGTTAAAGAACCCATCTGCCAATGCAGGAGACATAAGAGATGGGGGTTGGATCCCAGGGCCGGGAAGATCCCCTGGAGGAGGGCATGGCAACCCACTCCTGTATTCTTGCCTGAAGAACCCAATGGACAGAGGAGCCTGGCGGGCTACAGTCCGTGGGGTCACAAAGAGTTGGACACAACTGAAGTGACTTTGCATACATGCACACAATGAGTTTTGAGTACACATCGTAATGAAATGAACATGATACTGTCTTGGGCTTCTCTGATAGCTCAGTTTGTAAAGAATCCACCTGCAATGCAGGAGACCCTGGTTCGATTCCTGGGTCAGGCAGATGCGCTGGAGAAGGGAGCGGCTACCCACTCCAGTATTCTGGCCTGGAGAATCCCATGGACTGTGTAGTCCATGGGGTCGCAAAGAGTCGGACACGACTGAGCGACTTTCACTTTCCCTGATATTGCCCTAAGGCGGGATTCGGCAGACCCCTGCCTGTAGGCCAACCTCACCTGCCATCTGTTTTTTGTAAAGTTATGTTGAAGCACACCCAGCACCCATTTATGTACCGTCTGCGGCTGTTTTTGAGCTGCTAAAGCAGACGTGAGCAGTTGTAGCACACTCAGTTTGGCTCTCAAGGGTCCAAGATTCCTGCAGAGAAAATGTGCTCACCCCTGCGTTACCAGTCTAGAACTTTTCCCTCTTATGTCATCATAGCCTGAATATCTCCCGATTTTTAAACTCGGTTTCAGAAAAGAGGAGGATTGTCAGCAGAATAGCCTAGTTAGGCAAATAAGAGAGATGGACAAGTACATTCCCTTCGAAGGATCCTGTGACGTTACTCCTACCTTCCTCTGCATGTGAGATGCACACCCTGTGTACTAGCGTGTCTTTGTTGAAATGCCTGCTCCTTGGGCTTTTTAATCAAGGATACAAGACACCGAGCTTCCCAGGATGCCCAGTCGGTAAAGAATCTGCCTACCGTGCAGGAAAGTCAGGTTCAATCCCTGGGTCAGGAAGATCCCCTGGAGAAGGAAATGGCGACCCACTGCAGTATGCTTGCCTGGAGAATCCCATGGACAGAGGAGCCTGGCGGGCTACCGTCCACGGGGTCCCAGAGTCGGACACGACTGAGCGACTAAGCACAGCATAGCATATACAACGTATGTGTTAAATACACATACAGGCATTCAGAGACATCAGGTCCTGACACAGGAGTGGGTTTGTTGTCGACAGGGCTTGCTACAGACTGGAGTGTGGCCTTTTAATCTCGTCTCACAGACTCGCCCTGTTCATCCGAAGGGTTGTACCGTTCACCACCGGCTAGTCCTTTTCTGTTGGTCTCATGCGTTCTGTCTTTCTTTAGCCCCACCATTCCTGCACGTCTCCATAAACCGAGAACTTTCTATGATTTCACTTCACTGTTGGCTGATTAGCTGAGCCTCTCTTATTTTTTACGGCATTGCTCTTGTGTTTATGATATTCACTTTAACTCATCACCTCTACGTTTGAATGATATTTTAATACCTCCTGTATAGGAAACTTGCACCAATGTGTTTTTGTTCAGCCCTGGTTCTTCCTGCTGCTGTTGCCGAACTGTCTCTCATATGTTTAAAAGGCTACATAATACATAGTTATTTTGCATGAAGCATGTATATGTGAAAGAAACTTCAAAACGAGAAGAAAATATTTTTCTCTCCACCCTTGTATTTACCGTTTCTGTCACCCACTCCTTTGCGTGAATCCAGATTTCCATCTGAGATAATGCTGCCCCTGAAAGAACTTCCACTGATATTTCTTGTGGTGCAGGTCTGTAAGCACTGAAGTCTCTGTGCATTTGCTTGTTTGAAAGAAAAGTCTTTGCTCTTTGCCTTCCCAACTTTGAAAGATGTTTCCTCTGAGTGCAGGGTTTTAGGTGGACGCCTTCTTTCAGCCCTTTGAGGATTGTGTTCCATTGTCTTCCAGCTTGCATTTTTCTGGAAAAGACGTTTGTGGGATTTGTTATCATTTTCCTCTGGATGTAATTTGCATTTTTTTTCTTCTGACTGTTTTTAGGAGTTTCTTTTGTTGTTGATTTTTAGAAAATTGTGTCTTCTTGAGGTTTCTGGTGGTGCTTATCCTGCACGGGGTTTGTTTAGAGTCTTAGATCAATTTTACCTTTTTTAGTTGTAGAGTTTCCTGGGGGGAAAAAAAAATGAGATCTTGAAACCTTTGTTGTAAATAACACGTGGTGAAAATTCCCTGGCAGTCCAGTGGTTTGAACTGGACGCTTTCACTGATGAGGGCACGAGTTCTATCCCCGGTCAGGGAACCAGGATCCCACAAGCCACGTAGTGTGCACCCCCGCCCCCCAAAAAAAAAAAATAAATAAAGGAAATAACGTGCGTTGTCCTCTCTTAAGAGCTGGTGCTTTAGGAATGAATATTACAATGAATATTAAATCCACTTTGGGAAATGGTTAAAATTAGTGATTATTATTTTTTGTATGATTGGAAGCTCCTATTAGAGGCTTCCCTGGGATCTCAGTGTTAAATCATATGCCTGCCAATGCAGAACACACGGGTTCTATCCTTGGGTCATGAAGATCCCCTGGAAAAGGATATGAAAGGAATCTCCTTCCCCTTCCTTCCTCCCCCTCCCTTCCTCCCCCTCCCTCCCCCTTCCTCTCCCTCCATTCCTCCCCCTCCCTCCCCCACCCTTCCTTCCCCTTCCTTCCCCTCCCTCCCCCTGCCTTCCTTCCCCTTCCTTCCCCTCCCTCCCCCTGCCTTCCTTCCCCTTCCTTCCCCTCCCTCCCCCTGACTTCCTTCCCCTCCCTCCCCCTCCCTCCCCCTCCCTTCCTTCCCCTCCCTCCCCTGCCGTTGCCTTCCCTCCCTCCCCCTGCCTTCCCTCCCCTCCCTTCCCCTCCCTCCCCCTGCCTTCCTTCCCTTCTCCCCCGCTTCCTCCCCCCCCCCTGCCTTCCTTCCCCTTCCTCCCCCTGCCTTCCTTCCTCCCTTCCCCTCCCTCCCCCTCCCCTTCCTCCCCTCCTTCCTCCCGCCTTCCTCCCCCTGCCTCCCTTCCCCTCCTCCCCCCTGCCCTTCCTTCCCCTTTCCTCCCCCTGCCTTCTTCCCCTCCCTCCCCCTGCCTTCCTTCCCCTTTCCTCCCCTGCCTTCCTTCCCCTCCCTCCCCCTGCCTTCCTTCCCCTCCCTCCCCCTGCCTTCCTTCCCCTCCCTCTGCCTTCCTTCCTCTCTCTTCCTTCCCCTTCCTTCCCCTTGAAATTCATGCACATAATTAGTGTTTATCATGAATGAAACAACACAGAATCTTTGTGTGTGTGTGATAAATAGAACTCTTAACAGAGAATGGATCCCTTAACTCTTGTCTGGCAGTTTGCTTATAAAGAGAATCGGGTACCCTTTTAGTATAGTGACAGAAAATAACTAATCCACCTAAATAAAGAGTATTCCAGAAATGAATGGTTTTCAAGGAGGAATGCGATGTTAGGAAATGAGGAAGCAATTAATACACTGTGACCTCTCAGCTCACGGTACCCATGTTCCTGGTGCAGTGAGTGAAAACAGAAGTGAGGATGACGGCCTGATTTTAATTCCCAGTGGGTAAAGGCTCATGTAGAACTGCCCTACTTCTTGACACTATTATGACACTATTAAAAGTAGCGTTTATTTTTGTAAGTCATTACCATCTTGGCATCCTTGCATTCATTTTCATCAAGCGCTGTCATCTTTAGCTTGCAGCCTTCCAGAGTCTAGAGAAATGCACATTGGTTTTATATTTGTTTTGGAGAATCTGTAGTCTTCCAGCAGGAGAACCTCCCATTTATTAGAATGTCTAGCAACTGGTGTATTCAAAATCTGTCAGGAAGTCGTCAGGAACATCTCGGCAAAGTTTGGGAGAGTTACATACTGAGCATGGAGTGTCAGTACACAGACAAGCTAGACAAGGAAAATGAAAGTGAAAATCACTCAGTTGTGTCCAGCTGTTTGCGATTCCATGAACTATACAGTCCGTGGAATTCTGCAGGGCAGAATACTAGAGTGGGTAGCCGTTCCCTTCTCCAGGAGATCTTCCCAATCCAGAGATCAAACCCAGGTCTCCCTCATCGCAGACGATTCTTTACCAGCTGAGCCCCCAGGGAAGGCCAAGAATACTGGGGTGGGTAGCCCATCCCTTCTCCAGGGGCTCTTCCTGACCCAGGCATCAAACGGGGGTCTCACGCACTGCAGGCGGATTCTTTACCAGCTGAGCCACAAGGGAAGCCCCTAAGGACAGTGGTTCACAAAATGTCTGCTGCCTGCAGCTCAGAACCAGGGAAACATCATGACAGAGTGATAATTTGCTGTGTGTGAACCCCTGGTATGATGCTGCCCGTGGTGGTACCTAGGTTCCTCGTTGGAAGCATGTTGTCACATTCTGGTAGGAAGGATTCTGTCATTATTTATTAGCAGGATTGCATAACTTTAAGGCACTTAGAACAGACCCACAGTAGATGCAACTATGCATAAACCGTTTTTGTGGTCAGTTTTCTTTTTCATTATAGGTTATTATATGATATTAACTATCGTTCCCTGTGCTTCACGGAAAGACCTTGTTGTTTATTTGATGTATGTATAGTAGCATGTGTCTGCTAGTCCAAAAGTCCTGGTTTGTCCCCTCCCCCAGTCTCCCTTGGGAACCAAGCATAGATCTGTTTTCTATGTCTGTGAGTCTCTTTCTGGTTTGTAAATAAGCTCGTTTGTGTCATATTTTAGGTTCCACATATAAGTGATACGTTTGCTCTTGTCTGACTTCCCACAATAATCCCTAGGTCCATCGATGATGCATTATTTCATCCTTTCTTATGTCTGAGTAGTATTCCAATATATGTATATGTGTGTGTATATATATATATGGATGGATATGGATATATTGGAGAAGGGCATGGCAACCCACTACCGTATTCTTGCCTGGAGAATCCCATGGACAGAGGAGCCTGGCAGGCTACCCCAGTCTGTGGGGTTGCAAAGAGTTGGACACAAGTGAGTCACACACACACACATGCACATATATACACACCACACATTTGGGGCTTCCCAGGTGGCTCATTGGTAAAGAATCCACCTGCAAATGCTGGTGACGTGGGTTTGATCCCTGGGTCAGAAAGATCCCTTGCAGGAGGAAATGAAAACGTGCTCCAGTATTCTTGCCTGAGACATCCCGTGGCCAGAGGAGCCTGGTGGGCTACCCTCCATGGGGTCGCAAAACAGTCAGACATGACTTAGCGACTAAACAACGCACCACACCTTTACCATTTCATCTGTCCGTGAACATTTCTTCCTCCTCCTAGCTATTGTGCGTACTGCTGCTATGAATATTTGGGTGCGTGTATCTCTTCAAATCAGGGTTTTCTCTAGATACATACCCAGGAGTGGGACCGCCGAATCCTGTGGTAATTCTAGTTTGAGTTTTTCAAGGGGCCTCCATACCGTTCTTCAGAGGGGCCACACCAAATGCATTTCTGCCAACAGGGTAGGAGAAGTTCCCTTTTCTCCACACCGTCTCCAGCGTTTATTACCTGTAGACTTTTTGATGATGGCCATCCGGACCTGTGTGAGGTGATGCATCACTGTAGTTTTGGTTTGAATTTGTCTAGTAATTGGCAACATTGAACATCTTCTCATGTGCTCATTGGCTCTTTGTATGTCTTCTTTGGAGGAGTATCTGTTTTCGTCTCCTGACAATTTTTTGGTGGAGTTGTTTGGTTTTCCGTCATTGAGTCGTATGAGCTATTCATGTATTTTGGAAACTTGAGCCGCGTTGAATTTCAGCCCAGCCTGTAGGTTGTCTTTTTGTCTCGTTCAGTTTCCTTTAATGTGCAAAATCTCGTGAGTTCAGTTCCACCTTCCTTTTGTTTTTCCAGGGCAGCAGTCATCAAGCCACACAGTAGTCTTTTCTCAAAGCTCTAGTTCCCTGGTCCTTTCCTCTGGGAGGCTTTTTTCTACCTTCTTGTTAATCATGGACGTTTAAGTGAATATTGGTGGGAACTCAGACATAAACTGCTTGAAAGCAGGGAGTTAGACCCCTGACATCCTCTTGGTGACTGTAGAGAGCAAAGGTTGCTTCCTTCTCTCTCTAATTTGCTGCTTTGTGATTGAAAAAAACCAAGCCAAACTTGGAATCTCTTCACCTGTGCTTTGGAAAAGACTAAGACGTGACTTGATCACCTGGCCAGGTATTTTTTTGGTGTCTTGGTGAATTAAGAGTTAAGCATAAGCAGATACACTGAATCTTGATAGCCGGGAATCTCAGAGCCAGAAGACACTTAACTGTATCTAGCTCCCCCCTAAAAAGACATTCTGTTTGTAACATTTCAACAGACCCTGATGAGCTGTTTATCACTGAATGTAGAGTAATGCATTAGCCACAGTTAAGTATAAAGAGATGGTATAAGGCATTGTTCTTGCTTTCAAAGTAGCTTACAGCCTCATAAGTAACAAGGGCAAATCAATAAGTTCACAGATCTTTTTATGTGAATAATTAAAAAAAAACCCTTTTACTCTGGCAGATTTCAAACATACTAAGAAATGAAGAGAATAATGGACCTCCAAGTATTCATTACAAAGCATCAGAAATTTTCAACATTTTGCTAAACTTTTTTCAGGACTTTTTATTACAGAAAGCGTTTACATGTTATGTATTTACAGAAAGGGATAAGTGTATAAATTTCCTCTTTTATAATCTTTTATACTTGATTTTCAAGCCCTCCCACTCAAATTTCAGTTTTATTTTGTTAAAGCCTTTTTTTTTTTTTTTTTGCAAACACAGATATTCTTCTTTGAAATGAAAGATAAAATTTCTTCTTCCATGTGTACCTCATTAAGTGATGGAATTATCTGCTGAACCTTGAATGTTTTGGTATTCCTATTTTTCCAGATACTTTCTCTCTGTAATAGTTATTATTTTGCTTCATTGCTCTGAAATGTTTTTTATCAGATTTTTTTTTTTTTTTGGCTATGATTCAAAGCCTGTGGCGTCCTAGTTCCAACTTCCCAGGAAATGTGCCCCCTGCAATGGGATCCCCCTTTTATCAGAATTCTTTGTTATTCCCATGCTGTTAATTCACTGAATGCCTTGAATTATTTTGTAGGTGGATATCTGATGTTTTTATGTTTTTGTGTCTCTCAGTGAACCATTTTCTCTACACAGAATCCATAATTGACCTCGGTAACCCAGTTTAGATTGTGACAGTCTATGCTAAAGTGTCCCCTGGGTAATCCTTTCTGAATCTAAGGCCCGTGTGAAAGCATTACTTCTTATAATTCAACAGTAAGAATAAGGCAGAAGTCGTGAAGAGAATTGTCTACTTGGTGAGTCTGTCAAGCAGGTTATTTTTCCCCTCTGTTCTTGTCACGTCATAGCAAAGAATCAAAACAGCAGACCGGCACAGCTCAAGCAGGCAGGATCTCTTAAGCAAGCCACATGCAGGAGAGTCTTGAGAGATGAGAATGGACCCACACCTGTTGGAGCAGTCTGGTCTCATTTTTAGGTTTCTCTTTGTATACATTTTTCTCTTTCCCTTGGTGGTTCCTAGGGCTCCATTGACTATTTCCCCTTGCAAAATAGGGCTTGTATCTGCAGCCAATCAGGGAAGGGAATGCAATTAGGGTGTATGGTCAAGCCAATCAGGGAAAGGGGCGTGTTAGGCTTCTCCCCTCTCTGCGCCCCCGCAGAGGTTCTTATCCCAGGTCTCAAGTTTTCCTTCCTTTCCATGGGCTTTTTCCTTTCCTTTGTCTGCCCTGCACGTGTTTCTTCTAGTCGCCCCTTCCTCTGACTACCCTCTTGGAGTCTGTTTCCCTAGTCTAACCTACCTAACACTAGAGTCTGCCCTATTAAAATATAGTTTCTGGGTAGTATTGGCATTTGGGGACCTGATCTGTCTACTGTGTGGAAGACTGTTCTGTGAGTTGTCGATGCTTAATGCTATGCCAGTAGCTTCCCTCCTCCCGCTGTGACAACGGAAAAATGTTTCCAGACATCGCCTAATATCCTAGAGTCCCCTGGTGCAGTGGACATAGCCACCCCTGGTTGAAAGTGCTTGGTATCACTGTGGACGTGCCATGATGTTTCCATGTTTTTATTACGGGTTACTTGGCTCAGTCGGCAAAGAATCTATCTGCAATGCAGGAGACCCGGGTTCAATCCCTGGGTCGGGAAGATCCCCTGGAGAAGGGAGTGGCAACCCACTGCAGTATCCTTACCTGGAGAATCCCATGGACAGAGGATCCTGGCGGGCTACGGTCCACGGGGTCAGAAAGACTCAGACAAGGCTGAGGGACTCACGCTGTCACTTTCGTTTTATGTGTACCTTTGAGCATTAAGGAATATATTGCATTTGTTAAAATCATTTGCATGTCCCACCAATATTTTTTAGTCCCATAAATTCTTGCCAGCACGGTTAATGGATAGTGGTTCTCTTTGGTTGTTCATAATGGGAAAATCAGCAATGGCAAGGTATTGGAAGGTCAGATTTCTCACTTTAACTTCTTATTTTTAGCAGTAAACTAATTAATTTTGTCATGTTGCATAACCAGAATGTCATTAACCAAAGTCATATTTCACATGTTTTGTGTGTTTATAACACACAGATGATGTTAATTACTTATTGAATTTAACAACTTCTATCAAAGATAACCTTCACTTTGTGAGTTACCATCTGTTTTGGACCAAAGAATAGGTCCAAATACTAAATACTAAGGCTTTTTTTTTTTTTCCTGAACAGCTTGTAATAGGAGCTGTTTATATATTAATTGCCTGATTGAATTATTATGGATTTTAATGTTTTAATTTTCAAGCAATGTGGGGCTTATTGTGGTGACATCTGCTCATATTTTGATGGTTTATGGTATTTAGCAGTCTCATCAGAAGGCTATTCTGGGTTTGCAGCGCAGGCCTGAAAATAGTCATTTGCTTTCTGCGTCAGGTTACTCTCAGGAGTATTGTCCTATTTCATCTCTACTGCAAAATTTATTTCATAATGAAACGCATTTTTATTTTATAAGAAAAGTCCGTATTCCCTTGTCCCTGCTTCAGTCTAATGCCCTTAAATGTCTATTCAAACAACTGTAGAGTTTTGTTTAAATCTTATTTTCCTTCAGTGGTAGATTTTTTTTTTTCAGTTGTTCTGGTTATTACTTTCATCTTACAGATCCTTATGATGTTTTAAAAATGTGCTGTAATGAAACTTAACAGCCTATGAACCTGCTTATAGAATCTTTTTAATCTCCTTTCTTTGAACAGTGTAACTATAAACATACCTCAGTGGGAATAATTTCCTTGAATTTCCTTAAAAACGTTTCAAGAGGTTCTGATTAATTCCCTAATAAGAAACAGCTTCATTCATAGCCCCGCTTCTGAATTTGAATTACATTAAACCTGGCACCTTTTTATATCACTTACGACTATTGAGCAAGAATTTACAGAAAATGGCAGTCATTTAATTTCCTTAGTTTTTGAGCGTGTGGATAGGTTAAACCCTGTAGGAGCCTGGATTCACTCACAACCAAAGACATTTTGTAAGGAAGAAGGTACATATCCTTAAATATATGCTGGCTGACTGCTTTGTATTTATATTGACTGAAAAATTAAAAACGAGTTTCTGGTCTGAAGGATTATCTTGTGAGATATACCCCTGGATTCTTCAGAAATCTGTGCAAATACAGAAGAGCTCTGAAATGGAAATGTAGGAGAACAGTAGCAGAAGACTTGAGACCTAGTAGTCAGTGCTTCCTTTTGCTTTATTTTAGGAAGCCAAAAGAAGGGGGGAAAGAAAAGATTCTAATGTTTCCCTGTTCGCATGAGCACATAAATGAGTGAATATCTGCACACAGACATGCATGGCGTGATTATTGTAACATTGGCCCAAGCACTGTTTATAAACTTTCTGTGAAGCATCTTTCTTCTCTTTAGGGCATGTGCAGTTTAATTTATTGAATGTATATGGTACACTCCATAAAACAAAGATATTTCAAGTGGGCGTTCATTATCATTGAATGATGCAAGAACACTTGTCTGAGCTAAAATCTGTTTTATTTACTTTGAGACGTTTGCCTTGTAATTCTCTGCATGTACCATAATGTTGATGGCTGGTTTTAATTACTTCCTTTTCCACATTGCAAATAAAACTGCATAGTTTGTGTTGAAGTTGAAGACAGAGGGTATGAAGCAGTAAAATGTGTTTGAGATGACAAAGGAAAAGAAGAATAGGAGAGATCAAAGGTGAACAATTCCCAAAGAATTTTCAGGTTTATTTTGTTGTTTTTTTTTCTGTTTTTCAATCTCCTTGTTTCTCACCAGGCAGGTCCCAGCAGACACTTGGCGGTTCCTATGATCGGGTGCTGGGGAGGCCACTGGTTCAGAGACCTACACATGAAGTCACCCTAAAGGTACACCCCTGCCTTTGATCTTCGTTCTCTACCTGAAATTCCTTTCAAGCTGAACTGCATTTTGCTAAAACTGTGAACACCTTCTGTTTTAAAATGATCTCTTTAGAAGGAGTCTGAAGTCTGTCTTCTTGCTGAAGTTCAAAGTAATTGTTTAATCGCTAAGTCATGTCTGACTCTTTGCGACCCCGTGGACCGTGGCCCACCAGGCTCCTCTGTCCATGGGATTCTCCAGGCACGAATACTGGAATGGGTTGCCATTTCCTTCTCCATGAAGGTAATAGACAAAGCGTTATTAAATAATGATGTGCTACTTAGTTGATTCTTTAAGATGAATTGGGCTTTTTTGCCTTCTAAGAATTTTGGAAAATTCTTAGAGATGGAACTACCAGATCACCTTACCTGCCTCCTGAGAAATCTGTATGCAGGTCAAGAAGCAGACAGTTAGAACTGGACATGGAACAACAGACTGGTTCCAAACTGGAAAAGGAGTACGTCAAGGCTGTATATTGTCACCCTGCTTATTTAGCTTATATGCAGAGTACATTTTGAGGAATGCTGGGCTGGATGAAGCACAAGCTGGAATCAAGAAATTTCCAGGAGAAATATCAATAACCTTAGATACGCAGATGACACCACCCTTATGGCAGAAAGTGAAGAAGAACTAAAGAGCCTCTTGTTGAAAGTGAAAGAAGAGAGTGAAAAAGTTGGCTTAAAACTCAGCATTCAGAAAACTAAGATCATGTCATCTGGTCCCATCACTTCATGGCAAATAGATGGGGAAACAATGGAAACAGTGAGAGACTTTATTTTCTTGGGCTCCAAAATCACTGCAGATGGTCACTGTAGCCATGAAATTAAAAGATGCTTGCTCCTTGGGAGAAAAGCTATGACCAACCTAGACAGCATATTAAAAAGCAGGGACATTATTTTGCCAACAAAGATCCGTCTAGTCAAAGCTATGGTGTTTGCAGTAGTCATGTATGGATGTGAGAGTTGGACCATAAAGAAAGCTGAGCACCCAAAAATTGATGCTTTTGAACTGTGATGTTGGAGAAGCCTCTTGAGAGTACCTTGGGCTGCAAGGAGATCATACCAGTCCATCCTAAAGGAGATCAGTCTTGAATATTCATTGGAAGGACTGATGCTGAAGCTGAAACTACAGTCCTTTGGCCACCTGATGCTAAGAGCTAACTGATTTGAAAAGACCCTGGTGCTGGGAAAGATTGAAGGGAGGAGGAGAAGGGGACGACAGAGGATGAGATGATTGGATGGCATCACCGACTCGACGGACATGAGTTTGAGCAACCTCCAGGGAACAGGGAAGATAGGCGTGCTGCAGTCCATGGGGTCGCAAAGAGTCGGACACGACTGAACTGAAGATGAAGCTGAATACTGAACCAGCTATTTTAAACTTTTCTGGGTCTTACCAGGAGCAGATGACACCTTCTGAAATCAACCCCTCTCGTCAGCATTATGAATTAAAATTAAGCTGCAAAATTGATTATAATTGAGGGCATGAGTCTGTGTCTTATCTGGCTCCTGTATCTTAATTCTTTGGTTTATTTAGTTTCTTAATATGATTTGTGTCTATCTGCAAATGGATTTCCTACTTAACCTTGAAAGTTGTTAGAAAAACATGTGGCTTACTATCGATAGATCTAGGATGATAAGGTATATACCCAGAGGAGCAAACCAATCATAGATGCACAGACGTCAAGAATGGAAACCCAGGGAGTTCTTTGGTGGGTCCAGTGGTTAGGACTCTGCCCTTTTCCAATACAGGAGGCGTGGGTTCCATCCCTGATCAGGGAACTATGATCCCGAAAGCCTTGTGGCCAAAGAAGAAAAAAAAAAAAACGAAAAACCAGAGTTGAAGCCCACGTCTCAACCCTAAAGCTGATGGTTCCCCTCCACCCTCTGTCAAAAAGAAGCACTGTTAATATTTTAGAAGATGGGATTTTAGGGTTTGATTTTATCCTTTACGTTTTATGTTTTCTGGTTCTTTAATTGTTTTAATGAGAAAAAAAAAACGGATAGAAGTTTTGTAATTTTAAAAACATATAAAAGATGGAAATTTGCAGAAGATTTTTTTTTTGCTGTACTGTTTTAAAAAGAACCAATCAGAGCTAAAATGATAGGCCCAAATTTAACCACAGGGACAACAATCTGATGAGGTATTTTTGTTTAAGGCCAAACATGTAGCAAGGTAAATATGTACTGTTGGCCCTTGACTAAGGTCATTTGCACCGGTTTGAACTGCACCGGTCCACTTATACATGGATTTTTGTTTTTTCAGCAAATACCTTCTGCTTTATATAGTCTATGAGTGAATCCACAGATGAGGAACTAAGGATATGGAGGGCCCACTGTAGTTATAAGTGGATTTTCAGCTGTGTGGGATTTTCACCCCAAACTCCATGTTGCTCAAGGGCCAGCTATATTAGAATTTCAATATTTTACTTAAATATCTGGAAGGGGTAGTTTGATTTTTTTTTTTTTTAATGAAAAATTAGAAAAGGTTAATTGAGTCTGTGTCATCGGATATTCAGGTTGTAGCATGAGGCTTTTAAATGGCCCAAGAGTATTCCATTTGTATGGATGTACCACTGTGTCGTATTTATCCATTCATCAGCTGATGGACATTTGAGTTGTGTTTGCTTTTGTTGAGTTGTTCAGAAGAGCGCTGCTGTGAACATTCATGTACAAGTTTTATCTGGATGTGTACCCTCATTTCCTCTTGGGTCTGTACCTGAGAGGAGAGTTGCTCCGTCCTATGGTAACTCTGTTTAACATTTGGAAGAATCATCCCAACTTTTCCAAAGTGGCTGCTCCATCAGTCAGTATTTTTAGCATGCAGTGAAGTCATATTTTAAATGTCAGAGGGAAGAGGGGAGAGAGAAGGCCTTCTGCTCATCAGTGTCTTGATTGAGTCTGAACTCAGTATTCAGGGAACACGTAAGCTTTGAGGGAATTGAACTGAGCACACACGTTGACTTCCTGCTGTGAGTTGGGCATTGGTGTTGAGCTTCATAGATGACTCTGGAAATTTGTGTAGCCTCTGATGATTCCGTGTGCGATTTTGACGTGCGGATGTTCATTTGAGAGTATGCTGGGGAGTGGCATTGCTGCTCACATACCACAATTTCCATGGCGGCTCCATGACCATGAGCTTGGGAGTCATCTGTAAATCACAGCCCTTTCTCTCTGCACTGGATGCTGTGCGTCAGAAAGTGAGGGCTCACATCTCTTCCTGTTGTTCAGTCACCAAGTTGTGTCTGACTCTTTACGACCCCATGGACCGCAGCACACCAGGCTCCCCTGTCCTTCACCATCTCCCGGAGCTTGCTCACACTCATGTCCATCGAGTCGGTGATGGCATCCAACCATCTCATCCTCTGTCGTCCCTTCTCCTCCTGCCTTCAATCTTTCCCAGCATCAGGGTCTTTCCCAATGAGTCAGTTCTTCGCATCAGGTGGCCAAAGGATTGGAGTTTCAGCTTCAGCATCAGTCCTTCCGATGAATATTCAGGACTGATTTCCTTTAGGATGGACTGGTTGGATCTCCTTGCAGTCCAAGGGACTCTCAAGAGTCTTCTCCAGCCCCCCAATTTGAACGCATCGGTTCTTCGGTGCTCAGCCTTCTTGTTGGTCCGACTCTCCAGTTTGTCAGGACTACTGGAAAAACCGTAGCTTTGACCAGACGACCCTTTGTCTGTTCCTGCTTGACTTAACCTAGTTTCAGCAGGTCTCTCCTTGGAATGGGATGGACACACAGCAGATGATGGTTGTGGTGTCTTTTTCGCTCTTCTTTGCAGAGTGACCGGTGGGTTATCCCCGCGGAGCGTCCACATTCTTGGGGCATCACCCTTCAGGTTCCCAGACAGGAAGATTTCCGGTTAGAAATCGACAAGGCGGGTGTGCGCTAATGTAGCCAGGGGAGAATCGTTGGGAGAGCAAGGTTGGCAGATGTTTTCCGTCAAGAGTCAGAGGGTAGATGTTGATAGATGATGCTTTGTGGGCCCCGGGGTCCCTGTTGCTTTCTTCTGCCTTTCTCCTGTTAGAGCTGCTACTGATCATACACAAATGAGTGAGTGTGGCTGAGTGATGGTAATACTTTGCCGACAGGCGCTGGAATTCTAATATCATCACAGTTTCACGAGTGGCAAAATAGGATTCTTTTGATGTTCCTTGCAACCATTTAGAAACAGAGACGCCGTTGATCACTCCTAAGCCTTACGGGAGGTGGTCGATGTGTGAGTGTGCCTGTGGGCTGCAGTGCGCAGCCTTGACCTCCGGAAAGACACCTATTTTATTTCTCTGTCTTCTAACGGTGACCTTTGAGTTGAAGGGCCTCTGTTTTGGAGCTCTGCGAGGTCCATGGCGAGCTTAAGATAGCGTCCACCTTATGGTTTCCCTGGTGGCTCAGATGATAAAGAATCCAACAGGCAGGAGACACAGGTTCAATCCCTGGGTCGGGAAGATCCCCCTGGAGGAGGACATGGCAACCCACTCCAGTATCCTTGCCTGGAGAATCCCCATGGACAGAGGAGCCTGGCAGGCCACAGTCCCTGGGGTCTCAAAGAGTTAGACACGATTGAAGTGAGTAACACTTTGTTACTAAGTTGTGGTTGCTTGGCCACGACCCTGCAGTTGCTCATGGACCTTAGGGAACTGCATGGCCTTCCATGAGCAGAGGGCTCTGGACGTATGTAACCCTTCTTCCCCAGGGGACGTTTGATCATGTCTGGAGACCTTTGAGGAAGATGTTTGCTCCTGACACCCAGTGGGTGGAGACCAGGGACGTTGTTCAACATCCTCCAGGGCATCAGGGAACCCATCACAGAGATCCGTGTGGTCCCGAGTGCCCACAATACCGAGACCAACGACCCCTCCCTGTCGGTATTTCTGTTTTGATCCGCACAGTCCTCTGGCTGGGAATTTCACCTGCTGAGTGTTTGATGACAAAACTTGAATGCCTTCCGCTTGCTGATTTTAAGTGTCAAAGGACACTCCTGGGATGCTTGACTTCACGATGCTTTTAGTATTTTCCTTTTACACGGTATGTTGTTGTTGTTATTGTGTGTGCATGCATGCTCACTTGCGTCCAGCTCTTGGAGACCACGTGGACTGTAGCCCACCAGGCTCCTCTGTCCAAGGGATTTCCCAGGCAAGAAGACTGGAGTGGGTCACCACACTGGTTTAAAGCTGAAGCGTCACAGTATACTTCTGTTGTCGTTGTTCGGTCACTCAGTCATGTCCGATTCTTTGAGGCCCCATGGACTGCAGCACTCCAGGTTTCCCTGTCCTCCACTATTTCCCTGAGTTTGCTCATGTCCGTTGAGTCAACGATGCCATCCAACTATCTCAGCCTCTGTCGCCCCCTTCTCCTGCCCTCAATATTTCCCTATTTTAACACCAAGGTTTTTGGGATGCATGCTGACTCAAACGGCAAAGCATCGCCTGCCTTTTTATCTACAGAGAAAGCCACAGGTTTTTTTGTTTTTGTTTTTTTCCAAAACTCTGGAGACCACATTATAGGAATCGATGACCTCACATAGGACTCCACCTACCCCAGCAAAGGAACTCATCCAGGCCAAGATAAATCTTGCATATGTGGCTGAAAGTCACAGTGTCTTGAGAGCTTTTGTAACCAGCCTGTGTACATTCTTGTGATTCGTCAGAGGGCCCCAGGGACAGAGGAGCCTGGTGGGCCGCCGTCTGTGGGATTGCACAGAGTCGGACACGACTGATGTGACTTAGCAGCGGCAGCAGCTAGTGTAGAGACTCATTCCAGCCCCTCAGTCTCAAAGATAATTAAAGTCTGTAAATTAATTTATAGACTAATCGGAAGCCTTAGCTGGCAGACCCACGTCCTCCAGCAAAGAAGGGAAAGAACATTTTTACATTGAAGCTGTCTGTATCTTCCGAGGCCCTTTGCTACAAAAGCTTGGGCACCTGAGCTTGAATTTCACTGCATGGACTGAAGACTGTAAAATGAAACTCTGTTCTTGGACTCACGTGTGTGTGTCTGTCTCTCTGCGACGCAGACCTTACTCAGCAGTGGCTTTCTGTCATCGGTATGAACTTTTTCAGGAAGGTTTCCCTCTGGACCTGCCTCCCGATCAGGCAGAGAAGTGTGGGGTGGGCAGGGTTCATGGCTCAGAGGGTTTGAGACGGGGACCTGTGGCCGCTCGGGAGAGGCACACGTGGTCTTGGCCGCACGTCTGGGTCAGGACGCCCCGTCCTATCCTGTCTGCAAGCTTCGTGCTTCTGTGCACGGGGTCGGAACGAAGCCCACCAACCAGCCACTAATGAATCCAGGCGGGCAAATAGGCACAGAAAGGCCCCTTTCTGAAGGCCTCACCCTGGGGATGCTTTTTGATTTCTGTGAAGCATGTCATTATTTTTCTAACCCGAGGAGGCTCCCTCCTCCCCGCTGCCTCAACCCTGCCAATTTCTTTCCTCCTTAGCTGGGTTGTTCTCGTACTGATTTCTGAAGACGCTGCCAGATTTTAATTACATCCTAATGAATGTGACTGCAGTTCACGTTCGTAGGAGGAAATTTGGAAAATACTGAAAAGGCACGCACACGTACACAGATTTAAGTCCAGCAAGATCCTTCCTAGCCCTGGAGAGACTGGTGTATTTTATTTTACTGTTTATATTTTAGAGGATATCTTTTATTTGTGCATGTGTGTTCGTGTGTGTGTGTGTGTGTGTGTGTGTGGTTTGTGTGGTTTAGTTGCTAAGCCATGTCCGACCGACTCTTGGCAACCCCATGGACTGTACCCCCAACCAGGGTTCTCTGTCCATGGGATTCTCCAGGCAAGAATACTGGAGTGGATTGCCATTTCTTCCTCCAGGGGATCTTCCCCACCCAGGGATCGAACCTGGGTCTCCTGCGTTGCAGGCAGATTGCTTACCCACTGAGCCACCGGGGGAGACCTTGTGCGTGTGTACAAAATGAAAGTTAGCCATTCCATTTGAAGCCTCCTTTTTTTTTTCACATGGCACTGTATCGTGGACATCATCCTAGGTCATGAAAATCCTTTTGAGGGCTTCCGTCTTGCCAGGTTACTTCATTCTCTTATGTAAATGGTGGCCCTAGTGGTTAAGAACCCACCTGTCGATGCAGGAGACGTCAGAGACGTAGTTTCAGTCCCTGGGTTGGGAAGATCCCCTGGAGGAGAACAGAGCCTCCCACTCCAGCATTCTTGGCCTGGAGAATCCCGTGGACAGAGGAGCCTGGCGGGCGAAGGTCTGTAGGGTTGCAAAGAGTCGGACACGACTGAAACAAGTTAGCACGCACGCGTGCCACTGCTGGACATGTGAACTCTGGTGAGGAAATAATAGTTCTTTGATTATGTGTATAATTTTGGACCATTTGGCTCCCAAGTAAATAAATATAACTATAAAATTAGTGAAAAATCTTACCTTTGGGGGGACTCTTTTTCTTACTATAGAATGATATGCATGCAAATACTCTTTAGTAAAATGAAGATGAGTCTATGGGGGAAGAAAAGAAGGTGAAACCACTGTTGATATTTTCTTGTTCCCTGTCCAAACTATTCTATGTATATATTCTGCAGTAACTGAAGTCCAGCTATAAACGCCATTGTGTATTGAATCGTACTCATTATTTGGACAACAAAAAAAGTTTGTGGTAGTTTTTCAGCACTTCCTTGGCGGCTTCATTTCAGTTAATGCAAGCAGAGCAGGTGTGCAACGTGATGAAACAGGCTTGCTTCCTCTCCACCTTAGTCTCCAGCCATGTGTACAAAAGGATTTATATGTAAATGTTGATGCACACGTTAAACTTCTCCTCTCATAACTGGCCACTGGGAAACACAGTTTCCATTTGAAAAGAGAGAGCAATGTTATGGGCTTCCCTGGTGGGTCAGTCAGTAAACAATCCCATCTGCAGTGCAGAAGACCCAGGTTCAATCTCTGAGTCGGGAAGATCCCCCGGAGGACGAAATGGCAACCCACTCCAGTATTCTTGCCTGGAGCATCCCATGGTCAGAGGAGCCTGGCGGGCTACAGTTCATGGGGTCGCATAGAGATGGAGGCGACTGATCGGCTAAACCACCCCCAGTGTTATGGAAAAGGGAAGCCAAGGAGGTGAGACCCTACTGCATTGCAGTCAGCAGAGAATCTGTGAAAGCGCCTTGCTGCAATGAGGTCATTTATAGCAGGTTTTCCAGCATCTCTGGCTCTACACCCTCACTCTGCATGGAATCAAGTCCCAGAGCCCTGAGCCTCGTCCAGAAAATCACTTTACGCGATGCATTCTTCCAGCATCCAGGCCAGCAGACTCATAGCAGAGACAAGACCTCAGACCGACTTTTTCTTCCATCCCTGGAGAACCACGGAAGGGGCTGCACGAAAGGATGTTCAGAGACCGCGTCCTAACGGCACGGATTGCTAAGAGAGAAACTTCTGCCACGAATGATATCACGCTGAGCACCACGCTCCCCGCCCCGGAGTCACTGTGTGCTTGTTCCATCACTGTTTCCGAAGCAGGCTCCCCGCCCGTGGGCAGGGAAACTCACTCGCCCTTTCTGTCTTCATCTCGCAGAGCCGGCGTTCAAGTGGCTCCGTGGTCATCAAATCCTTGAAGGTCATCAGAGAGCGGTTCAGATTTTGTTGTTTGGGGAGCGGTCCTGTCCCTTCCCGGAGCATGAGAGCATGTTAAATACTGTACACGCAATAAGAGCCAAACTGTTAGACAACATTTCCCACTCTCTGTTTTTTAAGAAAACTTCATCTATTTTTTTTACTTTTTATTTGGTATTGGGGTGCAACTGATTAACAGCACTGCTATAGTTTCTGGTGGAAGGCAGAGGGACCCAGCCGTACATTATATGTTTCCCTTTTCCCCCAAACTCCCCTCCCATCCAGGCTGCCACGTGACATTGAGCAGAGTTCCCCGTGCTGTCCAGCAGGTCCTTGCTGGTTCTCCGTGTTAAATACAGCAGTGTGTCCATGTCCATCCCAGACTCCCTGACTATCCGTTCCCGCATCCTTCCCCCTGGGAACCATAAGGTTATTACAGAGTATTGAGCAGGGTTCCCTGTGCTGTCCAGCAGGTCCTTGCTGGTTCTCCATTTTAAGTATAACATCATAGACACGACTTCTCTTGCAACTGAATTTTGAACTGTTTTGTGACCGTGGTTATTAAGAGTTTTTTGCCACCTGGAAATTAAGTTATTAAAAAAAGAAAAATACCGTAAATAATCTTCCCTTCAGCTTCCTGATGGATTTCAGCCCCCAGTGGTTATTTATGTTGGAATACTCATGTTAAGCAGGAAGACTCCAGATATGTCATCAGCTCACACAGATTTTTTTTCTTCTTCTGAAACCAGAACAGTGAGGGAATGTGTGATTTTTACCTTGCAGTGAAGATGGTCATTTCCTTTCTGCACAGTCACAACTGCAAAGACCACAGATGTACCTAATGGGAGGTGCCTCCAATGAAAACTCTGGAGAAGGGAATGGCAACCCACTCCGGTATTCTTGCCTGGGAAATCCCATGGACAGAGAATCCTGGCGGGCCACAGTCCATGGGGGTCACAAAGAGTCGGGCATGACGGAGCACTCAAAACTGGGTCAGGCAAGAAAACAAACAGCATGTCACTAATGAAGAACCCATTTTTGTTGTTGTCTTTGGAGGTGTGTTCCTTGGGTAGGGGGGAGGTGGTCTCTCTGCTTTGATGATGCTTGCGGCGGGGTCGGGGGGATGCGGAGTAGGATTAAGAGCCCTTTAGAGCCCTCCTGCGTCTCTCCGGGGCTCGGGGCCCTGGTCTGGAAGTGTGTGTAGAAGCACATCATCCTCACCACCTTCCCGGCGGGGAGCAGTGGGTCTTAGCATCCGCAGTTTGGCAGAGGTGGAAAACTGAGTCCTCTGGTCCACAGCTCCATAGGGATGAAGGTGCATTAGCATCAGGCCTCCTGGCTCAGCCTCAAGCTCCCCCCCCACCACACCCCGAGTCCCATGTTCTCTGTTTTCCTCGGCTCCCTCAGGACATGATTCCCCTTACCTCCAGCCGATCAATCAGTCCTTGGAGATCTGAACCATTGCCCTGGCGTTCCCCTAACTTCATTGCAGCCAGCAGAAGCGTTTCCCTGGAGGAGGGCGTGCCTGGAGAATCCCAGGGACGGAGGAGCCTGGCGGGGCTACACATAGTCCATGGGGGTCGCAGAGAGTCAGACACAACTGAAGCGACTTAGCACGCACAAGCATTCTGAGCTCCGAAAGAATCCTGCTTGGCCGACTACACAGGCCGACACCTGCCGCCTTACCGTCCACGGGGCAGGCGCAGAGGGCGAGCTTCCTGCCCCTGGGTCCCGGGGAGCGCTCGGTCCATCCTTGAAGATGCCGTGGTCTCGGCCAGTCTGCCGCAGAATTTAACACTGTCGGTTTGCTCTGTGTCCGTGGGGCGGCTTGCTGACTCCCCGCCTCTTAATAGAGGTCACGTCGTCGTGTCGATGACACAGCGCCTCGGTGATGTGTGTCTTGGGGCCACGTGCACCCTGTCGGTTTGGTGACCGTGAGGTTCGGCAAGGAACTTCGATGCGTGGGAGGTTGCTGTGAGTCTTCTCTGCTGCAGACGCACAGGTGTGACCGGGGCCACGTGGTCCCCCCAGCTGGCGGTGTTGGCAGGACCGCGGGGGTACCCCCGGTAATCTCCCTCATCTGTCCAGGGAAGGGCCAGCAGGTGCAACCAGCCACCGTCTGTCCTGGGGTTCGGGATCTTGAGTGAATCAAGTTGCAGTGTTTGTGCTCATTTTCTGGTGCCCCTGGTTTTGTCTCTCTTAATGTGGTTTATAGACGAGTCCCTGCCAGCGTTATAAAATGCATCAACTCATATTTGGGGGGAAACTTTTCACCTGTATGTTTATATGTTTATGTAATTATAAAAGCTTTATGTCACCAGGAAATACAGGGGAAATTTTTCACCTGTATGTGTATATGTTTAGAGAATTAATTATAAAACCTTTATGTCACCAGAACATACGACAGGAATCGGGCATTAGTTACCTCCTGAGTATTACATATGTCAACTGTTTTCCTAAAGAAACACGGACGAGGAGGAACATGTAGGCAGTGTCTGAAACGTCTCTCCGCTTTCTCCTCTCTCCTTTTCCGACAGAGGGTGGTGGCTGCTGCTTCGTAAAGACCTCATCGCCGCCAGGTGAGGCTAAGATGAGCATTACCAGTGACGAGGTGAACTTCCTGGTGTACCGATATCTCCAGGAGTCAGGTAAGAAGCCAGCTTCCTGCCCGGAGCGGGGGAAAAAAAACGCCTTCTTCCAACGCGCCATGTGCAGGGGCCAGCAAACGCGGGCTATAGAGAAGAGAGAGCTCAGGATGCTCTTATTCAGAGGACCGAAGGGCCTGGGCCCGTGCTGCTCCTGGGGCGGGATGAGGGAACGTGCTCTCGTTTCTGCTGACATTTCTGTTCACTTGAATGAATGAATGAATGAAGATCAAGTGAAGGGAAAGTGAAAGTCGCTCAGTCGTGTCCGACTCTTTGCGACCCCGTGGATTATCCAGCCCGTGGGATTCTCCAGGCCAGAATACTGGAGTGGGTAGCCTTTCCCTTCTCCAGGGAAATCTTCCCAACCCAGGGATCAAACCCAGGTCTCTTAAATGGCAGGTAGATTCTTTACTGTCTAAGCCACCAAGGAAGTACCTCTAATAAAGTGAAGTCAAGTGTTAGTCACTCAGTCCTGTCTGAGTCTTCGTAACCCAAAGACCTATAGCCGAGCAGACTCTTCTGTCCATGGGATTCTCCAGGCAAAAATACTGGAGTGGGTGGCCTTTCCCTTCTCCGGGGGGATCTTCCCCACCCAGGGATAAAACCCAGGTCTCCCGCACTGCAGACAGATTGTTTACCAGCTGAGCCACAGGGGAAGCCCATTAAGATCAAGAGCAGTTGTGATAGATGTGGTGAGGGGCGGGGAGGATTTGGTGTTCTGGGTCCCCACGCTCGGGAGGGCATTTGTGGTCTGCTGTATACATATGGTGCATCTATATGGGGCTGGGGCCATTGGTGTTCTTGGCCCCGACCATAGGGGAGCGTATTTATGGGCTGGTGTATGCGTATGGTGTATATTCATGGGGAGGTGGAGTGATTGGGTGTTCTCAGCCCCCATCATACGGTAGGCATCTGTGGGCTGATATATAAATACGGTGTGCGTGTGTGTGGGAGTGGGGTGATTGGTGTTCTTGGCACCCATCATAGGGACGGTATTTATGGGCTGGTGTATACATGTGGGCTTTCCCAGTGGCTCAGCTGGTGAAGAATCTGCCTGCAATGCAGGAGACCTGGGTGGGGAAGAGCCCCTGGAGAAGGGAAAGGCTACCCACTCCAGTGTTCTGGCCTGGAGAATTCCATGGACTGTATAGTCCATGGGGTTGCAAAGAGTTGGGCACGACTGAGTGACTTTCACTTCACATACATATGGTGTATAGATGTGGAGGTGGGGTGATTTCATGTTCTCGGCCCCCAGCATAGGTGGGCATTTGTGGGCGGCTGTATGTGTATGGTATATATATTATAGGGTGGGGTGATAGGGTGTCCTCTGCCCCCACCATAGGGAGGGTGTTTATGGGCTGGTGTATACATGTGGTGTATATACATGGGGGCTGGGGTGATTTGAGTGTTCTCAGCCCCCACCACAGGAAAGGCACCTGTGGGCTGGTGCATGCATATGGGGACTGCCCTGGTAGCTCAGCTGGTAAAGAATCCGCCTGCAGTGCAGGGGACCCGAGTTCAATTCCTGGGTCAGGAAGACCTCCTGGAGGAGGTCATGGCAACCCACCCCAGGATTCTTGCCTGGAGGATCCCGTGGACAGAAGAGCGTGGCGGGTTGCAAAGCATTGGACAGGACTGAGTGACTAAGCACCCAAGCAAACATATAAATGTGGTGTGTATCTATCTGTCTATATATAGATAGATATATACACACACAGAGAGAGAAAGAGAGATAGGTGGGGTGTTTGCTATTCTTGGTGCCCAGCATAGGGAGGATATTTATGGGCTGGTGGGTACATATGATGTATATATATGAAGGTGGGGTGATTTTATGTTCTCAGCCCCCATCATAGGAAGGGCTTTTGTGGTCTGGAATGTATGTATGGTGTATATATATACATATATATGTATATGTAGAGAGAGGGTAGAGTGATTGGTGTTCTTGGCCCCCACCATAGAGAGGGTATTTGTGGGCTGGTGTATCCATATGGTGTATATATATGGGGCTGGGGTGATTGGGTGTTCTCAGCCCCCACCATAGGGAGGGCATTTGTGGGCTGGTGTATCCATATGGTGTATGTATATGGGGCTGGGGTGATTGGGTGTTCTCAGCCCCCACCATAGGGAGGGCATTTGTGGGCTGGTGTATCCATATGGTGTATATATACAGAGGGTGGGGTGATTGTGTTTTCCCAGCCCCCACCATAGAGAGGGTATTTATGGGCTGGTGTATACATGTGGTGTATGTATATGGGGCTGGGGTGATTGGGTGTTCTCAGCCCCCACCATAGGGAGGGCATTTGTGGGCTGGTGTATCCATATGGTGTATATATATGGGGCTGGGGTGATTGGGTGTTCTCAGTCCCCACCATAGAGAGGGCATTTGTGGGCTGGTGTATCCATATGGTGTATATATATGGGGCTGGGGTGATTGGGTGTTCTCAGCCCCCACCATAGGGAGGGCATTTGTGGGCTGGTGTATCCATATGGTGTATGTATATGGGGCTGGGGTGATTGGGTGTTCTCAGCCCCCACCATAGGGAGGGCATTTGTGGGCTGGTGTATCCATATGGTGTATATATACAGAGGGTGGGGTGATTGTGTTTTCCCAGCCCCCACCATAGAGAGGGTATTTATGGGCTGGTGTATACATGTGGTGTATGTATATGGGGCTGGGGTGATTGGGTGTTCTCAGCCCCCACCATAGGGAGGGCATTTGTGGGCTGGTGTATACATATGGTGTATATATATGGAGGGTGGGGTGATTGTGTTTTCCCAGCCTCTACCACAGGGAGGGCATTTGTGGGCTGGTGTATACATATGGTGTATGTACATGGGGAGTGGGGTGACGGTGTTTTCTCAGCCCCCACCATAGGGAGGGCATGTGTGGGCTGCTATATAAATACGGTGTGTGTATATATGGGGGTGGGGTGGTTGGCATCCTTGGTCCCGACCACAGAGAGAGCGTTTGTAGGCTGGTTACAGATCTGTGTACATAGTTGGCGTGGGGTAACTTGGTGGGGTGGCTTGAACAGAAATGCACCGTCCCAGCACCGTGGAGGACAGCCGTCCGAAGCAGGGTGCCAGCTGGCTTGCTTTCTTCCCACGATTGTCTGCCGCACGGGGGTCTGCCTCAGCCTGTCTGCCAGCTTCGGTTGGACTGATTTCTCCTTTTCGTGCAGACGCGGTCATATTGGATTAGGGGCTCACGGTATTCCAGCACCACCTCGTCTTAACGAAGGACATCTGCAGGGACCCTCTTCCAGACGCCGTCACATTCTGAGCCGTTACCATGGGGTGGGACTACCAACCTATGCAGTTGCAGGGGGACACAGTTTGAGCTATAACAGTCGGTTCTGCGCATATTGAAGCTTTATTCACTTTGCGTCACGTTTTACGTAATCTGCAAATTGATTATTCAAGAAAGAAGCCAGTTCTCACATCCCACTTCCACAGAGCCACGTGCTATCATTGAGGGTGATCCAAGTGTGAGTCCCTGGGTCCAGACTTTCAGAATCAGCCCAGAAGGGTGAGATGGGCCAGTCTCGCAGGCGACCCAAATGGTTTGATTCTGATCCTCGAGCAAAAAAGACGAAATAGGTGGGGCATGCCACATGTTATAAATAAACCTCTCCCCACACAAGCCTAAGGTCCCTGTTTCTGCTGTCAACCCTAGCCAGCATTATTCAGGAAAAGTACACCTTCTTTCTACATATACATTTGACCATTTGGATTAGCTCTTGCTAGATGTTTTGTATAAAAAAAATGGTGAGCAGAACAAAACAGGTACCACCTCATCCCTCGTCAATCAGAGAGGTCATGCCCACGGCTCTGGTAACTTAAACTCGGAAATTAGCCAGGAAGTCTCCCACCTGGCATCCAAGTGTCCTCCCAGCACTGATCTCAGATTCCCAGAGATGTTTGCAGGTGAAAATTCCACGTACCAAACTCTGCCTCCCCGAAGACTTCCAGCACTGAATTCAGATTTCCTTCCCTCTGGAAACACCTGCACAAAAATAGCCTGAAAAAGTGCGGTCCAAATGTGTAAACAGTCTTAAGGTGAAATTGCTGTCCCTCTGTTTGTGAACATGAGGGTAAATAGAGACTTGTGAAAGAAAACTTTTGTGTAACCCAGAGAAAGGTTTTTCCTGGTGGGCAGTCCCTAGGGCCCCCGCCTGGGGGCAAGAGCGTTGCTGGCTTCTTAGAATAAACAAAGAAATGTCTATCCTTACCCCAGAAAAGCGAGACTTCCTTTTTTAGGATTTGTTTACATTTGTCTCTCATTTGTTGAGAAACTTTCTGTTACCAGGCAACTCAGAAGGGAGCCTTGGGAGACGCAATGTATAGAATTCCATCAGTGCCGATTGTGTGCAACATCTGCTAAGCTGCCGTCGTAATTTGTCAGAGCCTCGAGTGGAATCCCATAGATCGAGTGAGGAGTTAAGAGACGTCTGTGTGTGCCCCTGATGACTTTGTATGTCCAGGAACTGCCTCTGGTACCCCCACGAGGACATACTCCAAAGAAGAAACGCCTAATGTTGTAAGCGTTCGCTGTGGGCTTGTTTAACATTTCTCTCCAATCCTCACGCTTTGGTTAGGTGGTGGTTTAGTTGCTCAGTCGTGTCCGACGTTTTGCAGCCCCATGGGCTGTAGCCCACCAGGCTCCTCTGTGCATCAGATTTCCTGGGCAAGAATACTGGAGTGGGGAGCCGGTCCCTTCTCCAGGGGATCTTCCAGACCCAGGGATCGAACCCAGGCCTCCTGCATTGCAGGCGGATTCTTTACTGACTGAGCCACCAGGGAACTTATTGACCAGCCATCAAGTGCAAAGAGCATGTTCTTGGCCTCATAATGTCTCCTTTCTAGCTGAAAGGAAGGAAGGAAGGGGAAGGAAATGGAAGGAAGGGGGAGGAAGGGGAAGGAAGAAGAGGGAATGAAGGAAGGAAGAGGAAGGAAGGGGGATGAAGGGGAAGGAAGTTTTTCACCCGATGTGAAAAACTGAATCATTGGAAAAGACCCTGATGCTGGGAAAGATTGAAGGCGGGAGGAGAAGGGGATGACAGAGGATGAGATAGTTGGATGGCATCACCGACTTGATGGCCATGAGTTTGAGCAAACTCGGGGAGTTGGTGATGGACAGGGAGGCCTGGTGTGCTGCAGTCCACGGGGTCACAGAGTCGGACACGACTGAGCGACTCAACTGAACTTGATGTGCTTAATCCCTAAGTCATGTCCGACTCTTTGCGACCCCATGGACTGTAGCCCGCCAGGCTCCTCTGTCCATGGGACGTCCCAGGCAAGAATACTGGAGTGCATTGCCATGCCCTTCTCCAGGGGATCTTCCCCACCCAGGGATCGAACTCACATCCTCTGAGTCTCCTCCATGGACAGTCAGGTTCGTTACCATTGCCCCACCTGGGAAGGCAGAAGCTAAAACTCCCCGTGCATTGATTTGCATGGGTATTCGTGCAAATTCACCCAGGGTATTCATGGCTTGGGGGCAGTATTTCCCCTACCTCTAGCGTTGTGATGTCTGCACACCGTGAAACAGACAGAGCCCTTAATCAAAACCGCTCGACCACTGTGGTGGTAGCTTTGACCACACACAAAAATCACAAGTGAGAAATTGAGTTTCCCTAATGTTTTGTCAGGTGTTAACCAGGGTGGGTGTCCCCAGTGGCTGTCATTTGAAACACTTTAGACAATGAAAGTAGCCTTTTGTGATGGCAGATGGCAGAAATTCATTTTGCATATATCAGAAATCAACACGATGGTGAATTTCTCTGCTTACTGTGGGGATTTTAAAACGTTCGAGCCTGGCGTGCTGCAGTCCATGAGTGTCTCAAAGAGTCTCGGGTACGACTTACATCCTGAACAACAACAGAAAGACCTTCGAGGGACTTCCCTGGTGGTCCAGTGGTTAAGACTTCACCTTCCAATGCAGGGGTTGTGGGTTCAATCCCTGGTTGGGAAGCTAAGATGCCGTCTGCCTCAAAGCCAAAAGCCAGAACATAGAACAGAGCAACATGATGACAAATTGAATAAAGACTAGCAAATTAAATAAACACCTGTGAATAAGTTTGAAAATTCCCTACACAGCGAAATAGACTTCCTGCTTTGTCATGATTCGTGGTCAAGAGGCTAATCTGTTATGCATATCTGTTGCCTCCGTTAGCACAGCCATACCTGCCCTCTTCTTGCGAGGAGAGCCAATGGTTTTCAAACATAAGCATCTATATACTGCACAGGTGCTATTTTCTGTTGTTGTTCAGTCGCTCAGTCGTATCTGACTCTTTGCGACCCCACGGACTGCAGCATGCCAGGCCTCCCTGTCCATTGCTGACTCCCAGAGTTTGCTCAAACTCATGTCCATTGAGTCGGTGATGCCATCCAGCTATCTCATCCTCTTTCGTCCCCTTCTCATCCTGCCTTCAATCTTTCCCAGCATCAACGTCTTTTCCAATGAGTCTGCTTTTCGCGTCAAGTGATCAAAGCATTGGCGCTTCAGCTTGAGTCCTTCCCGTGAGTATTCAGGGTTGATTTCCTTTAGGATGGACTGGTTTGGAGCCCATCTCTGCACTCACGTGACTGGCCAGGTAGAATCAGGCATGTTTCCTTTGGTTTGCATAATACGCTCATGGCTCTGTGTTATATATTATCCTTGTGAATAAATGTTACGTAACTAGACTCGTGAGGTTTCCAGTGGAAGGTAGATGGCATTTTTTCATTCATTTCGTGGAGCTTCTGTTAGGAGAAGGGTAACAGATTTCCTGACCACGTAGCACACGCATATCCCCTGTCTTGCTGCACCCCCCCCGCCCCAACTCACGTCAGAATTAGAGTAAGATTTAGGTGGCATTTTCTCTCCACAGCCGAGTTCCAGAACAGAGCCGAAGAATGGTTCTGTTCTGAACTCACAGAGGTATGACTCTGCAGAAATATTCCTGAGCAGTGTAAAAATTATGCATATTGGTGGTCCAGGGATTACAAATCTCCCTGCCCGTACAGGTGACACAGGTTTGATCCCTGGCCTGGGAAGATCTCACATGTTGTAATTCACTGAATAAGTGCTTCCCAGGTGGGTCAGTAGTTATAAAAAAAAAAAAAATCTGCCTGCCAATGTAGGAGACCTGGGTTCACTCTCTGGGTCAGGAAGATCCGCTGGAGAAGGAAAGGCAGCCCACTGCAGTATTCTTCCATGGAGAATACCACGGACAGAGGAGCCTGGTAGGCTACCATCCACAGGGTCACAAAGAGTCAGATACGACTGAGTGGCTTTCACATAGACTCTATGTACCTAGGTGATGCTCACACACGGATCAGAAATGAGGAAAGCTGAAGGTTTGCACTCAGCTGAATGTCACTCCCTGGTTTTGATACTGTCCTACGACGAGAGAAGATGTCACCGTTGAAGGTGACTGGGTGGGATGACTCCACTGTTTTCGCAGCTTCTTTTGAGTTCATGATAATCTTGAAATTGCTAAAATAAAAAAAGACCAGCAATCGTAACTTTGCGCTTCCATGGTCTGCAGAGCTTTGCCTATTACTGAGACCGAGAAGGTGGTCAGTAATACAAATGCGGCTGAGACATTTTTTTATTAGATTTTGCAGGTTGTTAGCCATGGCGCGGTTCTGATGGAGCGTCTTTTGTGTAATGGATTCGAGTGGTACCGTGTTAGCTTAGAAGCGGATAGCCACACAGCCATTCTGGGGCTTTTGGAAACAGAAAAATCATAGAGTCATCTGAAGGTGAACAGCGGTTATTGTATATCTCAGAGCTTCCTTGGTAATTCAGCAGACTCAAGTGTGCATCATAGGCCAGGCTCACCTGGCCGGCTCCTCCTGGGACATTGTCATGAGCAGCTGTTCTGCATTTCATTGACACCGTAGGCGCTGGACTGGCTGTATCATTAGCAGAAGGATAAAAGGACTATTCAGGGGCTTGCCCTGGTGGTGTCGTGGATAGGAATCTGCCCTCCAGTGTAGGGGACCTGGGTTCGATCCCTGGTCCGGAAAGATTCCACGTGCTTGGGAGCCACTAAGCCCGTGAGCCTAAACGACTGAGCCCACGTGCCCCTAGAACTCGTAATCTTGCAACAAAAGAAGCCACTGCAATGAGGATCTTGGACCCTGCGACTCGAGAGTAGCCGCTGTTGGCCGCAGCCCCAAAGACCCATCTCAGCCGAAAATCAGTAAATATTTCAATAGTGTTCTTCCGTGTGCTTCCGCACTCCTTGTCCTCTGTCTTGCCAGGTTTTCAATATCCCCTTCATGGCCTTTACCTTGCAGGTTTCTCCTAGGTGGGCAGAGTTGAAGGTCTTAATCTCTTGGAGTGATGGTTTTGCACTGTGGTGTTGGAGAAGACTCTTGAGAGGCCCTTGGAACTGCCAGGAGATCCAACCCGTCCATCCTAAAGGAAATCAGTCCTGAATGTTCATTGGAAGGACTTGATGCTGAAGCTGAAGCTCCAGTCCTTTGGCTACCTGATGCGAAGAGCTGACTCATTTGAAAAGACCCTGATGCTGGGAAAGATGGAAGGCGGGAGGAGAAGGGGACGACAGAGGATGAGATGGTTGGATGGCATCACTGACGCAATGGACATGAGTTTGAGTAAACTCCGGGAGCTGCTGATGGACAGGGAGGCCTGGCGTGCTGCAGTCCATGGGGTCGCAGAGTCGGACACGACTGAGCGACTGAACTGAATCTCTTGGAGGGACTCTGAATGGTCAGAACAGCATACATTATCTAAAGATGCTCAACCTTTCCTAGAGGCCAGGCTTCCTGAAACTCAGCACTGTTGACCTATGGGCTGGGCAACTATCCTGTCTTGTAGGTTCTTAAGATCGCATCCCTGGTCTCCACCCACTGGGTGACAGGAACACCCTGCCCCCCCTCGCCCTCCATGCTGACAACCAAAGATGTCTCTGAGTTTTGCCACATGTCCCCCGGAGGGCAGAACCACCGCTAGTTGAGAACCACTGATAACACATCCTTCAGTTGTGGGATGTGTTTCTTCAGTTAGTTTTTATTGCAAAGTGGAGTTGTCACGAGATTGTCGTTTCTTCTCTCTTTTTCATCTTCTTGGGTTGCATTTTGATTTTTTCTGCAGCACACAAGTGAACTCTTAACAGTGGTCCTAGCGGTCCCTGTTTTTATTAAATTTTTCCAGAGTAGTTTTCCCCTCGAGGAAGGGGGGCGGGGACCTCTGCCAGTACTGTTCTGTAGCAGATAATAAAGTAAGTGGGAGTAGCTGTCTTCAATCTGGGTTTTGTTTTTCTTTGGGTTTTGGGTTTTTTTTTTTTTTTTTTTTTTCTTGGACTCCAGTGAGGAGATTAGATAACCAGGAAAAGGGTGTTACCCTTAACATTTGTGAATAATTGCGTCTCCAGAAATGATTCAGCAGCATTGCCCTCTAATTCCAGCAGCTGACAGATCACCCCGTAGGCTCCACTGTGTTTCCTGGGAGCTTGGACTGCCTTCTTATGCTAGACGCGTTCCCCGCCCCGGATTCAGGAAGGCATTTTAATGCTTCAGCTATCTTAATTTAAACCCAGGTTCAGGGCTCATTGTTCAGCTGAGTTGCTAAAAATATTTCTCTGACTGCGGTGGCATTTTTACATTGCTAATGTTGTCCCTGTTTAGAAAGAGAATCTTTATGAGACGATCAAGGCAAGCACTTCTGTGAGGCAGGGGTAGCCTTTGCTTTAGAAAGCGTACAGGAAAATATTCATTTCATCAGATTATAAGGAAGGAATACCAGAATGGGTTGTCTGCATGAGTAATTTTAAAAGTAATTTAAAAGCAGCTGAGGGAAATCCCTGCTGGTCCAGTGGCTAGGACTTGGCGCTTTCACTGCTGGGACCCAGTTGGTTCGATCCCCAGTTGGGAATCTACAATCCTGCAAGCAGCGAGGAAGGAAAGGGAGGGAGGGAGCCAGGAATTAAGTCAGGTGGAACAGAAATATCTCATGGTTTCCAGTTCTTTGGTGATGTGTCCCTGTCTCCTAGACAACCCTCAAGCTCTATGATTTGCTAGAAGGATTCACAGAATTTGGGCTTCCCTGGTAGCTCAGTTGCTAAAGAATCCGGGAAGATCCATTGGAGAAGGGATAGGTTACCCACTCCAGTATTCTTGGGCTTACGCTGTGGCTCAGCTGGTAAACAGAATCCGCCTGCAGTGCAGAAGACCTGGGTTCGATCCCTGGGTTGGTAAGATCCCCGGAGAAGGGATAGGCTACCCACTCCAGGATATCTGCCTGGAAAATTCCACGGTATAGTCCATGGGGTCGCCAAGCATCAGATAGGACTGAGCGACTTTCACAGAATTTAGTAACCGTTACACTTGCAGTGGATTACAGCAAAAAGATACGGATTATAACCTACTGCATGGTGACTGTACTTCATAGTGGTATATTGGGTACTTGAAGGTTGCTGAGGTTGCTGAGATCGTGGAAATGTTCTCAGTGAAGTAAATAAAGGTTAATCACGGGAGGTGCTGCATATGTGAGCTGACCTTGTTGTGTGATTCTTCCACAGTGTATATCCATGTATCAGATCATCACAGCATATACCCCAAACTTCCACTTTGTTACACGTCACTTACTTCTCAAGAAAAGTCAATCGAAAAGATCAACAAGTTAATCAAAGTTGGATGCTGTGTCTCCATTTTCGTTACATTCCTCTTAATCGTATACAATTGGGTGTATATTTTGTTTGTTCAGCCGTCTTGTTTACACAGAATCCAATAGAGCCCTTTGTTTTGAATTGATAGCTTCAGTTTTTCTCCATTGGGATGTAATCTGTACGTGCATGCCAAGTCACTTCAAGTGACTCTTGGCGACTCTGGCGACCCTATGGACAGGGGAGATTCTTCAGGCAAGAATTCTCCAGGAGTGGGCTGCCCTGCCCTCCTCCAGGGGATCTACCCAACCCAGGGATCAAACCCGCATCTCTTAAGTCTCCTGCATTGGCAGGATGGTTCTTTACCCCTAGCAGCACCTGGGAAAACCACCCCCCTCCCAAATAAAAAAGAGACAGGTTACAGTCAGCTAAGGGCAAAGGTGCATGGGGTCCATCCAGTCCAGGAGAACTGGGCACAGACTTGTAGGTGTCCCCTCCTGGCTGAGCAATGTGATGACACCTGGTTCTCCCAGCAACATGTCTGATGGCAAAGGGGCTGAGTTGCTAGCCACCCGAGCTTTGCCATCCAGGCTTTCATGTGGACCTGCCGCTCCTGTCGAGGGCGCGGGAGCACCTGAGCAGACCCAGGCTGTCCACCCAGCCCCATTCCCCCCCAGGTGGACTCCTGCGGTTGTGGTTGTGTATCGATCGCGTATGCACTTGGGTGTTTTTACCTCACGTTTGAAAACTCACTGTAAAGAGTGTAGGGGCGGGTAAGTACCTGGAGAACGTGATACCCACGCCTCTCACATAGAAAAGCATAAAGCCACCCCCCGGGAGAGCTTTGTGGAGGCAGGGTTGCACACGCCTCCCGCAGCAAAGCTTTGCCCACGCTTCCTTTGCAGAACAGAGCTGTCTGCGGGCCAATCTCCCCTTAGGGCTTTGGAAAGACCCTGCACTGTGTGGGGGTCATCTCATCCCAAAGCCTTCTTCCAGTGGTCCCTATTGCCAACGAGCTCCTCTTCATTCAAAAAAAGAGTGTCTCCCTACCCCTTTGGGTGTGATGATAACCCACTGAAGCGTAGCAGAATGGAACCGTGCAGAAGTTGCTCTTGGACCGTCCCCGAAGTTCACAGGCGTCCCGGTTTCCCCTGCGCTGTGGTTGTGCCATCTTTTCTGAGTTTGCTGCGCTCCGCCGTTTGTGCATTAAAAGCTCAGATTCAGGGTTTGCCATTCCTGTGCTGCTTTACTTGTCAGAGAATGGGGAGAAAGCAATTCGCTAGAAAAGCATTTGAAAATGGGCCGAGTATAAGTTGTTGTCGTTTAGTCTCCCAGCCACGTCTGATTCTTTCGCGACCCCGTGGACTGTAGCCCTCCTCAGGCTCCTCTGTCCATGGGATTTTTCGGGAGAGAATACTGGAGTGGGTTGCCACTTCCTTCTGCAGGGAATCTTCCCTACCCGGGGATGGAACCCGCGTCTCCTGGGTCTTCTGCCTTGGCAGGTGGATTTTTTACCACTGAGCCACCTGGGAAGCCTGCATGTAAGTTACACTTGTTTCAAGGTGTGTCTTGCTCAATACAGCCAAATCGTTTCCGTGGGTACTGCCATGGGAGAAAGGTTGGGTGCCATTGAAGAAGTCCTTAAGGCTTCTTAGGCCATTGCTTCTTCCTTTAAAGGGTAGGGACGGTATGAAAAAGCCTCAGATGGTTCCCGTTTCCTTTTTTAACTGAGATGAATTACCGCGCTTACCACGGTGCCTGTTTTCCAAAGTTCATACACCATCACATTTAAGATCTGGCTGCTCTGAAATTCTAATGTGACCTTCAAAGTGTCCAGCTTTGATGTACTTCATTCTGCCAGTCGCAGTTCCCTTTCTTCCTTCCAGACTCAGCGAGCTGGTCATCTGGACTGTCAGACACAACACTGTCCCTTTTCTCCTGGGTTTCTGTCTGTAGCCCTAGTGAGGTCTCCTCCGTCCACGTCTAAAATGCCACTCTCCCCAGAGTGACATCATTTTTTCTTTCCCTCCTGTGTCCAGGTCTACGGACAGTGGGCTGCTCTTTTCTACAAGTCTAGGTTTCTGCCCCTGACTCACGTCTCATCCCCCAGTTTGGGGTGGAGGGGGGTGGTTCTCTCAACCAGCCTCTCCTCAGATCCCCCAGTCTGGGGGGGCTGCCGCCAGCCTCTCCGTTGCTTTCTGCACTGCTGTGTTCATTGTGTATTTCCCAAGGGTTCTTCAGCATTATCCCACACAGAGAGCATTGCCATTTCCTGACCACTATGCCTCCCCTGCAAAGAAGAGCTTCCTCTGACCCCGTAACCTCCTCCAGGTTTCACGTGAAAAATGTCAGAGTCACTGTCGCATGTTTCTCTTTCATGGTATCTTCCCGACTGCCTCCACGCCCTCCTGCTCTCATCCTCGCCTCTCCGTCAGCCAGGCACGCCCTGAATCTTGTCAGGGTTTCCGTCTGTTCCACTGTTTTGCCTGAGTGACCGTAGCTCCCATTTATTGAGCATGAGCTGTGTGTCAGGCGTGATGCTCAGTTCTTGATCAGTCAGACTGTTTCCCCCTAAGATGGAGATGGGGCTTCCCTGGTGGCTCAGACGATAAAAAAAAAGAGTCTGTCTGCAATGCAGGAGACCCAGGTTCGATCCCTGGGTCAGGAAGATCCCCTGGAGGAGGGAATCACAACTCACTCCAGTATTCTTGCCTGGAGAATCTCATGGACAGAGGAGCCTGGCAGGCTACAGTCCATGGGGTTGCAAAGAGTTGGACGTGACTGAGCGACTAAGACTTTGATTTTGTTTTCAAGAAGCAGAGAGACAGCTGCCTCCATCGTTGACAGGCGAGCGACCCAAAGCTTTGAGAAGATAGCGGCTTGTCCAGGTCACACTGCCAGGAAGTCATAGAGTCTAGAGCTGTGAATTCATAGAGCTAAGAGCCTCTGGCTCCAGAATCTTCCACATTAAATGATTTTTCTTCGCTCTTAACATGGTGAGATGGTTGATTTCTTTTTCGGCATTAAGCCTGCACTGCTGAAATAAACCCCACGTAGCCTGGACATTTTGTCCTCTTTATATGTCACTGAATTCAGTTTTGTTAATCCTCTGTCTGTTACATTCATGTCCATTTTACCAAGGGAAGGTAGGCAGTGATGTTCCTTTTCTAATAGTCTCAATAGGTTTTGCTTCTTAGGGTTATACTGGCCTCATCAAACCGAGGGATCTAAAATTGCTTTCCTAAGGACCTGTAGTCCCATAATTCGGGTCTCTCCCCTGGATTAGTTGGCAGAATCTTTCTTTTTAAAAGGTATTGTTTTGGTCTCTATCGCAACCAGTCATTTCTGTCTTTGTAGTCCAAAAGCAGCCGTCAAAATTACACAGACCATTGAGAGTAGTTGTGTTTCAATAAAACTTTATTTATAACAGCAAGCCAGGGGCCAGATTTGGCCCAGAGGATACAACTTGCAGACTCCTGTCTTGAGACTGCTAATGGAGTATGTATGTTTCTTCCTGTCCAGGGAACATGGACGCGGTGTTTGTATCCTGAGTATTTACTACTTCCTTGTCCTTTGAACATGTCTGTAGCCCTTCCTTGTCTCTGCACGTATTTCCCATCCTTGGTTCTCTTGTACCAGAGACATCATTTTGCCATATTTACATACACCTAAAAGTACTTTGTTAATATTTACTAACATTTTTCCTTAAATTGAAGCAGTTAACTTTTCACTAAATTTTCAAATACATCTACTATTGTGTTTCCATAATGCACAATTAAAAAAAAAATAATTGTGAGATTTTAAAATATCTGCCCCCATGCTTTGTAAAATTGTTTCAGGTACCATCAGAGAGGTACAGGCACTCTCCGGGAATCTGATGTGCTGGGATTAAGCAGTCGTCAGGATTTCCAGCTCTACCAAATGTCTCTCGCTGGCCCTGTTGAGCACTGCCCTAGTGCTAGGGTTGGAAGGAGACATGTGAGAGGAGGAAGTCTTTTTCTCTCCACCTAGGGAATTAACCAGGCGTCTTGACACAGGGGCAGCTAAACGTGAGGTTGGCGGTGTTCATAGAGGAGCACGCGAGGGGTGCAGACAGAAGGAGGCATTTGAACTAGAACTCTTCAGGGAAAAAAGGAAGCAGAGCATTTCAAGCAAAATCAAGAGCCCGCGTTAATGTCCCGAGGCTCAGCAAAAGCCGGTTACATCATTTAGGGGTGAAGAAGCATCTTGGCGAGAGGGACAAAGAATACAGGATGGGAGGAAGGGGAAGGAAGTACAGGGACGCTGGGTCATGGGCAGCAGGTGAAGGCCAGGGTGCCTAATGGGAAGCCCATTGGCTAGTTTTTGAAAATTAAATCTGAAAACTGTGCACATCAGAGGTGACTCTCAGTGAAAACTGAGACTCCACCAGGATGGTGTGGGTGCTAAGTCGCTTCAGTTGTGTCCGACTGACTCTCTGCGACCCCACAGACTGTAAACCCACCAGGCTTCCTCTCTCCGTGGGATTCTCCAGGCAGGATGACTGGAGAGGGTTGCCGTGTCCACCTCTAGGATCTTCCCGACCCAGGGATCGAACCCGTGTCTCCTGCCTTGGAGGCAGACTCTTTACCATCTTCAGCCACCAGGGAAGGAAGCCTCAGGCAGAGTGGTGGCCAAGACTAATGAGTCACTGGGAGAAGTGCTGATACTGTATTAGGTAAGAAAGAACTGGGGTGTCAAATTCTAGGACCACAAGAATTAAACGTGTAAAAAAATCAATTTACAAAGGTAAGAGGGACTGGAGGAAATTACCCCCAGGTAAGAACAGCAGTTGCATCAAGCATCTAGTGATGTGACTGTTTCCCCTCTCTTCCAAACTGCTTTCCCTCCTTCTCCTCCCCCTGAGTCCTGTGTGTGTGTGTTTTATTATTGTAATTTTTAATGGTGTCATCCATCGTAAATCTCCGTGTTGGCGGTCGTGGTCGAATTCCCCAATTAACAAAGTAGCGAGTCCAAACTTTATGAGGGTTCAAGGGCTGTTGGGGGTGATGGGGCCAAAAGGGGCTGGCTCCAAACCTTGCTTCTCTGCATGGCGGCTGGAAGCCAGGGCTGGGGTCTGGGGGAGCGTGCCCCGATGCTCCTCGTGGGCGAGCTGCCTCCCCTCACGGTTTGTCAGCCTCGGGAGGAAATAGCACCCTGCATTTATAACCTGACTAATGCCTTCTCCTCCTGGAGCCCTCCCAGGTTTGGGGGATATTAAACGTCTTGGCAGGTCCGCACTCAGCTGCCACCCCTGGGGTCCAGGCCAGATGTTAGAAGTGAAACCCTATTTTTAACAAGGTCCTCCTGCTATTTCTTTTGGGCGCCTTCCAAGCAGTTCCATTTTACACCAAATTCCACGTTGCGGCAGGTCAGCGGGAATAGGTCTGCAGCTCTTGAGAGCAGCCTGCCCGTGCTCAAGTTTTTCTCCAGCAAGATAGTAGAAAATTAGGACAGAAAGTGGGGGCTGGGGTGGGCGGCGGGGTGGGGGGTGGTTTAGATACAGACATTGAAACGTAAAGTTGACGTGCCTGTGTGCAGTGCTTGCAGATTGCAGAGTCAAAAACAACTCTCAGCGAATGTTTGTGCTTTTGACCATGAATGAAACTGGGGTTAGCGGTTTTGTGTGACTTCCCCGGGCAGAAAAGGTAATCCTCTGGCGAGACGAATCCATCACACCCAAAAAGAAGTGAACTGATGATAAATTAGCCCCCAAAGATGAGGGGATGGTATCTTATTCTCCCACCTTGCCTAGTTTACAGCTTCTCAGAGAGAGAGTGAGTGTGTGTGTGTGTGTGTGTGTGTGTGTGTGTGTGTGTGTGCACGCGCGCGTGTGTGTTCCTCTCTTTGATTTATTGGACCCAGCTGCCACTTAACTGGGCTTCCTTGGTGGCTCAGACGGTAAAGCGTCTACCTGTAATGCGGGAGACCTGGGTTCGATCCCTGGGTTGGGAAGATCCCCTGGAGAAGGAAATGGCAACCCACTCCAGTAGTCTTGCCTGGAAAATTCCATGGATGAAGGAGCCTGGTAGGCTATAGTCCATGGGGTCCCAAAGAGTCGGACACGACTGAGCAACTTCAGTGGTTCAGCACTTAACTGGGCTCAGTGGTAAAGAATCTACCTGCTAGTGTAGGAGTCTTGGATTCGATCCCTGGGTCGCGAAGATCCCCTGGAGGAAGAAATGGTAACCCACTCCAGCATCCTGCCTGCTCTGTGTCCAGGGATGTTCCAGAAACAAGGAAGCACTGCATAGACCTTCGCAGTCCACACTTGTGTTTCCAAAAATGGTCCCATTGTCGGGTACCATCCCCGTTTATTTCTTCTTCATTCACTCAGTTGTGTCCGACTCTTTGCGACCCCATGGACTGCAGCGCGCCAGGCTTCCCTGTCCATCACCATCTCCCGGAGTTTACTCAAACCCATGTCCATTGAGTCGGGGATGCCATCCAACCATCTCATCCTCTGTCGTCCCCTTCTCCTCCTGCCCTCAATGTTTCCCAGCATCAGGGTCTTTTCCAATGAGTCAGCTTTTCGCATCAGGTGGCCAAAGGATTGGAGTTTCAGCTTCAGCATCAGTCCTTCCAGTGAACACCCAGGACTGATCTCCCTTAGGCATGGACTGGTTGGATCTCCTTGCAGTCCAAGAGACTCTCAAAAGAGCCTTCTCCAACACCACAGTTCAAAACCATCAATTCTTCGGCGCTCAGCTTTCTTTATGGTCCAACTCTCACATCCATACACGACTACTGGAAAAACCATAGCCTTGACTAGACGGACCTTTGTTGGCAAAGTACTGTCTCTGGTTTTTCATATGCTGTCTAGGTTTGTCATGGCTTTTCTGCAAGGAGCAAGCGTCTTTTCATTTCATGGCTGCAGTCACCATCTGCAGTGATTTTTGAACTGGTCTTCCATCCACATAGCCAGTTGGAATGGATGAGCGTGCTAACCAGGGGCTGCTTGGCATTCATTGATTGTAGCGTTGGACTGATGGCCAGAGCTGGTGGGTTCTCTCTCTCTCTCTCTCTCTCTCAGAGGTGGCTCCCGTGAAAGTCATGTTACAGACCTCACAAGCACACAGGCTCTGTGTCATCTGTCCAGCAGGAAGCGTTCCCACCGAGCTGCTCTCTCAGCCTCGTTCCCATAAAACTGTAGTCTCAGTTCCTCTCTTTTTCTCTGCGATGTGGGCCCTGATGCGATAAGGGTTCTTGTAGCCCTGGCAGCGTGGCGTGGCCCCTTCCCACGGGAACTGCAAGTAAGTCATGGGTTCTTCTCTCGGTGGCCTTAATGTCTGCGTGTCGTCACTCACTCATCTCCATAAATCAAAATCTCGTGGATTCAGTTGGGACAGTGAGGTTGTTCCTTCCTCTCTATACAATTTTAGAATTGAAAGGGACCTTGGCGATCACCTAATACCACCTGTTTGTTGGTCAGAGAAGGGAGCCAACGAGGGCAGGCCTAGGCTGGTGAAATTTGTTCTCTCCATGAATAAAAAGTTGTTGTTCAGTTGCTTAGTCGTGTCCGACTCTCTGCGACCCCACGGACTGCAGTGTGCCAGGCTTCCCTGTCCATCACCATCTCCCGGAGCTTGCCCAGACTCATGTCCATTGAGTCGATGATGCCATCCAGCTACCTCATCCTCTGTCGCCCCCTTCGTAATAAAAATAAACGGTAGCAAACATGTGGAATGTTGTTCAAAGACTTAGGGACCAAATAGCAACACACACCCTCTGGTGACAAGCAAAAATATTTCCAGGTGTTGCCCATGTCCTCCTCTGGCCGACAGAAGTGCCCACACTTCACAAGCACAAACCGCTGTTCTAGACCAAGGGAACAGACCCTTAAATAGAGGTGTCCTGCGGCAAAGTGGTATATATGCTTCTCACAAAGGCGGCCTGGCGAGGTCTAGTGAGAGATGGCCCAGCTTCTTAACGCAGGAAATGAGAGGCTTCCAAGGCCACACTCGGGTCTGCAGCCTCTTCACTGCTTTTGAGAAGGAGAGTGAGTCCTCAGTTCCTTGTGTCCGACCAGCCCAGGTTACTGTGACGGTCTTGGGTCCCGTCGACTAGCACCTAGAAAGCTCTGATGCTGCCGGCTGACACTTAGGGAAGCCCTCAGTGAACGGCGGCTACTAGTACCGTCACCTTGTCAATCACTCCGAGCAGAAGGCGCGTCTCAGGGCCTTTCCGGCTGCTGTGACAAAAGGCTGCAGACCCAGTGGCTCATGCACCCGAACACTTCATTTCTCACCATTACGGAGGATGGGAATTCGCAGGTGCCGGCAGAGTCGGTGGGGGCTGCTGAAAGGCCAGGAAGGTGTTGTGGGGAAAAAGTCGTACATCGTCCTGCAGGGTAACAGTCATGACCTGCGTGCCCGTGTCGATGTTTGGACACTAACCCCATTCGTGAGGACCCCACCCTCGCATCCTGATCACCTCCCGGACACCACCACCTGAGGGAGTGGGTTTCCAGTGCATGAACATTGGGAGACAGGCATTTAGTCCATAGCAGTAAGCAATGAAGAACAGATACAGGGGAGACCGTGACAGCTGCTTTTGTGTGATCTGTGTCTGCGGGTCCACATATATATACATGCACATGTGTCTGTGGGTACACATATATAAATGGCAACCCACTCCAGTATTCTTGCCTAGAAAATTCATGGAGGCAGGAGCTTAGTGGGCTGTGGTCCATGGGGTCACAAAGAGTCAGACACGACTGAGTGACTTCACTTTCTTTCTTTTCTTTACCACATATATATACATACATGTGTACACAGATACGTGTATATATGGGCTTCCCAGGTGGCACAGTTGGTAAAGAATCCCCCTGCCAGTGTAGGAGATGCCAGAGACCCGGGTTCGATCCTTGGGTCAGGATGATACCCTGGAGGAGGAAATGGCAACCCACTCCAGTATTCTTGCCTGGAGAATCCCATGGACAGAGGAGCCTAGCGGGCTACAGTCCATGGGGTCCCAGAGAGGTGGACACAACTGAGCTACTGAACACACAGACACATGTAAAAGTGTGTATTTACAATATACACATAATAGTCAAGTTGGCGCACTTTTCCTATAAAGGAGCATATCTTAAATAGTTTTGACTTTGTGACCCATCTGGAGGAGGGCATGGCAACCAACTCCCGCATTCTTGCCTGGAGAATCCCCATGGACAGAGGAGCCTGGCGGGCAACGAACACTTGTACTTTCAGTTGCGGCCCATGATGTATCTCTTGCGTCTACTCAGCTCTGCCATCGCAGTGTGAAAGCGACCACAGATAGCATATCAGCTCATGGGCAATGACTACTCCAGTAAAACTTTGATATATAAACACAGGCAGCATGGGCCCTGGGCTGCATATCCATGGTCTAGACAATTTTCATGTCATGCCCGCTGGCTTTGGATAGCTGTCAGTATTCCCAGTATCAAGTCTATGAAGTCCTCAATAAACACTCTGCATTTAGTGCCTCAAACAAATGCCTTCAATGCTGCCTTTACTGTTAAGAGTTGGGCACGCTCAGTCGTGTCCAATTCTTTGCAACCCCATGGACTATACAGCCCACGGGATTCTCCAGGCCAGAAGACTGGAGTGGGTAGCCGTTCCCTTCTCCAGGGGATCTTCCCAGCCCAGGTGCCTTTGTTTCAGCTGAAGGGGAAACACTGTCTACACAGCTGCCCAAATATTACGTATCTGCCTTTCTCCGCTGAATAAGCAGTGTTTCCAAGGGCCAGTGAGTGATTCTTTAGCAGGTTCTGCTGATGAATCAGGCCGACATTAATTGGGCAGGACGGTTCACTGCACAGCTCGAATGGTCTGGGAGGCCATTTGTGAAAGAGGTCCGGCTTAGTGGTTTAGCAGGAAACAAAACATGTGCTTCGTTTTTAATCTGTTTGGGTTGCCTAGTGGGTGAGGCACGTCCATGCACACCTTGCTTTTCTCTCATGAAACTAGCACCTTTCACCCCAAATGGGAGGAACATTGCTCTTCAAGATCTTTTTTCTTTTTTTTTAATGTTTTTAATTGAAGTTTAGTTGATCTACAATATGTGTTCGTTTCGGGTGTTGAGCCAGTGAAAGTGAAAGTCGCTCAGTTGTGTCCAACTCTTTTCGACCCCATGGACTATGGGATTCTCCAGGCCAGAATACTGGAGTGGGTTAACCTTTCCCTTCTCCAGGGGATCTTCCCAACCCAGGGATCGAACCCAGGTCTCCTGCATGACAGGCGGATTCTTTACTGTCTAATCCACCAAGGGAAAGTTGGATTTTATGCTGCATTTTTGCAGGCAGCTTCTGTACCAGCTGAGCCACCAGGGAAGCCCCATCAATGTATGTATTTATATGCTTTTTAAACTTCTGTTACCTTATAGGTTATTGCATGGTGTTGACTATAGTTCCCTGTGCAGTGCGTTTGGTCCTTGTTGGTTATCTGTTCTCTGTATGGGAGTGTATATCTGTTCATCCCATATCCCTTCCCTACCTTCCCTTTTAGTAACCATAAGTTTGTTTGCTAAGTCTAGGTGCCTGTTTCTGTTTGGTAAATAAGTTCATTAGTGCTTTTCTTTTTTTATAAAGATTCCATATATAAGTCATATCATTTGGTTTTTGTCTTTCTCTGTCTGACTCACTTCACTTAACATGATAATGTCTAGTTCCATCCACGTTGCTGCGAGTGGCATTGATTCATTCTTTTTCATGGCTCAGTAATATTCCATTTTCTATATGTACTGTGTCTTCTTTATCTGTTCATCTGTTGATGGACATCTAGGTTGTTTGCATGTCTTGACTATTGTGCCTAGTGCTGCAGTGAACAGATGGGTATATACTTAACTCTTGATGGTCTTACTGTGCTTTATAAAAAATGTAGTATAAAATCCAACTTTCCCTTGGTGGATTAGACAGTAAAGAATCCGCCTGTAATGCAGGAGACCTGGGTTTGATCCCTCGGTTGGGAAGATCCCCTGAAGGAGGGCATGGCAACCCACTCCAGTATTCTTTCCTGGAGAATCCCATGGACAAAGGAGCCTGGCGGGCTACAGTCCACGGGGTCACGAAGAGTCAGACACGACTGAGCGACTAAGCACCTTTCCCATCTTATTGTGATTATACCCTTTTTTCTCCTCAGAAATGCTCTGACTTCACCTGGCTATCCCCCCATTACTGTGTGTTAACCTGGATTCTCTGACTTGCTTTTGAGTGGCAGGAATCCACCCATGGTGTTTATAAATGAACCAGAAGTGGGCGTGGTGTAGACCTGAGGAGTGTGTCACTTAGGGGGTGTGGTTCCTGTGGGTCTGTGGTTCTCTGCTGTGGTGGGGTTGGTTAGATATTTTCGGTTGTCGTGACTGGGGAAGGCTTGCTACTAAATACTAACATCTAGTGTGTTATGAGGCGTCCCCACTGGTGCAGTGGTTAGGACTCCGCACTTTCACTGCCGTGGGTTCAGTCCCTGGTTTGGGAACTAAGATCATGCAGGGCAGGGCACCATATGCCATGCAGGGCAGCCAAAAAGAAAACCAACCAACCCCAAAACAGAAAAGAAGCATCTAGTGTGTAGAGGTCATAGATGCTGCTAAATATCTTGTAATGCCTGGGACATAGCACTCCTCACAACAAAGAGCAGTTTGGTCCAAATGTCAGGCGTGTCATGGTTGAGAAACCCTCCTGAGGAGTGCTTCATCGGGGATGCCTCCTACTAAGTAGTGGGCAAGTCTGCGGGCTTCAGCGACTGTTCCAGTGGACCCCAAGGGTGCTCGCACTGAACCGTCATGTGGATCGGTCATCCAGGGTCCACCAAGCTCTCTGTTCTGCCCCTTTTCACCAGCTTCCACACCTGCCACTGAGCAAGTTCTGAGTGTTTCCGTCTCTACCTACTGATACCCTGGTTTTTGTTCCTCCGCGTCTCTTTGAGTGGAAGAAGGGGTGCGCTGAAAGCTGGGGGAAGGCTGAACAGGCTTAAGGCACAGAAGCCATAGGACTGGCAGACTGCAAGTGAATATGCTCAGTAGCCCTGGAGTCCGATTGGGAGGGCTGGGTGCTCATGGTTTTGGAGGCTGGGCCACCCCAAGGGTAACATCCTTCCCGGAGATGGCAGTCTTCCAAGATGACTGCAGATGGAATTTTGCACGCCTTCCCCCAATACGTATGTTTAAACATAACCCAGGTCCGTAGAGTCAAAGCTACGGTTTTTCCAGTAGTCATGTATGGATGTGAGAGTTGGACCGTAAAGAAAGCTGAGCACCAAAGAATTGATGGTTTTGAACTGTGGTGTTGGAGAGGACTCTTGAGAGTCCCTTGGACTGCAAGGAGATCCAACCAGTCCACCCTAAAGGAGATCAGTCCTGGGTGTTCATTGGAAGGACTGATGGTGAAGCTGAAACTCCAATGCTTTGGCCACCTGATGTGAAGAGCTGACTCAGTGGACAAGACCTTGTTGCTAGGAAACATTGAGGGCAGGAGGAAAAGGGGACGACAGAGGATGATGAGATGGTTGGATGGCATCACCGACTCGATGGACATGAGGTTGAGCAAGCTCCAGGAGTTGGTGATGGACAGGGAGGCCTGGCGTGCTGCAGTCCGTGGGTTCGCAGGGTCGGACACAGCTGAGCAGCTGAATGACAATCCCCAGTGGAATATTTGGAAGTTCAGTCTTTAGGAGTTGGTCGGGTCCCGCGGATGGGGGCTTCATGAATGCAATTAGTGCCCATGTAAGAGCTTTCTTGCTCCTTCCACCTTGTGAGGTTACGGGGAAAATGTAGTCATCTGTGTGGTCCATAAAGTGGTTCTCAGCAGACAGTGAATGTGCCAGTGCCTTGATCTTGGAGTTTAGCCTTCAGAGCTGTGAGAAGTAAATGTCTGTGGCTGACACCACATAGCCTGTGGGATTTTCTTACAGCATCTGGAACGGACAAAGACATACACCAGAAGCTTGACCTCTCTCCGCCCGCTGCTCCGTCAGTTGCTGAGATGTTATCTGTCAGGGGCTCTGGCCACAGTCCACGCTGTGCCCTGGGTAGACGCTCCGTAGAAGCTTCTAGGTGGAATTTTGTGGTGGGCTGAGAGATGGGTGTCCAGCCACGAGCTTGGAGCTAGTGCGTGGCATCTGTCAGACCCCGAGGGTTGATCTCGGGACCCAATTCATAAAAGAAAGGAAGGGTGCATGGGAGAGACTGCAGGCGGTCCTGTGCGTGCTTAAATCATGCAGTCGTGTCCGACTCTTTGCGACCCCGTTAGCTTGTCTGTCTGTGGGGATTCTCCAGGCCAGAATACCGGAGTGAGTTGCCCTTCCCTTCTCCAGGGGATCTTCCCAACCCAGGGATCGAACCCAGGTCCTCCCGCGTTGCAGGCAGATTCTTTAACCGTCTGAGCCATCAGGGAGGGGAGGTGGTCGTGGAGAGGCTTGCATGAATTAGGAAGCATTCTTCAGTTAAAAGCAAGACCTGGTCAATTGTGGGCACCGTGGTGGGGCTGGTGGGTGGTGTCTTGTTATTACCCCCAGTGGGCGTGGTCCTGCTTGGGACCTTGTGAAGGTACCGGGAGGGAAGCAGATGACTCTCAGTCCATCGTCCTGTCCCACCTGCTGGTGGAGACACGAATAAAGAGATGGAAAAAGCCAGTGGGTCAGATGGTTACCTGGGAAGAGCTGTGTAAGACAGAAACCACTGTGGCCCAGAGTACATAGGAAGGGAGTCCGTGGGGTTGGGGCGTCTCTCAGCCGACTATACCCGCTCTGCTCTGTCCGCTGACCTGGGGCTTTTCTCGTGCACCCTTGCCGGAAGCTGAGTGAGAGAGCTTGGAGATTAAGACTCTCTGCGTGGCGGTGGAGATACGGAGAATAAGGTCGTTGGTGAAGACAGGGGTGGATGTTTCTGTTGTGGTGGGAGTGGTTAGGGCTAAGGAGGGCCAGAGACAGAACAAGTCGGAAGGAAAAACATAAGGCCGATTTGCAAAGGGTCTTCTTTGGCTCATGCCCTTCTGGCAGTGGGAACGGAGGGACCCTGTGTTGGAGAGAGAGCCTCCAAGGCGCTCTCCTACACAGCCTCAAGTAGGTGGTTCCGGCTTGTAAAAAAATAACACAGGAAGTTAATAGCAGGCTCTACAGTATTATTCTGGAAATAAATATGAATCAAGTGCCTATTGCATATATTCTTAATAATCAGGCCATGAGGAGGAGGGGTGGGTGGAGAGAAAGGGACGTTTGCAGACAGGGCTCTCCTTGCGTGGAGCAGCATTGCCATCTTGCTGACCGTTGCGTGTGTTGCAGAGGCTGGCTGTATTTGTTGACCCGCATGGAGGCTGGGGGACCTGGGGGCGGGCGGCCCATCATCCGGCTGATGAAGGGGGGTGTCCTAGGAATGTGAGGTGGGGAGGCAGAGTGCAGGCTCCCCCGTGAGACTCCCTGCTAACGCCCCTACCCATCCCAGCACATAGGATGAGCCGATCTTGTTGGGAAGATGTTCATAAGTGATGGAGGTGGGGTGCCTGGGACCCCCCCCCCAAACAGGTGACAAAGCAGAGGGGAAACTTATGCCTCAGACCATTCCCCCCCACCCACTCACAGGCCCCCAAAACCTCCTTCCTGGCCCTGCAGCCTCCTTCATTGACACGGGCCTCGTGTGTTACAGCAGTCTCCTTCTTTGAAACGCGCCTCGTCTGTTACGTGTAGTCACCGGGTCAATCTTTCTCCCTGCATACTTTCATCCTAGCAGCTCCGCGCCCGCCTTATCTGTGAGCACCTTTCACCTGCCTGGTGTTGTCCGCACGTTCGTGCAGAAGCATTTGACGAGGGTGCTGCAGGGGCTTTGCAGGATGTGGGGGACCCTTCAGCCCTTAGCCAAGGGGGTGAGGAACATGCCCAATTCAGTAAAGCGGCTCAAGGTTACCCTCGATGGGTGCAGAACTGCCTCTGTTTTTTCCCATGGTTGGTGGTGAGTTTCATTTGCTCTGAACGCTTGGGAGGGGGCTCCTGCCGACAGACACCAGCGTGAGCTTCTGGAAGGAGCTGTGCAGAACCCAGGCAGAGAGAGCCTGGGGTCCGACTTCTGTAACGTCTATCCCGGGGCAGACTGTGGCCTCTATTTTGCTTTTAATGATGCTGGAAAGGGTTAGTTGGGGTGGGGGGAGGGGGAAACTTCCCTGGCAGTCCAGTGGTTAAGACTCCCAAGCTCCCAGTCAGCAGCGGGGGGTGGGGGACACGGGTTTGATCCCTGGTCAGGGAACTGTGGTAGCCAAAAAGTTTTTTTAAATAATAATAACAATAATAATAATAATGTGCTGCCTCTGCTTTCTTGCTTTCTTTTTTTTTTTTTTTTTTTTTTTTAAAGCCTCTGCTGTTTTGCCAGCTGATTCATGCAGGCACACCTTGGTCTGCCATCTGTCTCTGGAACACCACCCACACGAGAGGCCAGGCGTCCTATGACCACGTCCCCACCCCACTGCCCCGTCCTCATTAGGCGTGTCTGACCCCCCCCAGGGGTGCCTCGTACGAGTCCAGGCCTCACGGAACCCCGCCCACCCCACCTCCCCTGTGTTTCCGCAGGTTTTTCCCACTCGGCGTTCACGTTCGGTATCGAGAGCCACATCAGCCAGTCCAACATCAATGGGACGCTAGTGCCGCCGGCCGCCCTCATCTCCATCCTGCAGAAGGGCCTGCAGTATGTGGAGGCCGAGATCAGCATCAATGAGGTAACATGGGCCCTCCTCCCGGGGCTTGGGGAGGCGGGGGGAGCAGGACGGAGGCCCTGCAGCCCCCACCCCCGGGGAGCCTGGGCAAGCTGGGAAGACCTTAGCTGGGGAGTTCGCCACGGCCTCTCCCAGTGCATTAGGGTCCCCGTCTCCCTTTGTGGTAGTCCTTTTTTCTCCAGCAGGGGATCCCAGTGCTGTGATACCCAAGGAGCCAGCTCCCAAGGCCCCATAGATGGTTGTGGACTGGTTGGTCACGGCGGTATCACTGAGAGAGGCAATGCCTAGGCAGGTTTATAAGAAGTCCGGACTCCAATGCCTAGGCAGCTTGATAAGAAGTCTGGACTCCCGGAAGAGGAGATGGAGAAGGAAAAGGAGAAAGGGGTCTGGGGTTCTCGAGGTTCTGAAGATAGGGGCCTGGAATTCTCAAGGAGGAGGAAAGGACAAACATCTTTTTTTTTTTCCCCTTGACATTCCTAAAGTCTGAGTCACATAAAACGTTTGTGTTTTTTTTAAGCCTGAACTGATGAGTACATAAGAAACAGCTCAGTTTAAACTCTGGACTAAGGATTGTATAACAACAGTCCATCTCCTGCTTGAGGACAGTTTCTCCTTCCTGAAAACCTTCTGGGTAATCCTGTTATCTTAAAATGTAAATTTTGGGAGTGGGTCTGGTAAAGTTTTCACAAACTTTGAGACATTCTTTTGATTTATTGTAATAATTAATGAGAAAGGAGATATAATTCCCTTGTTAACACTAGTAACACTCCATCTAGTCAAGGATATGGCTTTTCCAGCAGTCCTGTATGGATGTGAGAGTTGGACTATAAAGAAAGCTGAGCACCAAAGAATTGATGCATTTGAACTGTGATGCTAGAGAAGACCCTTGAGAGTCCCTTGGACTGCGAGGAAATCCAACCAGTCCATCCTAAAGGAAATCAGTCCTGAATGGTCATTGGAAGGACTGATGCTGAAGCTGAAGCTCCAATCCTTTGGCCACCTAATGCAAAGAGCTGATTCACTGGAAAAGACCCTGATGCTTGGAAAGACTGAAGGCAGGAGGAGAAGGGGATGACAGAAGATGGTTGGATGGCATCACTGACTCGATGGACATGAGTTTGAGCAAGCTCCAGGAGTTGGTGATGGACAGGGAGGCCTGGCGTGCTGCAGTCCGTGGAGTCGCAGAGTCGGACACAACTGAGCGACTGAACTGAACTGAAAACTAGTGAGTGGGCACTCTCCATCCCCCTTCTGATGTCTGTGTCGGAAGCTTTCTCTGTCCCATTTTATACTTTAATAAAACTTCTACTACACAAAAACTCTTGAGTGATCAAGCCTGGTCCCTGGTCCGGAAGCTAAATCGTCTTCTTGGGAGATCAAGAATCCGACACCATTCACCGTAAAGCTATCATCATGATGCGTTGAAAGGGATGCTGATTTATATGGTCGTCTCTCAGAATCCGCCAGGAATTGGTTCCAAGACCTGCCGTGGGTACCAAAATCCACGGGGTGCTCAGGTCCCACAGTCAGCCCTTCTGTATCCACAGATTCCGCCCGCCATGGAGGGCAAACACAGTGGTAAACGCGCTGAAAGACATCCACGTGTGGTGGACCCTGGGAAGTCAGACCCACCTCCTTCAAGGCTCAGCCGTGCCTCATGACGGGCGTGGGCCTGCCACGGGCACAAAAATCACCCTTCCTCCTGGATGTCTCTCAGCAGTTCGGTCGAAGAGGGGCCCTGTGAGTCATTTCACCTAGAGTCTGTGTTTTGCGTGAACCTGACCGAGGGCACTCCCAGAAGATCAAAGTGGAGAGATAAGTACTTTGAGTTCAACAGGGTTATTTCAGGCGATGACTGTGTTAGAGCGCTCACTGAACAGCTGCCTCCGGGAGGTTGGGACCAGACGTGTACATTTAAGTCACTCCTGATTTGCTTAAATACCCTCCCTCTTTATATATAGATCAGGGCTTGTGAGTATCGGGTCCAATTTTACACCAGTTTTTAAATGGGTTATTGTAACCTTTTTTAAAACTCAACATTCTGGAAAACTAAGATCATGGCATCTGGTCCCATCACTTCATGGCAAATAGATGGGGAAACAATGGAAACAGTGACAGAGTTTATTTTCTTGGGGCTCCAAAATCACTGCAGATGGTGACTGCAGCCATGAAATTAAAAGACGCTTGCTCCTTGGAAGAAAAGCTATGACCAACCTAGAGAGCGTATTAAAAAGCAGAGACGTTACTTTGACGGCAAAGGTCCATCTAGTCAAAGCTATGGTTTTTCCAGTAGTCGTGTATGGATGTGAGAGTTGGACCATAAGGAAAGCTCAGCGGCAAAGAATTGATGCTTTTGAACTGTGGTGTTGGAGAAGACTCTTGAGAGTCCCTTGGACTGCAAGGAGATCCAACCAGTCCATCCTTAAGGAAATCAGTCCTGAAATGTTCATTGGAGGGACTGCTATTGAAGCTGAAACTCCAATCCCTTGGCCACCTGATGCAGAGAACCGACTCATTGGAAAAGACCCTGATGCTGGGAAAGATTGAGGGCAGGAGGAGAAGGGGACGACAGACGATGAGATGGTTGGATGGCATCACCAACTCAGTGGGCATGAGTTTGGGTAAACTCCGGGAGTTGGTGATGGACAGGGAGGCCTGGCGTGCTGCAGTTCAAAGGGTCGCAAAGAGTCGGGCATGACTGAGTGACTGAACTGAACCTTTTTAAAGATAAAGGGTGAGGGATCGAGACAGCTCCCCTTCCCACCTGCTTTGCTTCCGTCTGGGGACTGGCCTGTGATGACTGGGTCTTCCCAGAGTCTCGATCTGACTCCGTCTGATTGTAACTGCACTTAGCGCCCTTTCTCCTTCGTCCTGCTCCCTTTATCTGTACCCCACCTCTATCCCGCATACTGCTGTGCCCCAGGTCCCCGTTTTCTGTTCCAACATGTCCAGCACAGCTACCCCGTTCAGTGGCCACACGCCCCTCCCCTTTACCACCAGAAGTCTACTTCCACGGTCACCCCCACCCTCGAGCCCATCTCCCTGAACCCTTCCACACTTTCCTCCACCTGCTCTTCCCCTTTCTCATCCTGGCAAGCCTGTCTTGTCTTCGTAGCGTTTGCCTCCACTTTCCCTTCGGCTTTTACGATCACTGAAGTAGCGTATCTCACGTTCTCTCACGTGTCTTCCTCTGCCGTTTTCCAAGTCCCGGCATCTCTGAGAACCCTCGGCTGTCTGGCGACACTGTGGGCTTTCCTGCCCGACAGGAGGCAGTCTCCTCTTTCATTGTCTTACATTGGGTGCCCGGGATCTTCCGCTGGCAACGTGACCCCATCTAAATCTCTTTTTTTCTTTCTTCTCACAAAACAAGTGTGAGGATTAGGGATACAGGACCCCAGATCTCAGATTGTGTGAGGCTGTGATTGGATTTCCCTACACACATACACACATATATAACAGGTACATATATGCACACACATACTCACACAGGCACAGATACACACACATACCCACAGACATACACACATGGGCATACACAGACATACACACACACGTACAGGCTTCCCTTGTAAAGGCAAAGAATCTTCAGCTGGTAAAGAATCCGCCTGCAATGAAGGAGACCCAGGTTTGATTCCTGGGTCGGGAACACCCCCTGGAGAAGGGAACAGCTCCCCACTCCAGGATTCTGGCCTGGAGAAGGGGTCACAAAAGTCAGACACGACTGAGTGACTTTCACTTTCACACACACACATATGCACATACACACCCAGGGTCCATGCTTTTCATCTCCATACCTTCTCTCCCTTGGCAATTCAAAAATCCAGCGTTGCCTAGAGGAGACTGAAAGGTCATCTGATTTGTCACTTAGCTTTCCGGTTGTTACAAGTGAGACAGTGTGCGTTTAGAGTTTAAGCAAGGTAGTGCTTTATTACTCTGCACAGTTACTACCTTTTACAAAATCATCATCCACCTGGGGCATGAATGAACGAAGAAGAAGGTGATGTAGAAGCCGGCTGGCCAAACGGTCAACACTGGCCACTCCATCGGCAGAATCAGGGGATGGGGGCGGCTTCTTTTTTCCATATTCTACATTGTTTTCTGTCGTCTCATAATTTTCAAATATCGTGTAGTATCCGGTAGTCAGCTGGGGTGCTGTTTCATTTGGGTACTGTGTAGTTGATACGTACGTCCTTCAGTTCTTCCTGATTTGTGAGGGAAAAAACAGTCTAAAACCTGTCTGCACATCTAGCAGACACAGCGAGAGGCCCTGAGTTTTGTGTGACTCAAATAATCAGAGCACCTTCTGAGGAAAGGACTGTCTCACTCTCTCCTGTGTTTTCTGAGTGGGTAGGGAGATTTTTTTCTTTTCATCCTCGATGGAAACTAGGAGACTCAGAGGAAGCTGAGGAAATAGGCGTGGTAACTCAGTGGTGCTGTCCTTAGCAATATCATGGCTGCATCTGTCTGCACCGTGAGTCCCTGAAAGTCACTTCGCGTGGCAGTACGTGCGTTTGATGACATCAGATGGACAGAAGCGCTCACAGTCAGAGTTGAGCGGGCAGGAATGTCCAGCTTGAGCCCGAGACTTGTCAGGGCATCTGGCAAGGGTGGGGTCTCTCTCCCTCTGCACACTCCACTCTTGAGGACCACACCGTTCCTCTCTGGGGGTGGAGCGGGGGGCATCCTATGCACTGCAGGATGTTGGGCGGCATCTCTGGTCCCTCCCCGCTACTTGCCAGCTGCACCCCCCGCAGTCGTGACCAGCAGACACACCTCCAGGTTTTCCAGACGCCCCCTTCCCCCTGAGGGGCAGGATCACCCCCTTCCATTGAGACCACTGCGTCAGCGGGGCAACCCTCGGGTCGTGACGGGGAATAGGAGGCTCAGGGTGGGCCCCCTGACATCTGGATTCACGTTGCTATCGACCGAGTACTGGGTGTGTACTGGCCGCCCCTTCCCAGTCCAAGTCCCCGCCTCGCCCGGGCCCCAGGCACCTGCGTTTCCGACCCAGGAGACGCCCAGTCGGAACTGACCCCCACCCCCCCACCGGGGACTCTGTCCGCAGGACGGCACGGTGTTCGACGGCCGCCCCATAGAGTCCCTGTCCCTGATCGACGCGGTGATGCCGGACGTGGTGCAGACGCGGCAGCAGGCCTTCCGAGAGAAACTGGCCCAGCAGCAGGCGGCCGCGGCGGCGGCAGCCGCCGCTGCAGCAGCCGCAGCGGCAGCGGCCACGACGGCGGCCCCCGCGGCCGTCTCCCAGCAGAACCCACCAAAGAACGGCGAAGCCACGGTCAACGGGGAGGAGAACGGCGCGCACGCCATCAGTGAGTGCAGGGTGCCCGGTCTCAGCGGGCTTCTCTGGTGTCCTCCAAGTCTGGCTGGGTTCGCTGGACGGTGCCCTGCAGGCCACGGCTAGCGTTTGCTTACTCTGCACCCAGGAGAGCTTCTTCCTCCAATTTTTCCATCGAAATCCTTAGGCATGATGTTCTCTTTTTTGTTTTAATTGGAGGACAATTAATGAACAGTATTGTGTTGGTTTCTGCCATCCATCAACACCAACGTCTGCATAGATATACATAGCTCCCCTGCCATCCATCAGCATGAATCAGCCATAGGTATACACATGTCCCCTCCCTCTTGAAGCTCACTCCTAGCTTATCTCAGCCCTCTAGGTTGTTTATAGAGCTCCCTGCATCACAATAGTATACTCCCGCGCAAGGATGCTAAGTCGCTTCCATTGGGTCTGCCTCTTTCGTGAGCCCCGTGGACACTCTCCTGCCAGGCTCCTCTGTCCATGGGATGCTCCAGGCTAGAATACTGGAGTGTATGTAGCCATTCCCTTCTCCAGGGGATCTTCCTGACCCAGGGATCGGACCGGCGTCTCCTGCACTGGTAGGTGGATTCTTTACCATCCGAGCCACCAGGGAAACCCAGAGAACCTGCTGCCTACAAATTCAGAGACAGCTTCTAGGAAGTTCTACGTTCAGAGTGTGCGTGTGTGTGCGTGCATGTGAGTCTCTGCCAGTGCGAGTGTGTTCTTCCCTGTTTTGAACGCCCCTTCCCTCCGAGCAGCTGTGCATCCCTGAGGCAGCAGCTTGTCATCTCTGGGCCGAGCCTCTCCCCACTGGAGTCGGGACATGGCTCCACCGCTGGGCAGAGAGAAGGGCCAGGCTGCCATGCAGGACGGCTTCAAGAACTGTCTGTGTACAATGTCAAATCAAATGACCTTCCAATAATCAGTGTTCACAAGATTCGCAAGGATGGGGGGCCAGGAAAGGAGAAGAAAAGATAACGTGGCTTGTGCCTACACGTCACTCGTGGGCTGGCCCACTCCCCTGGGGTCTCTCCGTCACGGCGCTCAAAGTAAAACAGGAATAAGGTGGACGTCCTTGCTTGCTTCAGCCACCAGCCCAGAAGGTGAAAGTCCCTGTTTTCTTCATCTTTCACCCCAGAAAGGAAGCATAATTGGTGAGCTTTGAGAAATCTACTTACCTACTACTGTGACAGAAATCTTGCAAACTTTTAAACTGAACCGTGTCTTTCGTTCTAAAACCCCAAGGGAGCGTAGCCTCATGGAGACAGGCACACAGCTTAAGTTGCGCTGGAAGCTCCCGGCTCCTCCTTCGTTTGAAGGGGCCTCTGCAGTGGGGTTAGTTTCCACCTGAGGGCTGGCCACCACCCCCATCAACCTCCCCCTGACAGACATACACACACATGCAGCGTCCACTGGTTTCCAACTTCCATTCTGTCCCACCTGCTCTTGTTAAAAGGCAGCTGCAGCCAGACATACAGAGTCTGAAGTTAGACTTCATCCTGACCTTCAAGAAAGTTCTTCCATGCGCCACATAGAAGGGAAAAAAATGGGTCCACTTTTCAGGACTTTGCTGGGGGCTCAGATGGTAAAGAATCTGCCCACAGTGCAGGAGACTCAGGGTCCATCCCTGGGTGGGGAAGATCCCCTGGAGGAGGATATGGCAACCCACTCCAGTATTCTGGCCTGGGGAAATTCCAGGACAGAGGAGCCTGGCAGACTACAGTCCATGGGGTCGCAAAGAGTCGGTCATGACTGAGCTACATGACTACAGCATGATCCGGGATGAGTCTCTTCTGGGTGGCATCTACCGTGACTTGTCGCCACCACCCTTTCACAACCTGGAGTCCCCGTTGGGTCGTCTGGGGTGTGGCTGCATGTCTTCGAGAGCCTGGAACACACTTGGCTCCGGTAGGAAAACAGCATTTGAGTCCCAAGACCATGAGGGTGTTTGCAGGCCGAGGGGTTGTGGGTGGTGAGCCTTCTGGAAGAAAGATGGTGTGTCCACATGGGAGCTCCGTAGGTAAGCAGGTGACACCTCAGGAAGGTGTCTTATAAAATCACTTGTCCTGTCAACAGGAAGGAACTTTGGCTGAAAATACTTTATGTGTATCCTAGTTATTCCCAGTGTCACTTGAATTGTAACTTGCATTCTAGCAGCAACGTTTGCAACTGACTTGTTCTTCAGTTGCTAAGTTGTTCACCAGTAAAGATCTCGTCTGCCGATGCAGGAGACGTTTAAGAGATGGCGGGTTCGATCCCTGGGTTGGGAAGATCCCCTGGAGGAGGAAACAGCAACCCACTCCAGTATTTTTGCCTGGAGAATCCCCATGTACAGAGAAAGTGGGTCACAAAGAGTCCGACATGACCTAGGGACTAAACAGCACCAACACAGCTTACGTTCTAGGCGTATACCAAAGAGCGAGATAGCCTTTGGTATTCAGAAACCCCTAATTTCACTTGTATTGTTGTTCATTCATTGGTGTCTGACTCTTTGAGACCCCATGGGCTGAAGCACTCACGTGTTCCCTGTCCATCACCATCTCCCAGAGTTTGCTCAAACTCACATCCATTGTGTCGATGACTGCATGCAACCATCCCATCCTCTGTCGTCCCCTTCTCCTCATTGACTTCTTAAGAAAATATAACAGAATATGCTTCTTTTTACTGTAGAGGTAAAAGAGAAGGAACCTTCAAAGTCTGCTCAAGAGACAGCTGTCTGTTGTTTCTTTCCAGTCTTATTCCCGTTGTTATTACCTATGAGCCTGGCCCTAGTTAGAAAGAATAAACACCGGCTGTTACTCCCCTATCAGATTGGGAGGCTGTGAGGAAGTGTGGCTTCACAGAAGGTTACACAGAAGCCATCACCTGGTTATAATCGTCACAAGTGAGCTGACATCACAGCAGAGGAGGTTGTCTGTAAAGCTTACATGCTCTGAGGAGGGATGGGTTTCTTTGGTGTCAGCCACACACGTGTCCTGTCCTGTTCCCCTTGGCAGATAATCATTCGAAACCAATGGAAATCGACGGAGACGTGGAGATCCCGCCCAGCAAGGCCACCGTCCTTCGGGGCCACGAGTCCGAAGTGTTCATTTGTGCCTGGAACCCTGTCAGTGACCTCTTGGCTTCAGGGTAAGGGGTCAGGCCGGGGGTGCCCGGGGTCCAGGTGTTCAAGTCCTCCAGGGTCAGGTGGGGGGGTGCCTGGGGTCCAGGTGTCTGAATCCTCCAGGATCAGTTTGGGGGCTGCCTGGGATCCAGGTATCCAAGTCCTCCAGGGTCAGGTTTGGGGGGTGCCTAGCGTCCAGGCATCCAAGTCCTCCAGAGTCAGGGTTGAGGGATGCCCAGGGTCCAGGTGTCTGAGTCCTCCAGGGTTAGGATTGGGGTGTGCCCAGGCTCCAGGTGTCCAAGCCCTCCAGGATCAGGGTTGGGGTGTGCCCGGGGTTGAGGTGTCCATGTCCTCCATGGTTAGCTTTGGGGGGCACCCAGGGTCCAGGTGTCCAAGTCCTCTAGGGTTAGCTTTGGGGTGTGCCCGGGGTCCAGGTGTCCGAGTCCTCCAGGGTTAGCTTTGGGGGGCGCCCAGGGTCCAGGTGTCCAAGTCCTCTAGGGTTAGCTTTGGGGGGTGTCTGGGGTCCAGGTGTTCAAGTCCTCCAGGGTTAGGTTTCAGGGGTACCCGGGGTCCAGGTGTCTGAGTCCTCCCGGGTTAGGTTTGGGGCATGCCCGGGATCCAGGTGTCCCAATTCTCCAGATCAGGCTGGGGAGTTCCCAGGGTCTGGGTGTCCAAGTCCTCCTGGGTCAGGTGGGGAGTTCCTGGGATCCGGGTGTCTGAGTCCTATAGGGTCAGATGGGGGGAGCCTGAGGTCTGGGTGTCCGAGTCCTCCAGGGTCAGGTTGGGTGGTGCCCAGGGTCCAGGTGGTCAAATCCTCCAGGGTCAGGGTAGGGGGTGCCACGGGGTAGGTTGGGAGGTGCCCAGGGTCCAGGTGTCCGAGTTTTCCAGGGTCAGGTCAGGGTGCCCGGGGTCCAGGTGTTTGAGTCCTCCAGGGTCAGGTTTGGGGTGTCCGGCATCTAGGTGTCCGAGTCCTCCAGGGTTAGGTTTGGGGTGTGCCCGGGTCCAGGTGTCCGAGTCCTCCAGGGTCAGGTTGGGGGGTACCCGGGGTCCAGGTGTCCAAGTCCTCCAGGGTCAGGTTGGGGGGTGCCTGGGGTCCAGGTGTCTGAGTCCTCCAGGGTCAGGTTGGGGAATTCCCGGGGTCTGGGTGTCCAAGTCCTCCTGGGTCAGGGGGACAGTTCCTGGGATCCAGGTGTCCGAGTGCTGTAGGGTCAGGTGGGGGGAGCCTGAGGTCTGGGTGTCCGAGTCCTCCAGGGTTAGGTTTGGGGTGTGCCCGGGTCCAGGTGTCCGAGTCCTCCAAGGTCAGGTTGGGGGGTACCCGGGGTCCAGGTGTCCAAAGTCCTCCAGGGTCAGGTTGGGGAGTTCCTGGGGTCTGGGTGTCCAAGTCCTCCTGGGTCAGGTGGAGAGTTCCTGGGATCCGGGTGTCCAAGTCCTCCTGGGTCAGGGGGACAGTTCCTGGGATCCAGGTGTCCGAGTGCTGTAGGGTCAGGTGGGGGGGAGCCTAAGGTCTGGATGTCCGAGTCCTCCAGGGTCAGGTAGCGGGATGCCCGGGATTCAGGTGTCCAAGTCCTCCAGGGTCAGGTTGGGGAGTTCCTGGGGTCTGGGTGTCCAAGTCCTCCTGGGTCAGGGGGACAGTTCCTAGGATCCAGGTGTCCGAGTCCTGTAGGGTCAGGTGGGGGGAGCCTGAGGTCTGGGTGTCCGAGTCCTCCAGGGTCAGGTTGGGGGGTACCCGGGGTCCAGGTGTCCAAGTCCTCCAGGGTCAGGTTGGGGAGTGCCCAGGGTCCAGGTGTCCAAGTCCTCCAGGGTCAGGTAGCGGGGTGCCCGGGATTCAGGTGTCCAAGTCCTCCAGGGTCAGGTTGGGGAGTTCCTGGGGTCTGGGTGTCCAAGTCCTCCTGGGTCAGGGGGACAGTTCCTAGGATCCAGGTGTCCGAGTCCTGTAGGGTCAGGTGGGGGGAGCCTGAGGTCTGGGTGTCCGAGTCCTCCAGGGTCAGGTTGGGGAGTGCCCAGGGTCCAGGTGTCCAAGTCCTCCAGGGTCAGGTTGGGGAGTTCCTGGGGTCTGGGTGTCCAAGTCCTCCTGGGTCAGGTGGAGAGTTCCTGGGATCCGGGTGTCCAAGTCCTCCTGGGTCAGGGGGACAGTTCCTGGGATCCAGGTGTCCGAGTGCTGTAGGGTCAGGTGGGGGGGATCCTGAGGTCTGGATGTCCGAGTCCTCCAGGGTCAGGTAGCGGGGTGCCCGGGATTCAGGTGTCCAAGTCCTACAGGGTCAGGTTGGGCAGTGCCCAGCGTCCAGGTTTTCAAATCCTCCAGGGTCAGGTTGAGGGGGACCCAGCGTCTGGATATCCAAGTCTTCTAGGGTCAGGTCGGTGTGCCCAGGGTCCAGGAGTCCTAGTCCTCCAGGGTCAGGTTGGGGGTGTGTTTGGGGTCCAGGTGTCCGAGTCCTCCAGGGTCAGGTTGGGGAGTGCCCAGGGTCCAGGTGTCCAAGTCCTCCAGGGTCAGGTTGGGGGGTGTGTGGGCTCCAGGTGTCCGAGTCCTCCAGGGTCAGGTTGGGGAGTTCCCGGGGTCTGGATGTCCAAGTCCTCCTGGATAAGGTGGAGAGTTCCTGGGATCTGGGTGTCCGAGTCCTGTAGGGTCAGATGGGGGGAGCCTGAAGTTTGGGTGTCCGAGTCCTCCAGGGTCAGGTCGGTGTGCCCAGGGTCCAGGTGTCTGAGTCCTCCAGGGTCAGGTTTGGGGTGCCCAGGGTCCAGGTGTCTGAGTCCTCCAGGGTCAGGTGGGGGGTGCCCAGGGTCTGGGTGTCTTGAGTCCTCCAGGGTGTGGTGGGGGGGCGCCCAGGGTTGAAGTGTCCGAGTCCTCCAGGGTCAGGTTTGGGGTACCTGGGTTCCAGGTGTCCACGTCCTCCAGGGTCAGCTAAGGGGTGCCCAGGGTCCAGGTGTCTGAGTCCTCCAGGGTCAGGTGGGGGTTGCCCAGGGTCTGGGTGTCTGAGTCCTCCAGGGTGTTGTGGGGGAGCACCCAGGGTCAGGGTTTCCAAGTCCTCCAGGGTCAGGTTTGGGGCACCCAGGGTTGAAGTGTCCGAGTCCTCCAGGGTCAGGTTTGGGGTGCTTGGGATTCAGGTGTCTGAGTCCTCCAGGGTCAGGTTTGGGGTACCCGGGTTCCAGGTGTCCGAGTCCTCCAGGGTTAGTTTGGGGTGTGCCCAGGGTCCAGGGCACAGGTTTGGGGTGCTTGGGATTCAGGTGTCCAAGTCCTCCAGGGTCAGGTTTGGGGTACGCGGGTTCCAGGTGTCCGAGTCCTCCAGGGTCAGCTAAGGGGTGCCCAGGGTCCAGGTGTCTGAGTCTTCCAGGGTCAGGTGGGGGGTGCCCAGGGCCTGGGTGTCTGAGTCCTCCAGGGTGTTGTGTGGGGCCACCCAGGGTCAGGGTTTCCGAGTCCTCCAGGGTCAGGTTTGGGGCACCGAGGGTCGAAGTGTCCGAGTCCTCCAGGGTCAGGTTTGGGGTGCCTGGGTTCCAGGTGTCCGAGTCCTCCAGGGTCAGCTAAGGGGTGCCCGGGGTCCGGGTGTCCGAGTCCTTCCTCCTGGGACAGACATTCCCTTCCTACGTCGTGTGCAGCATCTTCCTAGAGTGTACGGAGCAGGGCTTTGAGTGGGGGGACCTCTTGGGGTGTCTAAGACTGTGCAAAAGTCCTTATTCAGCTGTTTTCTCAGCCACGTGGAAAGCTATGCACAGACGTTTAAAATGATTAAGGACACCTACGGCTGGAAAGAGAAAACCCCTGCAATTTTTTTTTTTTGAGCAACGTTATAAAGGCGGGGGGACCCAGCCGTGCGACAAGCGGCGGTGGGCGGTGCTTGCTCTGGGACCGGGCGCTGAGTGCCGCGTGTGTTCCTCGCGCAGGTCCGGAGACTCGACCGCCAGGATATGGAACCTGAATGAGAACAGCAACGGCGGCTCCACGCAGCTGGTGCTCCGGCACTGTATCCGGGAGGGGGGCCACGACGTCCCCAGTAACAAAGACGTCACCTCGCTGGACTGGAACGTAAGCCGCCTCCCTCCCGGACGCCGTCGGGGAAGCCGGTGCGGCCCCTGGGGCCTCAGCCAGGGCTGTGGCGTCGGATGGAGCTGGGGCGGACCCCAGGAGGGGGACGGGATTGTGGATCAGCCCACCTGGGGATCTGGGTGGGCCCCCCACCCCACCCCACTCCACCCCCCGCTTTCTGAGCGCTGCTCCTGCGGCTGTCCGCATCGGCACACCGCCAGCCGGATGGTGTTCAGCAAGCTACACGTCGGCAGGAGCAGTCTGGCGGCTTTATCGGGGAGCCTGTCATGTGGGGGTACCCTGTGAGGTGTGCCCAGGGAAAAGCTGACTTCCCACCCGAGCCTCAGCATCTGTGCCCGGACATACACACAGCTCTCCAGCGTCTTTTCACTTTTTCTTTATCACGTTCTTTTTTTTTGGTTTTGGACTATACAGTTTACTTATTTATTTTTTCTGTTTTCCATTTTATTTTTTTTTAATTTATTTATTTTAATTGGAGCCTAATTACTTTACAATATTGTAGCGGTTTTTGCCATCTACTGACATGAATCAGCCATGGGTGTACATGTGTCCCCCATCCTGAACCCCGCTCCCACCTCCCTCCCAGTCCCATCCCTCAGGGTCATCCCAGTGCTCCAGCCCCGAGCACTTGTCTCATGCATCCAACCTGGAATGGCTATCTCTTTCACATATGGTAATATATATGTTTCAATGCCATTCTCTCAGATCATCCCACCCTCGCCTTCTCCCACAGAGTCCAAAAGACTGTTCTGTACGTCTGTGTCTCTTTTGATGTCTCGCATATAGGGTCATCGTTACCATCTTTCTAAATTCCGTATATATGCCTTAGTATAGTGTATTGGTGTTTTTCTTTCCGGCTTACTTCACTCTGTATAATAAGCTCCAGTTTCATTCACCTCATTAGAACTGACTCAAATGCATTCTTTTTTAATGGCTGAGTAATATTCCATGGTGTCTATGTACCACAGCTTTCTTATCCATTCGTCTGCTGATGGGCATCTAGGTTGCTTCCATGTCCTAGCTGTTGTAAACAGTGCTGCGATGAACATTGGGGTGCACGTGTCTCTTTCAATTCTGGTTTCCTTGGTGTGTATGCCCAGCAGTGGGATTGCGGGGTCATATGGCAGTTCTATTTCCAGTTTTTTAAGGACTCTCCACAGTGTTCTCCACAGCGGCTGTACTAGTTTGCATTCCCACCAACAGTTTATCGCATTCCTGTGTGTCCTGTCATTTCATCACAGACTACTTCTCTCATCAAAGTGTCTGCAGCTGTTTCTCAAAGCTCGCTTAGGTCTCCCAGAGTCACACAGTGTCTTTCAAATGGTGTCTTGTTGGTGTCATCAATGGTGATGGGGTGTGCTGTGTTTTGCTTGGCCCCTGGCCTTGCGCTGGTTTGGGGTGGGGGAAGTCTGGGACCTTCCTGGTGGTCCAGGGGTCAGGAGTCTGCCCCTCTATTGCAGGGGCCGTGAGTTCAACCCCTGCTCGGGGAACGCAGGTCCCGCGTGCAGCCTCTAATAAATAGTTTGTGTTGGTGTGTGTTTCTGGCCCACAGAGCGATGGGACACTGTTGGCTACGGGTTCCTACGATGGTTTTGCAAGAATATGGACAGAGGATGGTAAGTAGTCCTGGCCCCACCTCCCTCGCGTTAGGGTTGGAGGAGGGGGTGCTGTGAATTGTCATCCTCCGGGGTTACAGACCTGGCGGGTCTCAGAAGTCACCCTGCTTCCTCTCTTTCTTTCTAACATACCAGGTAACCTGGCCAGCACCTTGGGCCAACATAAAGGCCCCATCTTCGCCTTGAAGTGGAACAAGAAGGGGAATTACATTTTGAGTGCTGGAGTAGACAAAGTGAGTGTTTGCGTAAGATACACTGCTTTTTCATCTGTGTTTAGTCTCTCGGGAAACATCACGGTTTCTTGGAATTCTGAAAATTCTGCCTCCCCTTAAGAAATCAAAGGGGCCTTGTTTAGGTTTTGTGAGCTTTGGTGATCTTGATCTTCTGGAATTCTAGAAGCCTCTGAGTGAGAGACTGTCTCCCGTGATGAATCAACTATGGCAGGAATAATAGCAATGTTCTTGAAACTGATACGTTCTCAGGGAGGAAATTTAAGTTAGGGACACTGGCTTTGACCCTCAGTGAACTAAAATCCTATGAACCACACAGTGGAGTGGAGGATAAAACTGTGAATTGGTCTAGAGCTTCCCAGGTGGCGCTAGCGGTAAAGAACCCGCCTGCCAGTGCAGGAGACTTACAAGCGACGTGGGTTCGATCCCTGCATCGGGAAGATCCCCTGGAGGAAGGCATGGCAACCCATTCCAGAGTTCTTGCCTGGAGAATTCCATGGACAGAGAAGCCTGGTGAACTTATAGTCCATGGGGTCACAGAGAGTCGGACACAATTGAATTTACTTAGCGCTGGAGCTGGCCTGAAGTTTTTCAGACACACTCAATGCTGTCAGTATTTCTCCAGGAACATTAACGCAGTTGATACAAAAAGAGAACCAGTCCTTCGTAGAGGAAGATCTTTGTTAAAATGTCATTGACAGGGAGGTGTCAAGTTTCCAATTTGGCTGAAAATTCCACTTGAGAATTAATTCCAAATGTTTTGCATCGAGCTGCCTCCAGCTTCTTCCCCAAGTGTCTCCCCAACACTATAATGTGTTCATAACCATTCGTGACTTCCTTTGTCTTCTGGGGTTGGAGATCCTTTTTTTTTTTTCTCCTTAATATGGGGGGGTGGTGAATGCATATCTAATACCACCTTTTGGGGCAATTTTCCAATTGTAAACCTGCAGAATAATACCCCAAAAGGCGGTATTAAATATGCATTTTTCCCCCCCAATAGTTTTTCATGTTTGGGAATTCCCTGGTGGGTCCGGTGCTTAAGACTCTGCTTTCCAGTACAGAGGGCCACACGTTCCATCCATGGCTGAGGAAGCTTAAAGATCTCACGTCCTGTGGAACCAAAAATCTTTTCATTTAAAAAGGAAAAGGTTTTTTTTTGTTTTTTTTTTTTTTTAATGATAGGTTTTCAAGTTTGAGGATATAGATGGGATTCCCACCAAAATTGGTAGTTTCCTGCATATCAGTTATGGCTGCCGTTGTCCGGAGGAGTATAATGAGCAAACACGTGTGGCTGAGTTCAAAAGTGTGACGTCTGGGTGATTTAAGTCTGTAAGACACACCCTGGATTCCAAAGAGCGGGCAAAAAAGACGCAGGCCACGTGATACGAACATATTGATTCATGTTGAAGTGACAACATTTTCACCGTACTGGAGTGAAATAAACTATATATTGTGAAAATCGGTTTTACTGGTTTCTTTCTTTCTTTTTCTTTTTTTTAAATTTTTTACCGTGTCTGCTAGAAATTTTTTAAGTTGAGCAGTGCTGGTTTAGAAAGAAAGAGGAGCTCGCTGTGTTCTCGTGTGTGACAAATTTTTCATGAGAAAACGTTGCAGGAGGCACCGGTATTTAAATTTTTTTTTTATTTATTTTTTTTGCGGAGCACAGACAACCATAATCTGGGATGCTCACACAGGAGAAGCCAAACAACAGTTTCCGTTTCATTCTGGTGAGTATTTTCGTATTTTTCCTTTTTTTTTTTTTCTCTTTTACTTTTCTTGTTTTTAATTCAAAAATAAGAATTCGGAGTCCTGAGACGGGTCTCTTAAAATAAGGGTGAATGCTCGGAAGAAGGCATGCCTCAAGGGCAGTGCTGAGCGTGCGGGGTGGACGTTTGCTGATACATCGGGCGGCCCCGAGGTGATGTGTTGGCAGATATCCGAGGGTCTCTCCTGCTGGGCAGATGTGGGTTCCTGGTGATGCTCAGACCCACAGGGCTGGCCCCCAGGACTCCCCAAGCCAGCGTGATCCACCTCAGTACCTGGGAGGGGTCCACGCAGGCGGGGAGGGGTGTGGTTCTGCAGGACCAGGCTGAGAGGAGAGGTTCCCCGCAGGGCCCTCGACACGAGTGTGGCAAAGGCGCGCGGTCATTCGTTCCCTCCGGGCTCGGCCGGCAGAGCCCCGGAGGCCCCCGTGCATACCTCGCGTCCCGGAGAGGCAGTCAGCCCGTGTCTTCTGTGTATGTCTGGTGACGGGGCAGAACCTTGCCAGGGTTCTGATTCCCGGTGCGTAGCACCAGTATGCTCCTGTGATGGGGGCAGATGTCTGTACCACACACAGCTCTGGCTTCTGATTTCCTCAGAGAGTCCTGTGCCCAAGATAAACTCGAAAGAGTTTTCATCTTGAGGACTCGTGTATTGAGTCTTTCTGCAGGATGTAAATTTTCCCCAGAGCATTCCCAAGGTCCCAGGCTTTCTATCCCGTGGACCATGTGTCTCTTCTGTCCTCAGGGAGCTTCTGACCTGGGGTGTTGCTGCCCATGAAATCGACCCGTATCCCGTCGCTGGGTCGGCTCTGGTTGTCATTTCCTGTTGCTTTTTAGCGTGAAGCGGTGTGTTAGACGCTGTCCAAGATGGAGGAGGAGGGAGGGAGCGTGCTTTTGTTCAAGCTGGAGGGACAGCCGTCCTCAGCATGTGATGCGTTGATCTCAGCAGCTGCCTTGCCTCTCCGGAGGTGTTCCCCATGAAGGCCTGGTCGGGGTGTCCTTGGTCAGCAGGAAGCGTTAGGCCTCAGAGCCTAACAGTGTTCCACCTCTCAGCATTGAGAAAGAACAGGTTTAAAACAAGTGCAGGGGCTTCCCTGGCAGCTCAGACAGTAAAGAATCTGCCTGCAGTACAGGAGACCCAGGTTCAATCCCTGGGTCGGGAAGGTCCCCTGGAGGAAGGCAGGGCAACCCTCTCCTGTATTCTTGCCTGGAGAATCCCATGGACAGAAGAGCCTGGCAGGCTACAGTCCATGGGGTCACAAAGAGTCAAAACTGAGGGTCTGATTTTTTTTTTCACAGTTTTCTGCCACTTGGCCATGAGAAGGAATAGATTACCAATAGAATGTTTTAAAATTTTTTTCAATAGACTGTTGATGATACTGTCCAAGCCACAAGGGTCAAATCATGACTCAGATAGGACCTAACTAGTGGCTCAGATTGTAAAGATCTGTGTGCAGTGTAGGAGACCCAGGTTTGATCCCTGGGTTGGGAAGATTCCCCTGGAGAAGGAAATGGCAACCCGCTCCAGTATTCCTGCCTGGAAAATTCCATGGACAGAGGAGCCTGGTGGGCTATACAGTCCATGGGGTCGCAAAGAGTCAGACACAGCTGAGTGACTCATAAGATGGGTAATACCCAGCGGCTTAGATAGGTCTCAAGGGGGTTCTGCAGTTAGGGGGGAAAAAAAAAAAGTCAGACTCCCAAGTACTACATGCTGGGTGACATACCATTTATATCTCAGTCCAGGGAGGGGATGGTGGGCCAGTAACATGGCCCAAGGGAGGTTCCGGTGGTGTTGGAACACGCTTGTGGCTCTTGACCACAGTGGTGGTTACATGCATTGGCCCTTGAGATCATTCACCATCTCCCAGAGTTTGCTCAAACTCATGTCCATCGAGTCAGTGATGCCATCCAACCATCTCATCCTCTGTCATCCCCTTCTCCTCCTGCCTTCAGTCTTTCCCAGTATCAGGGTCTTTTCCAATGAGTCAGTCCTTCCCATCAGGCAACCAGAAGTATTGGAGCTTCAGCATCCATCCTTCCAGTGAATATTCAGGGTTTATTTCCTTTCGGATTGACCAGTTTGATCTCCTGGCTGTCCAGAGGACTCTCAAGAGTCTTCTCCAGCACCACAGTTCCAAAGCATCAAATCTGTAACCTTTTCTCAATTAAAAATTAAAAGGAGAAGGCAGAGTGAAGCTTGCCTGTACCTGGAGCGGTGCAGATGGTCAAACGTCATTGGCCAAGTGTGAGCAGGGAGGTCACCCGGACCCGCTGGAACAGCTGAGCCCTGGATCATGACTAATGGGGGGAGGGCAGGGTCCCAGCAGCAGCGTGGATGCAGAACGACGGCCCCAGTCAGCTGAGTACACAGCGTCCTCCGTTCTGATGGCCGGGGCTCAGCACACATTAGTTTTTAAGGCCAGGTGCCGCTCCCCATCCCAGGAACCGCGTGCCAGATTGTCACCCTTCCAGGCGTATTAATTGCACGCCCGAAGGCACAGACCAGCCTGGGACATGTGTGACTTTGCTCATGCGTGCGGCGTGAAAAACAAGGGCAGCTGCGGGCTTTGCTCCCTCGCTCCCTGGATCATCCCGCTGAGTGGATCCGGCTCCTTCATTCTGTCGGGCGCGTGTGGCACATTCAGCGAGAGCCGTGGATCTGTGCTGAGCCCCGCCTTCGTGGGTTGTTGAGAAAAAGCCAGCGTTGCCTCTCCACGAAACGCTCCCGCCCTAGGCTCTGTGAGGGGATGGGGCTAGACATGGAAGCTGATGGGGTCCGTCCTGCAGTTCTGGAAGGCAGGAGGGTGGACGGGGTGCACCTCTGGTTTGAAGGTTAAGAACAGGGGCTTCCCTGGTGGTCTGGTGGTTAAGAGTCTACCTTTGCAAGGCAGGAGACTCAGGTTCGATCCCTGACCCGGGAAGGTACCGTCTGCCACGGATCAAGTAAACGCGTGCCCTCCAACTACTGAGTCTGTGCTCCCTGACAAGAGAAGCCGCTCAATGAGAAGCCCCGCACACCTCAGCTAGAGAGTCACTCACACAGCAACCAAGACCCATCACAGCCAGAAACTGTTCAGTCACTCAGACGCGTCCGACTCTTTGTGACCGTATGGACCGCAGCACACCAGGCCTCCCTGTCTATCACCAGCTCCCGGAGTTTGCTCAGACTCATGTCCATCGAGTCGGTGATGCCATCCAACCATCTCATCCTCTGTCATCCCCTTCCCCTCCCGCCTTCAATCTTTGCCAGCATCAGGGTCTTTTCGAGTGAGTCAGCTCTTTGCATCAGGTGGCCAAAGTATATTTTAAAAATTAATAAATATATGTTGAAGGCTAAGGATGGGAGGGGGTCGTCCAATTTATCATGTCCTGGGTGAGCTGAATTCTTGTCCTACGTCACACATGAGACAAGGTTGGGTATTTATCAGTTGATGAAGATCTGAGCAGAGGCTTGCAGGACTTAACCCTCCTTTTCCGTAGAAGCAGGGACGTGTCCGGAGAGAACGAGGGGTGCTGAGTCGTCTCCTGGGGAGGATGGCATAAGGGAAGAGGGCCGTCACATCCCCCAAACCTTCACAGAGGTCTTAAAGCCAGCGGCCCCTGAGAAAGGCCCAAGACCTAGAGACGGTGTCCATCCTGAGGCCACCTGTCTCCTCTCAGATGTCCTCGTCAACTCAGCATCTTCAAGCTGTGGAATGCAGTCACGGGTTGTGGGGCATTTCTTTTCAACACTGATACCTTGAACGTGGGGCTTCCCTGGTGGCTCAGATGGTGAAGAATCTGCCTGCCGTGCAGAAGACCTGAGTTCCGTCCCTGGATCAGGGAAGATTCCCTGGAGAAGGGAATAGCAACCCACTCCAGCATTCGTGCCTGGAGAATCCCATGGATGGAGGAGCCCGGTGGGCTGCAGTCCACGGGGTCGCAAGGAGTCGGATATAACTCAGCGAGAGGCACATGCTCGTTGAACTTACGCTGTGAAGTCTTTTTCAAATTCATCACTCAGCCCAGTGGTGATCCTGGGAGCAGCAAGGTGCTTCTCTCCTCCCGTCCCATCTGCACCAGGGGAGCGAGACGCTGTGTGCTCAGGGCACCCCAAGCGTCACTTTGGGTGATGCTTTCAGGGTAGGGGGGATCTCTGGAGCCGTCTGGTCGTCCGTGCAAACATAAACGACAGACCTCAGGGTCTGTGACGGACCGAGGCCGTGTTGGCACGGCGCGTGTTGCTTCATCACATGGTCAGATTTCTCAGCTCTGCTGCTGCTCCTTCTGAGTCAGCTGAGGTCTTCACACCCGCTGAACGCCCGTGTCATCCCCTCTCCCCCACCCCCTGCCCCCTTGGCCTCTCCGCAGCCCCTGCTCTCGACGTGGACTGGCAGAACAACACTACGTTTGCCTCCTGCAGCACGGACATGTGTATTCACGTCTGCAGACTCGGCTGCGACCGCCCCGTCAAAACGTTCCAGGGACACACGGTGAGTGTGAGTCCTCACTGTGGGGCCTCGTGTTCGCGAGAGGTGTGTGGGGAGCTGGGAAACCGGCCAGTCTCTGCCTGGGATGAAAAGCCCACTTACTGTGACTGCTGACTCATTCTCCTACAGCCTCCTCGGGGCTCTTGTAGCTACACCTCTGATGGTCAGCTATCCACCTGGGTTGGCAGTGGTTTTTTTTTCTTTTTTAAATATCTGGTATAAGCCAGGTGTTGGATTTTGCAGGAAAGACTTTAAAGTAGCTATTATTAAAATGTCTGAGGACATAAAGGGGTGGGCGGGGGAGTGACTAAGAATATCAGTCTTAAACTCAGCTTTGAAATAACTTACTGGTTTTATACTGGTTTCTAGGTAAATTCATTTGGCTTCCTTCTTAGATGTGATTTTTTTTTCCCCCCTTGGAGAAATATGGCTGAGGGTGGCTGGTTGTATAGGGCGTATGACTGTGCACTTTATATCAAGGAGGAAGGAGAAAAGGAAATGTGCCTGAAACCTGGGGTGGTGCTTGCTTATCCAGGGTGAATGCAAGCAGGCTTCTTGCAGAGACGACAGGGCGCTCCTGCCCCCTGCTGGAAGCTTGTGTTAGTTCAGTTCCGTTGCTCAGTCTTGTCCGACTCTTTGCGACCCCCTGGACTGCAGCACGCCAGGCCTCCCCATCCATCCCCAACTCCCGGAACTCGCTCAAACTCAAGTCCATCGAGTCGGTGATGCCATCCAACCATCTCATCCTCTGTCGTCCCCTTCTCCTCCCACCTTGTCTTTCTCAGCATCAGGGTCTTTTCAAGTGAGTCAGCTCTTCGCGCCAGGTGGCCAAAGGATTGGAGCTTCAGCTTCAGCATCTGTCCTTCCAATGAATATTCACGACTGCTTTCCTTTAGGATGGACTGGTTGGATCTCCTTGCAGTCCAAGGGACTCTCAAGAGTCTTCTCCAACACCACAGTTCAAAAGCATCTGCTCAATTTTCTTTACAGTCCAACTCTCCCATACATACATGACTACTGGAAAGACCATAACTTTGACTAGACAGACCTTTGTCAGTAAAGTAATGTCTCTGCTTTTTAATATGCTGTCTAGGTTGGTCATAACTTTCCTTCCAAGGAGTAAGCGTCTTTTAATTTCATGGCTGCAGTCACTGTCTGCAGTGATTTTGGAGCCCCCCAAAAGAGTCTGCCACTGTTTCCACTGTTTTCCCATCTATTTGCCATGAAATGCTGGGACCGGATGCCATGATCTTCGTTTTCTGAATGTTGGGTCTTAAGCCAACTTTTTCACTCTCCTATTTCACTTTCATCAAGAGGCTCGTTAGGTCTTCTTCGCTTTCTGCCATAAGGGTGCTGTCATCTGCATATCTGAGGTTATTGATATTTCTCCCGGCAGTCTTGATTCCAGCTGGTGCTTCTTCCAGCCCAGCGTTCCTCATGATGTACTCTGCATATAAGTTAAATAAGCAGGGTGACAATATACAGCCTTGATGTACTCTGTTCCCTGTTTAGAGCCAGTCTGTTGTTCCATGTCCAGTTCTAACTGTTGCTTCCTGATCTGCATATAGATTGCTCCAGAGGTAGGTCAGGTGGTCTGATATTCCCATCTCTAAGAATTTTCCAGAGTTTATTGTGGTCCACACAGTCAAAGGCTTTGGCGTAGTCAATAAAGAAGTAGATGTTCTTCTGGAACTCTCTTGCTTTTTTGATGAACCAGCAGATGTTGGCAATTTGATCTCTGGTTCCTCTGCCTTTTCTCAATCCAGCTTGAACATCTGGAAGTTCACGGTTCATGTACTGTTGAAGCCCGGCTTGGAGAATTTTGAGCATTACTTTACTAGCGTGTGAGATGGGTGCAATTGTGCAGTAGTTTGAGCATTCTTTGGCACTGCCTTTCCTTGGAATTGGAATGAAAACTGACCTTTTCCAGTCCTGTGGCCAGTGGTGAGATTTCCAAATTTGCTGGCATATTGAGTGTGGCACTTTCACAGCATCATCTTTAGGATCTGAAATAGCTCAACTGGAATTCCATCTCCTCCACTAGCTTTGTTCGTAGCGATGCTCCCTAAAGCCCACTTGACTTCGCATTCCAGAATGTCTGGCTCTAGGTTGGTGATCACACCATCATGATTATCTGGGTCTTGAAGATCTTTTTTCTACAGTCCTTCTGTGTATTCTTGCCACCTCTTCTTAATATCTTCTGCTCCTGTTAGGACCATACCACTTCTGTCCTTTATTGAGCCCATCTTTGCGTGAAATGTACCCTTGGTATCTCTTAATTTTCTTGAAGAGATCTCTAGTCTTTCCGATTCTGTTGTTTTCCTCTATTTCATTGCATTGATCACTGAGGAAGGCTTTCTTGATATTCTTTGGAACTCTGCATTCAAACTGTGTTACAGGTCCCAGGCTTTTTGCAGTGAGGACAGAGCGCTCCTGCCCCCTGCCGGACGCTTGTGCTTACTACTCCCGGGCTTTTTACATAGAAGACACAGCGCTCCTGCCCCCTGCTGGACGCTTGTGCTTACTACTCCCAGGCGTTTTTCGGCGAGAACTGAGCGCTCCTGCCCCCTCCCTGATGCTTGTGCTTGCTTACTACTCCCAGGCTTTTTGCATAGAAGACACAGCACTCCTGCCCCCTGCTGGACGCTTGTGCTTACTACTCCTGGGCTTTTTGCATAGAAGACAGAGTGCTCCTGCCCCCTGCTGGACGCTTGTGCTTACTACTCCCGGGCTTTTTGCATAGAAGACAGAGCGCTCCTGCCCCCTGCTGGACGCTTGTGCTTACCACTCCCGGGCTTTTTGCATAGAAGACAGAGTGCTCCTGCCCCCTGCCGGACGCTTGTGCTTACTACTCCCGGGCTTTTTGCATAGAAGGCAGAGCGTCCTGCCCCCTGCTGGACGCTTGTGCTTACTACTCCCAGGCTTTTTTTTTTTCTTTTTTTCTTTCTTTTTTCCCCCAATTATTTTAATTATACCCCCAAGCTTTTTCCATAGAACACAGCGCTCCTGCCCCCTGCTGGACGCTTGTGCTTACTACTCCCGGGCTTTTTGCATAGAAGACAGCGATCCTGCCCCCTGCTGGACACTTGTGCTTACTACTCCCGGGCTTTTTGCATAGAAGACAGAGTGCTCCTGCCCCCTGCTGGACGCTTGTGCTTACTACTCCCAGGCTTTTTGCATAGAAGACTGTGATCCTGCCCCCTGCTGGACACTTGTGCTTACTACTCCCGGGCTTTTTGCATAGAAGACAGAGCATTCCTGCCCCCCCACTGGACGCTTGTGCTTACTACTCCCAGGCTTTTTTTTTTTTCTTTTCTTTTCTTTTTCCCCATTTATTTTTTATTATACTCCCAGGCTTTTTGCAGAGAAGACAGAGCGCTCCTGCCCCCTGCACGCTTGTGTTTACTACTCCCGGGCTTTTTGCATAGAAGACAGAGCGCTCCTGCCCCCTGCTGGACGCTTGTGCTTACTACTCCCAGGCTTTTTGCATAGAAGACAGAGTGCTCCTGCCCCCTGCTGGACGCTTGTGCTTACTACTCGGGCTTTTTGCATAGAAGACAGAGCGATCCTGCCGCCTGCTGGACGCTTGTGTTTACTACCGGGCTTTTTGCATAGAAGACAGAGCGCTCCTGCCCCCTGCTGGACGCTTGTGCTTACTACTCCCAGGCTTTTTGCAGAGAAGGCAGAGCACTCCTGCCCCCTGCTGGAAGCTTGTGCTTACTACTCCCAGGCGTTTTTTCAGCAAGAACAGAGCACTCCTGCCCCCTGCTGGACGCTTGGGCTTACTACTCCCGGGCTTTTTGCATAGAAGACAGAGCGCTCCTGTCCCCTGCTGGACGCTTATGCTTACTACTCCCGAGCTTTTTGATAGAAGGCAGAGCGATCCTGCCCCCTGCTGGACGCTTCTGTTTACTACTCCCAGGCTTCCCCCTCCCCCCAATTTTTATAATACTCCCAGGATTTTTGCAGAGAAGACAGAGCGCTCCCGCCCCCTGCTGGAAGCTTGTGTTTACTACACCCAGGCCTTCATTTCTTTCTTTCTTTCTTTTTAACCCTTTGGCTCTCTTGCAGAATGAGGTCAACGCCATCAAATGGGATCCTTCTGGCATGTTGCTAGCCTCCTGTTCTGATGACATGACATTGAAGGTAAGGCTGGTATGACCCTAGGTGACCCCCAGAACCCCCACGCTGTCTTCAGTCCCAGTGCTGCTCCTGCAGCTGACCGTTCTGTCATGAGCTCCATTGCTGTCTCTGTCGTCTTTTCTCTCTGCAAACGGCGTGCTGCTTGCCCCGGCAGTGAAGCCCTGTTTATTGGCCGTGTTCCCACGGAGCCTCCTTCCATTCCCGAGGCCTTTCTCCCATCCAAGTACTAACTAGACCCAACTGGACCCTGCCTAGCTTCAGAGATCAGACCAGGGTCATATGGACTGCGGCCTCCTCTCCCGCCCCCGGCCTTTCTCACGGGCGCCCCGTGGTAGTCAGCGGACGCCTCTGCCTGTGAAGCACCTGCCCATTGTCAGCCGCCAACCCCGCTGGCCCTGAGCTTCCCAGAGACAAGAGAAACCTCTGCAATGCTCCAGGCAGGAGCCGTGCCCAACTCCCCACACCCCGGTGGGAGAATCAGCCTTTGCTCACTGCGATCCCGTTGTGTCCCCTAGATCTGGAGTATGAAGCAGGACACGTGTGTCCACGACCTTCAGGCGCACAGCAAAGAGATATACACCATCAAGTGGAGTCCCACTGGTCCGGCCACCAGCAACCCCAACTCCAGCATCATGCTGGCAAGGTAATGGACAGACAGCCCACACCCCAGTCTCACTTCCCAAAAGCTCCCTTGATCGCTGAGGCTGTGCCAGCCACGCAGCCGGTAAAAGTCACTCATGTCCCCAAGAGACCACGAGATGCTGTCAGGGTGTCTTGCAAACGTGTTTATGCCCTCAGATGCTAAAGAGTCTACCTATAATGCAGGAGACTTGGGTCCGATCCCTGGGTTGGGAAGATTCCCCTGGAGAAGGAAATGGCAACCCACTCCAGTATTTTTGCCTGGAGAATCCCATGGACAGAGGAGCCTGGTGGGCTACAGTCTGTGGGGTCACAGAGAGTTGGACACAACTGAGCGACTCACACTCAAAGTTACTTAGAAACCAACTAACTCAACCAGAGAGACCGCTCACTGTGCAAGGGCTGCGAGATAGAGCTTATCACGTCATGGCTAAGTTGAGATGAAGATGCTTTTAACCTTGAGGCTGGAAGAAGGAATCGCGTACCTCCAGTCTCTCGGCACTTTGCTTTGATGAAGCTTTTTACTACAGCTGAAAAAAGGAAACAATTTAGCTTGGACCTCGCGCTTGGTCGGGCTTCCCTGATAGCTCAGTTGCTAAAGAATCCACCTGCAATGCAGGAGACCCTTGTGCGATTCCTGGGTCAGGAAGATCCCCTGGAGAAGGGAAAGGCTATCAACTCTAGTATTCTGGCCTGGAGAATCCCAGGGACTGTGTAGTCCATGGGGTCACAAACAGTCAGACACGACTGAGCGACTAACTTCGGGCTTGGTTTACTTGGCCCAACTTGGCTGCAGCTGGGAAGAATGTTGAATGGTGTTAAAAGGTCCCCCAGCCGATACCAGATCCAGTCTAACTGTTCATCCTGGCTGTCCCTTGCTTTTTTGCCACCAGGGACCAGCTTTATGGAAAATCACTTTCCCAAGGTTTCAGGATGATTCAAGCACACTACATTTACTGTGCCCTTTATTTCTGTTATGATTGCACCTGCTTCACCTCGGATCATCAGGCATCGGATCCCAGAGAATGGGGACCCCTGGTATATGCAATAAACCCCCTTAGACGGCAGCATGGGAGGCAGAGGACTAGCCAGTCATTGATACGCCAGAAGGGAGCAGAGTGGTTAGACGTCCACAAAAGCTCATCACTGAGGCTGCGTTCTGCAGTCTTGTGTGTTCCTGGTCCTGGTCCGACGTCACGCAGGATACAATGTTGCCCTCCCAATAGGATATTTTAGTAAGAACCTTGAGGAACACAAGCTGAAGATATTCCAAGTGAAGGAAGGATACCCTGAGGCTTCTGGAAACCATGATCCCACGAAGTGTGGGTGTGTCTGGCCTGGGAAAGACAGGACTTGGGAGGAAGCGGTAGTGGGTTTTTTTTCTGCGTAGTTGCAGAGAATGGGGTGGAGGGGAGAAGTGGCTGGTGGCCCAGCCCTGCTGTAAGTGAGGGGGAGCCCCCCTCCCCTTGTCTTTGTCCCATAACAGTGGGATGAACAGTCTGTTACTGAAAGTGCACGACCCAAGGCCATCTCTCAGAAAACACAGGAAGGAATTCTTGCATCAGCTGAAATGCTGATGAGCTGTTATCCTCTTATTGCAAGTCACTGTCCTGAAGTCCACTTAAAGGTCTAGGAACAAAACAGTGTCTTTTGTTTTGTTTTGTTTTGTTTCTGAATTACATGGTACCCATGACGGGCGTAAGTGAGGCTTCCAGACAACCAAGCATAAAGGGATGGATGTAAGTCCCAGAAGAGGGAAGAAATGCTGGGAGAAACAGCTTTGTGGTGGGTGGGCTTCCCAGGTGGCACTAGTGGTCAAGAAGCCGCCTGCAAGTGCTGAAGATGTAAGAGACATGGGTTTGATCTCTCGGTCAGGAAGACTCCCTGGAGGAGTGCACAGCAACCCACTGCAGTGTTCTTGCCTGGAGAATCCCATGGATAGGAGCCTGGTGGGCTGCAGTCCATGGGGTCGCAAAGAGTCGGACATGAATGGGACAACTTGGCATGCATGCATGCCCGCTCTTCTTTCAGATTTAGACGTAACTCAAATTTGCAGCTCCCGGGAGTGTGATTATATATTTGGATGCGATTATATTTTAATTCGCATGGGATTAAAATTTGTGTTCGCTCACTTAGCTATGTCCCCAAATATGGTTCTCGGCTCTATTTTTGGCATTGTTTTCGTTGGCAGCGATAACATGTGTTGTCAGTGGTGGGACTGTTTTAGAAAATGTCGCGAAGATATATCGTTCATGTCTCAGAGAAATGCAGAAATAAATGAGTGTGGTTGTCAATTTGTTCCCCTAATAACAGCACCCAAAAAGAGAAAGAGATTTATTGTGTGACTTCTTTTTTTTAATTTATCTTAATTGGAAGAGAAACACTTTAGGATTTTGTGATGGTTTTTGGCATACCTCAGCACGAATCGGCCACAGGCATGCATGTGTCCCCTCCCTGGACCGTGGCTCTTTGTTCAGTGCATCTTAAGTCACGTTCTAGAAGAGCAAGACCGGTTTATAGTCTCTGAAAGGTTCAGAGTCTGCGCAGGAGAGCCACTCTTTTACTGTGAGAGTCGCGTCCTCGGGAGACCGGCGGGAAACTACTGGCAGCTGTGGTGAGCTTTTCTGAACCCACGGGCATCCGCGGTGACCTCTGTGTCCTTCCAGCGCCTCGTTCGATTCTACCGTCCGACTCTGGGACGTGGAGCGGGGCGTGTGCATCCACACGCTCACCAAGCACCAGGAGCCCGTCTACAGCGTGGCCTTCAGCCCCGACGGGAAGTACTTGGCCAGCGGCTCCTTCGACAAGTGCGTGCACATCTGGAACACTCAGGTAAGCCCCCTGCATTCCCGCCGCCCGGGTCTCCCCCCTCCCCAGCCCCACACCCAACACAGTCAAGTTCTCACTGACCCGTGGGCTTCCCTGGTGCCTCAGGTGGTAAAGAATCCACCTGCAATGCAGGAGACCCTGGTTCGATCCCTGGGTCGGAAAGATTCTCCCGGTGAAGGGAACGGCAGCCCGCTCCAGTGTTCTCACCTGGAGAATCCCGTGGACAAAGGAGCCTGGCAGGCTACAGTCCGTGGGGTCGCCAAGAGTCGGACACGACTGAGCGACTGACGCTTTGATTTCACTTTCTTGGTGACCCCAGAACCTGAGTTTCCAATCAGGAGTGCCTCGCCTCGGACACATATCTAGACACATCCTCGGTTCCCTGGAGGGGAGCATAAGCCCACCCAGCGCCATCTACCCGGGGCTCTTTGTGGGAGCTGGGTCGCCCCTGCCAGGGACTCGGGTTATGTGTTTTCTGAGTCCTTGGCAGGAAACGTTGCACCCGCCACTGCCCTCCATTGGCAGCAGCAGATATTGCGTGTGGTCCCAGAATGGACCTGCCCTCTTGAACCTCCCTCTCCCCACCCATCTCAAGCCTTCAGGTTATCAGAGAGCACCGAGCTAAAGTCCCTGTGCTCTATCCAGCAGCTTCCCACATTTTGCATTCTCCTCCCCCCCCCGCCCCGCCACCCCCCGCCTTGGCCGTAGTTCTGATTCAGACTTCCCGCAGCCGCCAGAGCCCCTTTCACTGAAAGTTCTATCAGCATCCGTGTCTTTGGAAGCGTCTGAGCTGACACACCCAGCGGGGGTGTGGCCTCGTCAGTGTTCCCCTCTCGAGTGACGGCGCGCTTGCTTTGCAGAGCGGAAGTCTCGTCCACAGCTACCGAGGCACCGGGGGCATCTTTGAGGTGTGCTGCATCCCCCGGAGGGGCAAAGTGGGTGCCAGTGCGTCAGGCGGCTCCGGAAGCGGCACCCTGGGGTTCCCCCGGGCAGGAGAGAGAGGGGATGCATGGGGGAGTGAGGGTTCAGGGAAGGGGTCACGAACGGTCCAGACCCCTGAGACCCACGTGGGCGCGCTCCCAGGGCCGGGACGGGCCTCGGAGATGCCTGTTGGCGAAGGAAGCATCTGGGCTGGGCAGTGCTCTGGGAGCGGACGTCTCTTCTCGCTTCCTGGATGTTGTTTTTCTTTTCTGGCGGAATTGGTGGTTCTCAGCTGGAACGATTGCACCCCTGGAGACATTGGAAGTGTCTGGAGGCATTCGGGCTGTGGGTTCTTTTGGGGGTGTGTGGGGGGCGTAGCTGGCATCTGATGTGGAAACCGTGGCTGCTGCTGGAACTCTCGGGGTGCTCGGGGCCTCCCGCCACAGCAAAGTGCCCCCCACATCCCAGGTGCTGAGCAACTTGGCCCAGCCTTGGCTTCCACGTTTGTCCTCCCACCCGGACCCTCTGGTGACGAAGGCCCAACCTTCCATTCCACCGGTCTCCTGGGTCCCAGTAACCGTCTGCTGGTGCCCTGAGGTGTCCAGCTTGCGGATTCACGTCTGCACTTTGGAATTGCCCTGAGCTGTAAGGCAGGGCGCTGGCTGGCTGAGTGTCAGCCTGCCCCCCTACCCCATTGTGTGCTGACGCTTCAGTTTCCTTCTGCTCCGCCGTGTAGTGGTCTGGTCTGTGACACCCACCCACGGCCGTGGCCTGCGGTTGGGTGGTAATGATGTTTAGATAGTCACCTGTCTGCTAGAGCTGGTCGGAATGAGCCCTGAGTGAATTCACTTTGAATGAATGTTCATTCACGCTGAATGAACACAGAGTGGACTGTGTGCAAATAAAACTTTATAAAACAAGTGGACGGCAGGCTAGGTTTGGTCCACGGGCCGTGTGCCATCCTCTGGTCTTAAGGGCATCTTATGGTGCCTCTCAAGATAACAGGTGCTTTTCTCTCTCCTTCCAGGTGTGCGTGTTAGATCTGCGAAAATAAACACACACAGAAAAAAATATTATAGACACAAGAAGAGAATTCTAATGGACCAGCAGTGAACGTGTGGGGTTGTAGCACTATTCAGACACAATTCCGTCAGCTCTGAAACGGCGCCAGCCTGACCTTAGGGAGTGTCCTTTGAGACCAAGTCATCCCTGGCTACCAGAGTCTCTATTTTTTTTTTTTTTTTTTGGTAACCTTCACCAAGAAGTTTAAAACGGAAAACACACACGCAAGTCCTATCAGAGGGGGAGGAAAAGGAATGGTTTCCACCCGGAACGTCCAGCCCCGGGGGAGCGCGAAGCCGCCAGCTTGACATGGTGCACAAATCGGTTTCCACCCAGAACAGGCTCTGATGGTTGAGAGGAACGAAAAAAAAAGGAAAGGCTGTGCCAAAACGAAAAGAAGGAAAAAAAATGCTGTGATAAACCAAAAGGGGAGGAAAAAACGCCTCCTGTCAATGGGTTTTTTGTTTCTTGGATTTTTCCCTAAAAATTTGGACATTACAGTTAAACTCTCACAAGGACGTTCGAAAGACCAGTTTGTATGGATGAAATGGGTACCTTTGTAATCCCAACAGTTTCTATTTTCTAGAATCTTTGTCCCCGTGGTTTTTCTATGGGCTGGAATCCTGTCGTCTTGGTTGGTGGGGTTGGGGGGTGGGGGAAAGGGGCGGGCCTTGGGTCCGAGGTGGAAACTGTTCCTGGGTGTCTTGCTTCTTTGCTGTTGTTTCACCCACCGGAGAGACAGCCCCTCTCTCTTGGATGCGGTGACAGTCTCTGACGACAGCTTTCTTGCCTGCATCTTCCCCTCCCCAACCCCCCACGCCCATCCCCCTCCCCACTACCTTCCCCCCTCCCTCCCCCATGCCCCTCCCCCCATCCCTCTCCCTCATAGTCACCTCCCATCTTCTGTCTCAAGGGCACTTTCAGCGCATAATAAGTGCTTTATGCAAGAAGGCAGGGCAAGGGGGACTTTTTACAGGAGGGGGAAGAAGAAAAAAAAGTGACTTATAAGAGAAAGAGCCCGGAGTATTTTTGGAGAAGAAAAAAAAGATATTTTTTATGTTAAAACAATTTTAAAATCGTAAAATGGCCATTCAGACATGAGAGCTTTGTGTGATTCATATTTAACAAAAAAGAAAAAGATACCTTTAAGAAGAGACAGGTAGAGGAGTCCCTTCACTTTCAGCTTGGTGGAAGGCAGCGAGGGGACTCTGGGTGGGCAGCTCTGGGGTTGGCCTCGGGGCTGGTCTGTGCGGCTGGAGCTGAAGACCCCAGACCCTTTTCTGCTCCAGGAAGACCTGGGCGTTTTTTGGGTTTTTTTTTCCTGGTGCATCAGACCGTAGCCGCGGACAAGGGGATGCCATGGAACCCAAGAAGCGTTCCCAGAACAAGCATCAGTGAAAGGGGGCCGACAGAACCACCCCGGTCCACACTACCAATGCCGCCTAGTTCAAGACTCAGGGCCACAGGTGGGCCCCCCACCCCAAACCAGGAGCAGTTGGGCCAAGTCCCTCAAGGGCTGACCAACCAGAGGGGCCTCTGGGACCTCATGGGGTTTCCCAGCGACAGAAGCAATCGGGGAGAGCTTTTCAGTCCTGGGGGGTGAATTAACAGATGTAGGGTGTCTTCACAGTTTGCTTCCTCTGGCAGCAGGTCAGGAGAAAGGAATTGTCCTTTTTTTTTAAACAAATCTTTTTACTGTTTTTAAAAAAAAAAAATTAAAACATGGCTTTGTGTGTCCCTAGGGGAGTTTTCCTTTCCCTTGGATCAGGTGATCTTTGTACTTAACAGTTGTCTTGACCCGATGCTGACCCAGCTTGTAAATTAGCAACAGGGCCTCTGGGCTTATCTGTCTTCCCCCAGCCGGCAGTGGGGCTGGCAGTGGGTGGGTAGGTTGCAGCCCTTTTGGGTCCCAGCAACCAGCCCGGATGGTATACGGAGGGTGGTGGTATCTGTCCATGGACCCAAAAGCCAACCACAGGGCACGGCCAGGCCTTTATGCAGAAGTTGGATTGTCCCGGGAGCAGCCCCAAAGCCAGAGTGCATTCATCTCAGTGCATTAACGAGTCTCCGTGGATCTGAGAGTTTTTCAAACCGCCACCCCCCACCCCCAAAGGTACAAGACCAAAAGGCACTCTGTTCACAGGTCGTGCGTGTTATTCAGGCTCTGCTGTATCTAAACACTTAACCTTTCAGAAGAAGGTCAGTGTTCTGTTGGCGTCTCCACTCCCACCTTTGAAGACAGCAGACGCCCTCAGGGGTCCACGGATAATCACTGCTCCCCCACCACCCCCTAAATGACTAACTTTGAGATGCAGTTTGCAGAGGGCTAGATGAACACCATGTCTGTACCCCTCCCCGAGTAAAAACGTGTCACTCTCCACACAGCATCAGCTGTCTGGGGTCCGGACGCAATTTGTTTGATGAGCCAAATGCTGCTGGAGGGTGGTGATGGTGGGATTCGGTATAAAAGGCTCAGGAGAGGATCATCACGGGGAGGTTGGTACGCAGGGTCTCCCAAGTGTTGACGTGGGCCTCCTGGTGAACCTGAACCAGTCTGGAAGTTGCCGGGTTGGAGCCAGGGGGAGTTCAAGGATGCGGACTGGATACCAGGCGCGGCGATGACATGATGCTGCTGAGGAAGGCAGAACTGCCGGTGTACCATCGGGGAAGAGGCCCCGGGGTGGGGACCACGAGGAGAAGGCAGCCAGTGTCCCTGGAAGCCATGCCTACCCTGAGTCACGCCCGCTGTGCCTCCTGGCAGTGCTCGGTGGGCACATGGCCTCATCAGCGCAAGCAGCTCCTAGACATCGTGGAGAGCGCTTGGCGATCCTCAGTGCCCGGATGGGACCTTGGTGCTGAAAGCAGAGAATAACGCACAGATCCATCCCCGGAATCTTCCGCCATGCAGGCGAGCTCGTCCGGTGCGCATGCACGCACGCAAGCCCGCGGATGCGAGTCCGATGCCACTCGGCGGCTACAGAACCGCAATGTTCACTTTGTCTTTCTGAAAAGAGATCTCGGAGCCAAGGGAAGTGCACTTTGTCGGGAGTAAGGGTCTACTTTGTTCCGTGTTTTTTTTTTTTTTTTTTAACCTTTCAGCCCACTTTTTTGTTGTTGTTTTTTTTCCGATCGTGTTTCCCATCCAATGCAGAGTGTCTCCCTCCCTCCGCTCCCCGAGGTTTGTGAATTTCTGGCTTCTGCGGTTTTTATTGTCTGTGTCAGACGTGCAGCCAGATGTCCTGTCCGCATCTTCCAGCTTCTGTTCCATCCACACGGCCCCCACCCGCCTCCCCGTTCCGTTCTCTCCACCGATCCCCCACAGCAACCCTCACCCTCACGCTCTCCTGGAAGGAGAATCACCGTGTGTGTATGTGTGTGTGTGCGTGTGTGTGTGTGTGTGTGATGGCTCATTTGTTCCAAGAGAGAATCAACAAACCATATTCGGTTGTCTCGAATAAATTGCTCTATTTTGATAGAGAACTTTCCGCGTGTGCTTTCTCGTTCGTCTGGGGCGGCATCTCTGGGGGGCCCACACTGACTGCTCCACTGAGTCAAGTCCCCAAGCTCTTGTGGTTTTTTTCCAGGAGAGATGGGCAGGGGCGGGGGCTGCTTTTACAACCGGCTGTTTGTAAACCAGGTGAAGAGATCAGAGGGGTGTAGATGCATTAGCATGTGAAAGGCAAGCATGATTTTTTTTTTTAACTAGTTTCTTTCTCATTACTTTGTTTCAGGATGGCTGTTTTAGAAAAGTCTTAAAGCAGATGGTTGTTCTGTTGGCAGGCTTGGGTCACTGGCAGTTTTGAGTTACTTCCACGATGAATAGACTTAGAAGAACCTAAAGTCATAGGGACGGCCGGTGACTGCAGGCAGACACGTGCAGACGGTGACCGGTTCCCTTTATGCGGCTGTAATCCGTAAACAAAAGCCACATGGTCACTTTGAAGTGATGTCCGCCCCACCCCCAGTGACAGGCAGCGGGGAACTGACACAGGCGGCCAGACGGGCTGCATCTGGCCATGCATGTGAGTCACCCCAAAGAGCCTCGGGCCACAAGCTGACCCTGCGTGGGAATCGCACAGGACCTGGGCTGTTGCTTCTGCCCCAGTGTCGCCGGGGTGCAGACCTGCCTGATTCTATATTTCTCTCTCTGTTTTTTTTTTTTTTTGTAAGACTTACCGAGCTGACCGAGCATGCTCTCACACAGCGGATCTGGGGTGAGGCTCTGAGCACTCTCCAGCCCTTCTGCTGAAGAGTCTGGGGTGACCCGTGTCATGAACCCACCAGGGAACACGTTGCGTGGCAGGACTTAAGCACCGGTCAATGAGGGTGGTGGAACTCGGGCTTCCGTAGCTGCAGCCACACGCTGGTAGCTCGGTCACAGCTTCAAGGAGGTCCCTTTGTGCTGTGATGGAAACTGGGTTGAGACCAGATGGCCCGAGCTTTTACCTAACTATCGTCTCTGTGGAACCCTTGGCTGCACTGTTTCTAAAAATATTTGTCCATTGAGACCCCTCCCCTCCCCAATTTGTTTTGGGAATCTGAGTTTCCACTCACAGAGCAGAGAGCTTGTTTTTTTTTTCAGGGGCCCACATCTGGGTGATGTTCCTTAAAGGTCCTTGGGGTGTTCTTCATACTCACGGGGAGGTTTCTGTGCCCCTGTGGGCACTGGTCTTGGTCACTTGGTGATGGGAACCTGCAAATCACTAGTTTACATGCATGAGAAGGTGTGGGCAGCAGATAATGGACCTTTACAAAAGACTCAGAATTGGGTAGAATTTGGGGGTTTTTTCCCCCAGCCTAGCTCCCTTTTTCTGCAAAGTGTCTTCATCCACGCACAAGGTAAGTAAAGTGAAGATACAGGTCCACCCGGAGAGCTGCATGGGAAGTCGAGGGGAGGGAGACTCCACAGGGGTTGGGGCAGGCAGGGACTGTTAAAAGTGTTACCTTCCCCTGAACCTTGAAGTTAATAATATCTCTGGAGCATGGGAGCTCCTATAAAGAGAAACACTTGTGCTTCATCCGAGTTACTGAGAGAAACTCCACCAAAAACATGATTGTGAATGAGGAGGTGAGGAATCTGCAGTAGGGCAATGAGTAGGCTCATTTAAACACTTTGCAAGGCTATGGTTTTTCCAGTGATCATGTATGGATGTGAGAGTTGGACTATAAGGAAACCTGAGCACTGAAGAATTGATGCTTTTGAACTGTGGTGTTAGAGAAGATTCTTGAGACTCCCTTGGACTGCAAGGAGACCCAACTAGTCCATCCTCAAGGAGATCAGTCCTGGGTGTTCATTGGAAGGACTGATGTTGAAGCTGAAACTCTAATCCTTTGGCCACCTGATGCGAAGAGCTGACTCACTGGAAAAGACCCTGATGCTGGGAAAGATGGAGGGCAGGAGGAGAAGGGGCTGACAGAAGATGAGATGGTTGGATGGCATCACCAACTCAATGGACATGGGTTTGGGTGGAATCCGGGATTTGGTGATGGACAGGGAGGCCTGGCGTGCTGCAGTCTGTGGGGTCCCAAAGAGTCAGACACGACTGAGTGATTGAACTGAACTGAAACTGTTAGTCGCTTCAATCATGTCTGACTCTTTGCTACTCTTTGCTGCTGTGTGTAGCCTGCCAGGCTCCTCTGTCCATGGAATTATCCAGGCAAGAATACTGGAGTGGGTTGCCATTTCCTTCTCCAGGGGATCTTCCCGACCCAGGGATTTAACCCAGGTCTTCTGCATTGCAGGCAGATTCTTTACCAGCTGAGCCACTGGACTCTGGCTAACGGAAGCCAGAATGACTGAGGAGTATACTAATCAGCTCTGGGGTATCCCAGGCGTGGGGGCAGGACAGACAGAAGCAGCCAGAGCCGGGCACAGAATCGGGCCCATGCAGGTAACACACACAGTACTGGGGAGCTGCCCACACCTCAATGCCAGACACTGGGCTCGCCCCTAGGAATTCACCCAGGCTGCCTTCCAAAGCAGACGTTCCAGCTGCCAACCCCTTCCTGGAATTGCTTCTGCACAGCCCATTGCCTTGTGCATCAGCTTCCAACATTGAATTGGGGCATGAGTCTCCTCAGCCGCGCCAGGCCTGTCTGAGACACGCTCTAGCTGCAAGGGAGCCTGGGAAAGCCAGCAGCTAGCATCTTTGCTCTAGAGTTGGGTTGGGGCTGTGTCTCGCTCGGCAGGAGGAACCCTCAGAGGAGAGACGTCAGGGCTTCTGATGATTTGGGCAGACAGGATATCAATACAGAGGTTAAGAACCCAGAAAAGCTCAAATGTCCTTTTTACTGCTGCTGGACATCTTGGGTCAAGGTGGCTGTGATGTCATAACAAGGGCAGCTTTAGGAGCCTGCAGCCCTGGGTACCACGGTCATGGTCATGGGATGCCCTGAATCCCCTCTGTGGCCCTAGGACTCTGAAAGCACAAATCCAGCAGCAGCCTGGACAGCTTTCCCCAAGCAAGACAGAGTTCTGATCTTGATGTGAATGAGGGTCACATGGCAAAACTGAGGAAATGGTGTGTGCTTGTGCCATAGACTTACCTAGGTGGCCTGTGTCTCCTGTGTGTAGTATGTACAATATTTTCATCCCCCAAAACGTATATACACATGTATATTTATAATACATCAAGTCTGTAAACAGACAGTCCTCCACACTGCCCCACAAATGTAGACCATGCAGATGTGTAGGGCACCTGTGGATTTTGGTATCCTTGGGATGTCCAGAACAAACCCCTCATGGATACCAAAGGACAGTTTTATATTATTATATATGTAAAGTTATGGAAAGATGGAAACGTTGGCAGTGATTTGAGCAGAGTCAGGTCCTAAGCCCATATAATCAAAGCTACGGTTTTTCCCATAGTCATGTGTGGATGTGAAAGTTGGACCATAAAGAAGGCTGAGTGACAAAGAACTGATGCTTTTGAACTGTGGTGTTGGAGAAGACTTGGACTGCAGGGAGATCCAACCAGTCCATCCTAAACGTAATCAGTCCTGAATATTCATTCGAAGGACTGATGCTGAAGCTCCAATACTTTGGACACCTGATGTGAAGAACTGACTTCTTGGAAAAGACCCTGATGCTGGGAAAGATTGAAGGCGGGAGGAGAAGGGGACAACACAGGATGAGATGGTTGGATGGCATCACCAGTTCGAATGACATGCCTTCGAGCAAGCTCCGGGAGCTGGTGATGGACAGGGAGGCCTGGCGTGCTGCAGTCTATGGGGTCGCAGAGAGTCGGGCACGCTGAGCGACTGAACGGAATGGAAGCCTCCCTTAGACTGAATCACCACCGCTCAACACAGCTGAGGACCCACCAAAGGCTAACCTGGTGGTCCAAGCCTGCCCTCCTCTTCCCCCTAGTGGTGGATGAGGAACTTGCTCCCAGGTGCGTCACCGGTCCCTGCATCATCACTTATCTTATACAAGAGCCTTCGCTTAGAGGTTATTATTCAGGCAGACCCCAAGTCAGGCTGGGAGCTCGGACACAACTACTTCTTTATTATCATTATTAACTCTTCCAAGGACCTGGGTCTGGCGTTGACATTACAGCCAGATCAGAAAAACGAACGTCCACAGACACTCAGGACATCTGCAGGCCTCGAAGGGAATCTGCCTTTGGTTCTCAAGCACAGGCCCACGTTGGGCCTCTGCATCACACAGAGGCTTCCAGGGAACACGCTCTTAACTGTGATGGCTGGAAGATTCAGTGAGCGGGGGGGCGTACACTACACCCCGCAGTGTGCCGACTGAGGGGCCGAGAGCACTGTGTGAGTGATGAGAACCCCCGCGTCTGAAAACACACACAGAGGGCCTGACAATCCCCCCCGCCCCCGCCCCAGCCCCGTCTCGTCCTCTCTACGGGTCTCCTCGGACTTGCGGAACAGAGTCCGCCGCCTTGCCGCCGCGGGACACGCTTGCGACGTGGATTTCGATGGTGCTGCCGTCGGAACCTGGGGAGGAAGAAAGAATGTCACGGGTCGGTGTAAGTGTCTGGGAGTGCCTTCCACAAGTTGCACGGCCGTATTCAAAAGAGAAAAAAGATAAACACACAATACGTCCACCTACGTGGGATTAAAGCATCCATAAAGGACACAGCGAACCCTACAGAATCATCTCGGGCAACTTGACTGATGTCATGACGGTATCCACCCCACTACCCTGCCTGGAGACACTCTCAGCCAAACCCCGTGGACGCCGCTGAGCAAATGGAAACCGGGCCTGTTGACACCGCGCAGCTTCAGGGCCCTGGGACTTGCGCTAAATCAGGGGTCCAGATATCTCAGTGCTCTGTGGTCCTAGAGGGGTCACTCGGGCAACCACTGGAGCAATTCCAGGAGGTGCCTGGAGGCCTTCTCTTGCTAAAACTGAGAGTGGCCTTTTCACAGATGATGCCACGTGGTTGGAGGAAGAGGAGGGAGGGTGTTGGGAGCAATCAGTGGAATGAAAAGCCAGGCGTCACTTGCCAAAACTGTACTCCTAGAGGCCCGTTTAATCCATCCCAGTGACACACCTTCCTCCGGACCCTGTGGGAACAGATGTGCGAATTATTCTCTCAGGGCAGAAATACCCAGGCTTGCCTGCTGTTGTGCCAGGTTCTAGGGTGTGTGTGTGTGTGTGTGTGTGTGTGTGTGCGCGCGCGTGCGCGTGTGTGTGTGTGTGTGTGTGTGTGTGTGTGTGTGAAATACCCAGGCTTGCCTGCTGTTGTGCCAGGTTCTAGGGGTGTGTGTGTGTGTGTGTGTGTGTGTGTGTGTATGTGTGTGTGTGTGTGTGTGTGTCTGGAATGAGCCATGGAAGACATACGGAAGGGTGGCCTTTTCAACTGTGCATGAGGCAGGAGAAAACCTGCGTTTGCTGAAAACCTCCAAATCCCAAACTCCCTCAACCTACATGCCCTGCGGACGGCTGCAGCTTGTCCCTGTCACAGCCCTCTCCTCACTCAGAACCTTCAAGCACAGGCTTCTTTACACCCAAGCTCAGTCCTGCCACAGGGCCTTTGCACGTCCCCTTTTCTGCCTATGAAACTCTCTGGATTTTCTTGTGGCTCACTCCCACACTGCACTCAGGTCTCAACTCAAATGTTACTTCATTCTCAAGGAGGGGCCTGGAGGCCTAGCTAAAACCAGTCTCCTGCCCTCTATGAATATGCCATTGTTCACAGCACTTCCCTTTTCCTTTATTTATATTTTTAACTTTTTAAATTTCCATGATGTCCAACCTTTTTTTGTTCTCCTTGAGTCACTTGTGCTTTAAGTGCATTATTTTAAATTGTTTCTAGCTGGCTGGGCCTTTGTTGCTACACGTGGGCTTTCTCTAGTTGCAGTAAGCAGACTTAGTGTGGTTGCTTCTCTTGTTGCAGAGCAGACTCTAGGGTGCATGGATTTCAGTATTTGTGACTCATAGGCTGAGTAGTTGGTGGCACATGGGCTTTGCTGCCCCGTGGCATGTGGCATCTTCTTGGACCAGAGGTCAGACCAGCGTTCCTTGCATCGCAAAGCAAATTCTTAACCACCGGACCACCAAGAGTCCTTCACAGCACCAAGGACCACCAAGGAACCGCTGGGGTCCTTCCTAGCACTTCCTGGTCAGGACTTGTGGTGCATGGGCTTAGTTGCCCCCCGCCCCCAGCATATGGGAGTCTTCCCGGCCCAGGGATCGATCCTGTGTCCCTGGCACTGGCCAGTGGATTCTTCCCCATAGACCACCAGGGACATCCTTCAATTCTTTGTGATTTTCATTCTCTCTGCCGCTAGAATGGAGAGTGTCGTGGACAGTGCATTCATTTCTCTTAGTCACTGTAGTATGTATGGCCCCTGACACATAGAAGGGGCTCCATAAACAAATGTGGGATGCATAAATCCTGTGGGGTCACGGCCTTGACATCAGGGGGAGGCCACACGGGTCCCTCTGAGCATTAACACACTAAGTATCAAGACAGGCAGAAACGAGCCCTGTTTAACGCGTGCAGAGTTTTGGAGACTACTCAAGGAAGAGAAGAGAGAGCCTCAGGGACGTAAATACCTGGAGAAGCCTGAGATACAGGAAGAGGCTATGATTACGACCAAGAAAAAGCAAGTGTGTGCCTGTAGCGTCTCCATGACCACCACACGAAACCCTACCGCGGCCTGCGTGGGGAGAGGCACTCGGAGAGTCCTCTCAGGGCAGGATGAAGATGAGTCTGGGGGGATCTAGGTCAGAGTAGGTCACACCAAGAGTGATGAGCCCTCAGAGAGCAGAGGAATTTAGAAGATGGGGGGTGGGGGAAGGGCTCACGTCAACGGCCATGGACCCTGCAGCCACATCTCAGGAGAGTCCAGGTTGCCCATCGAGATGGTGGGAGCAGCCGTTTTACTGGAACAGAGAACCCGCTCCTCCTGGAGACCAGGCAGTCAGTTCAGTTCAGTCGCTCAGTCGTGTCCAACTCTTTGTCACCCCATGGACTGCAGCACACCAGGCTTCCCTGTCCATCACCAACTCCTAGAGCTTGCTCAAACTCATGTCTGTTGAGTCAGTGATGCCATCCAACCATCTCATCCTCTGTCGACCCCTTCTCCTCCCACCTTCTCAGCATCTGGGTCTTTTCAAGTGAGTCAGCTCTTCGCACCAGGTAGCCAAAGGATTGGAGCTTCAGCTTCAGCATCAGTCCTTCCAATGAATATTCAAGACTGATTTAGGACTTTAGCATGGACTGGTTGGATATCTTTGCAGTCCAAGGGACTCTCAAGAGTCTTCTCCAACACCACAGTTCAAAAGCATCTGCTCAATTTTCTTTACAGTCCAACTCTCCCATCCATACATGACTACTGGAAAAACCATAACTTTTACTAGACGGACCTTTTAATGTCTCTGCTTTTTAATATGCTGTCTAGGTTGGTCATAACTTTCCTTCCAAGGAGTAAGTGTCTTTTAATTTCATGGCTGCAGTCACTGTCTGCAGTGATTTTGGAGCCCCCCAAAATAGTCTGCCACTGTTTCCACTGTTACCCCATCTATTTGCCATGAAGTGCTGGGACCAGATGCCATGATCTTAGTTTTCTGAATGTTGAGTCTTAAGCCAACTTTTTCACTCTCTTATTTCACTTTCATCAAGAGGCTCTTTAGTACTTCTTTGCTTTCTGCCATATGGGTGCTGTCATCTGCATATCTGAGGTTATTGATATTTCTCCTGGCAATCTTGATTCCAGCTGGTGCTTCTTCCAGCCCAGCGTTCCTCATGATGTACTCTGCATATAAGTTAAATAAGCAGGGTGACAATATACAGCCTTGATGTACTCCTTTCCCTGTTTAGAGCCAGTCTGTTGTTCCATGTCCAGTTCTAACTGTTGCTTTCTTGATAACTCTGCATTCTTGGAACTCTGCATTCAAATTGTGTGACAGGTCCCAGGCTTTTTGCAGTGTGGACAGAGCGCTCCTGCCCCCTGCTGGAAGCTTCTGCTTACTACTCCCAGGCATTTTTTCACCAAGAACAGAGCGCTCCTGCCCCCTGCTGGCCACTTGGGCTTACTAGTCTCAGATTTTTTGCATAGAAGACAGAGCATTCCTGCCCCCTGCTGGCCGCTTGTGCTTACTACTCCCAGGCGTTTTTCAGTGAGAAGAGAGCGCTCCTGCCCCCTCCGGGACGCTTCTGCTTGTTTACTACTCCCAGGCTTTTTGCATAGAAGACAGAGCGCTCCTGCCCCCTGCTGGTCACTTGTGCTTATTACTCCCGGGCTTTTTTGCATAGAAGGCAGAGCGATCCTGCCCCCTGCTGGATGATTGTGTTTACTACGCCCGGGCCTTTTTTTTTTTTCTTCCTTTTTTTTTTCCCCCATTTAATTTTATTATACTCCCAGGCTTTTTGCAGAGAACACAGAGCGCTCCCATCCCCTGCTGGTCGCTTGTGCTTACTACTCCCGGGCTTTTTGCATAGAAGACAGAGCGATCGTGCCCCCTGCTGGATGCTTGTGCTTACTACTCCCGGACTTTTTGCAGAGACGACAGAGCGTTCCTGTCCCCTGCTGGACGCTTGTGTTTACTGCTCCCAGGCTTTTTGCATAGCAGACAGAGCGCTCCTGCCCCCTGCTGGAAGCTTGTGTTTACTAGTCTCAGGCTTTTTGCAGAGAAGACAGAGCGCTCCCGCCCCCTGCTGGACGCTTGTGTTTACTACACCCAGGCCTGCCTTCCTTTCTTTCTTTCTTTTTCACCCTTTGGCTCTCTTGCAGAATGAGGTCAACGCCATCAAATGGGATCCTTCTGGCATGTTGCTAGCCTCCTGTTCTGATGACGTGATATTGAAGGTAAGGCTGGTATGACCCTAGGTGACCCCCAGAGCCCTGCACTGTCTTCAAACCCAGTGCTGCTCCTGCAGCTGACCGTTCTGTCATGAGCTCCCTTGCTGTCTCTGTCATCTTTTCTCTCTGCAAACGGCGTGCCGCTTGCCCCGGCAGTGAAGCCCTGTTTATTAGCCGTGTTCCCACGGAGCCCTCTTCCGTTCCTGAGGCCTTTCTCCCATCCAAGTACTAACTAGACCCAACCGGACCCTGCCTAGCTTCTGAGATCAGATCAGGGTCCTTTGGACCGCCGCCCGCCCCCAGCCTTTCTTACGGCCGCCCCCTGGTGGTCAGCGGACGCCTCTGCCTGTGAAGCACCTGCCCGTTGTCAGCCGCCCAACCCGCTGGCCTTGAGCTTACCAGGGACAAGAGAAACCTCTGCAATGCTCCAGGCAGGAACGGTGACGAACCTCCCCACCCCCACACCCGGTGGGAGAATCAGCCTTTGCTCACCGCGATCCTGTTGTGTCCCCTAGATCTGGAGTATGAAGCAGGACACATGTGTCCACGACCTTCAGGCACACAGCAAAGAGATATACACCATCAAGTGGAGTCCCACCGGTCCAGCCACCAGCAACCCCAACTCCAGCATCATGCTGGCAAGGTAATGGACAGACAGCCCACACCCCAGTCTCACTTCCCAAAAGCTCCCTTGATCGCTGAGGCTGTGCCAGCCACGCAGCCGGTAAAAGTCACTCATGTCCCCAAGAGACCACGAGATGCTGTCAGGGTGTCTTGCAAACGTGTTTATGCCCTCAGATGCTAAAGAGTCTGCCTATAATGCAGGAGACTTGGGTCCGATCCCTGGGTTGGGAAGATTCCCCTGGAGAAGGAAATGGCAACTCATTCCAGTATTTTTGCCTGGAGAATCCCATGGACAGAGGAGCCTGGTGGGCTACAGTCTGTGGGGTCGCAGAGAGTTGGACACAACTGAGCGACTCACACTCAAAGTTACTTAGAAACTAACTAACTCAAAGGGAGAGACCGCTCACTGTGCAAGGGCTGTGAGATAGAGCTTATCACGTCATGGCTAAATTGGGATGAAGATGCTTTTAACCTTGAGGCTGGAAGAAGGATTCACGTACCTCCAGTCTCTCGGCACTTTGCTTTGATGAAGCTTTTTACTACAACTGCAAGAAGGAAACAATTTAGCTTGGACCTCGCGCTTGGTTGGGCTTCCCTGATAGCTCAGTTGGTAAAGAATCTGCCTGCAATGCAGGAGACCCTGGTTCGATTCCTGGGTCGGGAAGATCCCCTGGAGAAGGGAATGGCAACCCACTCCAGTATTCTTGCCTGGAGAATCCCATGGACAGAGGAGCCTGGTGGGCTACCGTCCATGGGGTCACAAAGAGTCAGGCACAAGTTAGCGACTAAACCATCCCCTTCAATCTTTCCCAGCATCAGGGTCTTTTCCAAGAAGTCAGTTATTCGCACCACATGGCCAAAGTATTGGAGTTTCAGCTTCAGCATCAGTCCTTCCAATGAAGGGACTCTCAAGAGTCTTCTCCAACACCACAGTTCAAAAGCATCCATTCTTTGTCGCTCAGCTTTCTTTATAGTCCAGCTCTCCCATCCGTACATGACCACTGGAAAAACCTTAACTTTGACTAGATGGACCTTTGTCAGTTAAGTAATGTTTCTGCTTTTTAATATGCTGTCTAGGTTGGTCTTAGCTTTTCTTCCAAGCAGCAAGCATATTTTAACTTCATGGCTGCAGTCCTAATCTGCAGTGATTTTGGAGCCCCCCCAAATAGTTTCTCACTGTTTCCCCATCTATTTGCCATGAGGTGATGGGACTGGATGCCATGATCTTGGTTTTCTGAATGTTGAGTTTTAAGCTAAATTTTTTAGTCTCCTCTTTCATTTTCATCAACCGGCTCTTTTGTTCTTCTTCACTTTCTGTCATAAGGGTGGTGACATCTGCATATCTGAGGTTATTGATATTTCTCCAGGCAACCTTGATTCTGGTTGGTGCTTCCTCCAGCCCAGCGTTTCTCATGATGTACTCTGCATATAAGTTAAATAAGCAGGGTGACAATATACAACTTTGATGTACTCCTTTTCCTATTTGGAACCAGTCTGTTGTTGCATGTCCAGTTCTAACTGTTGCTTCCTGACCTGCATACAGCTTTCTCAGGAGGCAGGTCAGGTGATCTGGTATTCCCATCTCTTTAAAAATTTTCCACAGTTTGTTATGATTCACATATTCAAAGGCTTTGGCATAGTCAATAAAGCAAAAGTAGATGTTTTTCTGGAACTCTCTTGCTTCTTCAATGATCCAGCAGATGTTGGCAATTTGATCTCTGGTTCCTCTGTCTTTTCTCAACCCAGCTTGAACATCTGGAAGTTCACAGTTCATGTATTGCTGAAGCCTGGCTTGGAGAATTTTGAGCATTACTTTGCTAGTGTGTGAGATGAATGCAATTGTGTGGTAGCTTGAGCATTCTTTGGCATTGCCTTTCTTTGGGATTGGAATGAAAACTGCTCTTTTCCAGTCCAGTGGCCACTGCTGAGTTTTCCAAATTTGCTGGCATATTGAGGGCAGCCCTTTCACAGCATCATCTTTTAGGATTTGAAACAGCTCAACTGGAAACCAGGCAGCAGCTGGGAAGACGACTTCCGGTTCCGAAACCGCATTCCTGCTGGAGGCGCTTCATAAAGGCTTTGATTTCTCACAGGGTCACCCCACACTGTTAACGCTCACATCCTGAGCATTAACAGTTTCTGTAGTTCTTGCAGAAAGACCATGGCCTGGAGGGTCACACGGTGGCTCATGATCGAGGTCTCAGCTGAGCACCCACCCTCGTGACCTGACACTTTAGGGCATGCTCTTCACCCTGTGTTTTTTTTTTTTTTTCTTCAAAGTTCTTGCATCCTTCGCTGTCCTCTCAGGCTCCACAAAGGAGACCCCTTCTTGCCACAACCACTCTACGAGTCTCAGATGCCAGGACCATTGCAGATGACCCCTTCTCCCCTCTTCCCAAGCCTAGCCCCACCTGGGCTGAGATGGTCTGCTGTCTGCACCGATGCTTTCCAGCATGTCTGCCTTTCCATGGGTTTCTACTCTGGTCTTAGCAAATCCAACAAGGCCGTGGTGGGTGTGTACTCATTCTGCATCAGTGGTCTGTGAATACCCGAGTGTCCTTGCAGGAAGTGCAGCTGCTGGTGACCTCACAGTGCCCAAGGGCCAGGGCCCCTCCCTAGCAACTCCCGGCAGTGAGCCTCGCCAGTCCAGGCGGGCTCTTGGGAGCTTCCCGTCTCCATGTAGACCTACCATTTGGGGAGGCATGTCGTCTCTTGGGCCCTGGGCCGTTGTCTCTTGGATCCCTTGACACCTCAAAGCCCTAGATGGGCAATCCCAACTGGGAGGCACGGAGCATAAGCTATAGAGAACGTATGACACCTTGCCCTGAATCCCCGGCAAGTTGTGGAATCGCCTTCAAGGTTTAGCCGGCCTGACAGATTGGAGGCCCTGGGGTGTGTTAACTCCCTCACTCCCCTGGCATTGGCAACCCATGGAGCCACCTGGAGTTATGTGGACCGCACGTGGGTGGCAGGAAAGAATAAGAGACGACAAGACGGATGAGACAGAATAGAAACACGTGGAAGGTAACGGGGAAGTGTGGGAGAGAACAGGGAACTCTGAAGATCAAGGGAAGAATTGTGCAAAATAGAACCGTGTGTGAGGGGAGAACAAAGAAAGAGGAAACAGGGAGTGGAGGGAAAGACAAGGTCTTGTGAGAGCAACAGAATTGCAGAAGGGGAGAAAACTGCAAGAGGGAGATGAGGGATGATGGGGGAAAAGAGAACCATGAGAAAGACTAGCATTTGGGAGAGAAAAAGGAACTTCGGGAGCCACGGAATTGTGTCGGAGGATACAGAGAGGTGGGAGAGACAGAATCGTGAGAGAGGGTGCTGTGGGAAAGGACAGGAACTTGCGGGAGAGATACGGAATTGTCAGAACAGAGAATTAATGTTACCAAAAGGTATGCATGAAACGGTCTGGCTGCTCGCCGTTCAAAAGCCAGTAAACGGGCCAGGTTGGTGGAAAGGAAAAATTTGCTTTATTTCAGATTCCGGCAACTGCAGGGGGAGGGTGGCAGATGTCTGTCCAAAGGCCAACTCCCCGATAGGCAGGGGGTGACAGCTTTTATAGACAAAGTTAGGGGGGTGGTTACATGCTGAAACGGTATAGTCATCTCTGATAGTCATCTTCACATTGGTCATCGGTTATCTGGCTAGCATCATCATGGTTGTTTTAGGTACAGATAATCTTTAGTTCCCAGGTGCAAGTGTCCCCATGTCTTAGCCGTGAGTTCTGGGAATTGTTGGCAGCTCAAGTCCTGGGTACAGTCAGGTCATCATGTAATTAACCTTTCCACCTGGTCTGTTTTGGTATCTATAAGACAGCTCACAGGATGTGGCTCAGAATATTATCTATAGCCCTTCAGAAAGAACTAAAGGTCCTTGTGTATGTGTGTTAGTCGGTCAGTCATGTCCAACTCTTTGCAACCTCGTGGACTGTAGCCCACCAGGCTCCTCTCTGTCCATGGAATTGTCCAGGCAAGAATACTGGAGTGGGTTGCCATTCCCTTCTCGAGGGGATCTTCCCAACCCAGGGATCGAACCTGGGTCTCCTGCCTCGCAGACAGATTCTTTACCGTTTGAGCCACGGCAGAAGTCTCACTACACTTAATGACTACATTATTATTATTTGGTCTCCTCTGATTGTTTTCCTTTGTTTCAGCATGTCTCACCTCTCTGATTAAACTTATTCTTTGACTAAACTTCTCCACCGGCAGCAGGCAGGCAGAGAAGACGATGGAAGGGCGGAGGGTGGGCAAGAACCATACAGTCTTACTCTGTTTCATTATGGGGAAAGCGTGTTGTGGGAGAGGCTGGTCATCGTGGAAAAGAGGGTTGGGGGAACCCTGGGAGAATAATTCTGGGATGAATGGGCAGTTGTGGAAAAGAAAAAAACAAAAATGAGAACAGAAAATCGTAAAAGAATAAAATGGCAGAACTGAAATGTGGTCGGGAACAGAACCGTAGGAGATAAAATGGCGATATGAGACTGACCACAGATAGCAAAGACCTGTGGGAAAGTAAAATTATTCGAAAGAGGAATTCTGGAATGAAACTGAAAGTTGTGGGCAAATGGAGAGTTGTGGGCAAGGCAAGGATTATAAGAAAGAAAGAAAACTGTGGGAGAAGTGTGGCGTTGCAGAAAAGACACACGATTGGAGAGAAAAGTAGGGAATTAGGGGGAAATAGAGCTTTGTCGTAAGCACTGGGGATTGCATGGAGAAGGAGAACGTATGGAAAAGCAAGGGATTATTGGAAAGATGGGACAGCTTGTGGGAAATCATGATTCTTCACAAAGATGCTCTTCGTATTTTGAACTCAAATTGTCATTAGGAATTATACACAAAACCCTCACTGTGAACTGTTGCCACGGTCGTGAAAGTGAAGTCACTCAGTCGTGTCTGACTCTCTGTGACCCCGTGGACTGTAGCCCACCAGGCTCATCCATCCATGGAATTTTCCAGTCACTAGGTTAGTCCTACGAGCAAATGTAAGCGTTCTGTCTCCGCTCAAAACCTTAACTGGCCTTTTGCTGGCCGCAAGATAAAAATGCAGAATCTGTAAACACCCGTTGACAGATCTCTTCCCCAACTGCCTCTCTCCAGCTTCGCACCGCCAAACGACATGTAAGTTTAGCCTTTTATTTATTTGTAAGTCTTTATTTCTAAGTTCCCCACGTGATACTCCTCAGAGATGCTCACACCCCAGCCCCTGCCGCAGCTAAAGTGGTTTTGACCGGGTTGCAAGCACTCAGTGAATATTTGTTCAAATTCAGTTGACTTTTCTGTTAAGTGGCGAGTAAGTGCCAGACACCGCATTAGACGCTTAATGACGGAGGCTCGGTAGAAGCCTGTTGGCCTGGAAATGAATCCTGAAGTAGCAGATAGAGGCTTAAGGATATGATAAGCAAGTCAAGCTTCCTCCTAACAGTGCAGACGGGGAGAGGCTTCGAGTTTGTATCTCTGGGCTTTTCTCTGACACGTAACAGTATTTTCTGTCTTATGAAAGCAAAGTGGCTGGAAAGGAGAAAGGAAACATGCCCGAGATTAAGACAGCCTTATCTCATTTCCAAGATTACCACTTTATTCGAAAATGCCTCCAGTTCCTGAGGCCTTGCGGTTCCTCAGCATACAGCCTATGGTATAGACGCGGGGGTCTCGTATGTAGGAATCATTCTGTTTGCTGACTTGTACCCACATCTTTAATTGTGGTGTTGGAGAAGACCCTTGAGAGTCCCTTGGACTGCAAGGAGATCCAACCAGTCCTTCCTAAAGGAAATCAGTCCTGAATATTCATTCGAAGGACTGATGCTGAAGCTGAAACTCCAATCCTTTGGCCACCTGATGTGAAGACCTGACTCATTCGAAAAGACCCTGATGCTGGGAAAGATTGAAGGCAGGAGGAGAAGGGGACGGCAGAGGATGAGATGGTTGGATGGCATTACCAACTCGATGGACACGAGTTTGAGCAAGCTCTGGGAGTTGGTGATGGACAGGGAGGCCTGGCGTGCTGCAGCCCATGGGGTCACAAAGAGTTGGACACCACTGAGCGACTGAGATGAACTAAACTGAACCCACATCTTTAGCCCAGATTGCTCTACCTTGATATTTTAAATGAAGATTGGAAATTTTCATGACCCTTTTTTTTTTTTGGGCCACACCACATGGCATGTGGGAAGCTTAGTTCCAGATCAAGGATTGAACCCTTGCCCCCTGCAGGGGCAGGGCTGAGTCTTAACTCCTGGCCCAACAGGGAAGTCCCCTTCATGGCCATTTAGTTCTATTCCTCCCCATTTGCTTCATCTTCCCACTCAAGTGAAAGTTTCACTTTCAAGCTTTAGAGAAACATTATTTGGGCCTTAAAATGATACTTTCATCCTCCATATCAGTTGGGCTAATGGACATTAACCACAAATTAGCTGAAAAGTGAAAGTGAAGTCGCTCAGTTGTGTGACACTCTTTGCGACCGCACAGACTATAGCCCACCAGACTCCTCCATCCATGGGATCCTCCAGGCAAGAGTACTGGAGTGGGTTTGCCATTTCCTTCTCCAGGGGAATCTTCCCGACTCAGGGATCGAACCCGGGTCTCCGGCATTGTAGGCAGACACTTTACCATCTGAGCCACTAGGGCAGTCCAAATTAGATGAACAAGATTTTAAAAAGAGGACCAATTTGAGGACCACAGTGCGAGAGTCTTGAAATGAAGAGGACAGAGCGGAAGAGCCAGCGATGGGTGACCTGCATTTTGTCTTAAACGCCCCCGGATGAAGTGGACAAACCAAAACTGCACGTAAAAATCTCCAGAGGTCAGGTCACCTACTGTCCATTGTCTTACAGGAAATGTCAGCGCCGGGCGAGAAGTGACCATTTATCTCAGACTCAGAATGTCATGCATCCCAAGGCAGAGCTAGTGATCATTAACACAAGGCTATGGTGCTCAGTCCCTGGGTGGGGAAGATCCCCTGGAGGAGGGCATGGCAACCCGCTACAGTATTCTCGCCTGGAGAATCCCCATGGACAGAGGAGCCTGGCGGGGCAACAGTCCCTGGGGTGGCAGAGACTTCGACAGGACTGAAGCCAAATGGCACGCAGGCAGAGAAAAGGCACCATGCTCACATTATAAGGAGAGGTGAGTGATGAGCTGCAAGATTAAGGTGGTCCCTTTCCACTCATGCCCTGAAGCTGGTTCCAGAAAACAGGGCAGAGAGCCTCCTGGTTGTTGACAAAGGAGTTCCTGGGGAGCCCGGGGCCCCCAACCTAGGCCTGCCCCTACCCAGAGGCTCTTACCTTCAGACAGCAGGCTCAAGGCCTCGTCGGAAGTGTGTGCACCGCCTGGAAGCTCCTTCTTGGGAGTGGGGCTTTCCCCGGGCTTGTGGGGGCCCCCGGGGGATGGGGGAGCCCCCTCGGTGGCCGAGGTGGTCATGGAGTCCCATGGGATCTCCCTGCTGGGACCTGGAAGCGTCAGGCGGCAGCCCGTCCAGCCGTAGAAGGCCAGGGACAAGAGGAAACCTTGGGCTGGATTCAGGATCCCCTGGGAGGGAGGAGAAAGAGACAGCGTATTAGTCAGGGCGCCGACGGGCATCAGGGCTCACGGGGGTCACTCTGGTGCACAGGGCTGGCCTCAACTGGGATGTGCCCCGTTGGCTGGTTTGGGGCAAGAGAGAGACTGGCTTGGAGGTGCTGGGCCTTCAGAGGTGCATGAGACACAGGAAACCAGGCGGGTGGAGAGGAAGGTCCCAGGCATCACCCCAACGATGTGGGTTGTCTAGAACGCTTTGTATTTATGGACAGTGTTCCAAGGGATACCTCCAACTCTGTGGCTTTTTCAGTCTGCAACATTTCTTCCAGAGAAATTCCCAGATATTCTTAGTCTGCCTCAAAGGTTTGAGACACTTGCCAAACTGACTTACCAGAGTCATATCCGTTTAATAATGACGCCAACACTGAATATGCAAGTATTTAATTGAGGGCACGGCACGCCTCTCACTTGTTTATTTGCTAAGTCGTGTTGAACTCTTTGCAAGTCCATGGACTGTAGCCCGCCAGGCTCCTCTGCCCATGGGATTCTCCAGGCAAGAACACTGGAGTGGGTTGCCATGCCCTTCTCCAGAGGAACTTCCTGACCCAGGAATCGAACTGGGGTCTCCTTCATTGGCAGGAGGATTCTCTACTGCTAAGCCACCAGGGAAACCCAGGCACCTCTCCACTAACAGCTCCTGTATGGAGTTTTTGTAGTGGAGACACAATATATTGGAAACATCGAGGACAATGTATCCGTGATCTTTCCACCGTATTATGGTGTTGTGTTTCTAGGCAATATTGTTGCCTACATGTGTGATTAGGGAGTTGAAATGAGTATAATCTCTACATCCTGCATTTTTCACTTATTACGAGATTTCATAATTGTCATGCTTTACATTGTCATTTTCAACATCTGCATACCATTCCATCAAGATCAAAGACAGTGATTTACTTAACCAATCCCTTTAAAAAAAAAAAAAAAAGATGTGGGTTGTCTAGAATGCTTTATATTTATGGATAGTGTTCCAAGGAATACCTCCAACTCTGTGGCTTTTTCAGTCTGAAACATTTCTTCCAGAGAAATTCTCAGATATTCTTAGTCTGCCTGAAAGGTTTGAGACACTTGCCAAACTGACTTACCAGAGTCATATCCATTTAACAATGATGCCAACATTGAATGCACAAGCTAGCTCATGGACCACAGCCAGATATGGGGGCCCCTGCAACCTCTTCAACTCACTGCATATTTAATCATAGATCATACTTAGATCATACATAGATCATACTTCTCAGTAGTTTTTATCCTGTCTGGGGTTTTTTTGTTTTTTTGGTTTTTTTCTTTAGGAAGTACATTTTAAATCACGATTGACCTACCATCATGAACCATGTGGTCTTGGCTGCATTTCTGACCTGTTTCAAAGAGCTACCGTTGATATCTGGTTGCATTTCAAGATAGAACAAAAGGCTTTCATTGATGACATTTGAGAACCAGCTGTGAGAAAGAAAATGGGCCACAGGTAAAGAGAACATGCGATATCATTTGCTTTTTAAAATTTTTTGCTTATTTTTTAGTGGGAGGATAATTGCGTCACAATATCATTTGTTTTCAATGCCAGAGGTCAGGGCACACGTCTGCATGCATGAGTGCTGAGTATCTCCGACGTGTCCATCTCTTTGCAGCCCCCATGGACTGTAGCCCGCCAGGCTCCTCTGTCCATGGGATTTCCCAGGCAAGAATACTGGAGAGGGTTGCCATTTCCTTCTCCAGGGGAACTTCCCAACTCAGGGATCGAACCCACATCTCTGGCATTACAGGTAGATTTTTTTTATCCACTGAACCACCTGAGAAGCTCCAGGTAACATGTCTCCCAAGACCTAGAAGCCCAGGAGGGGTGACCAATTAGCTGCAGGAGGAACCAGCACCCCAAGAATTAGAGCTCAGAGATGGCACCCCACTCGGCCAAAAGCAGAGACCAAGAGACCCTTCCGAAGGTCACAATCAACATCACATTGGGTGGAAGGTTCTAGCACACGTCAAATAGCCCAGAAGTCATTCCTCCTTTGACGAGCAAGCTGCCATCTTGCTGGAGACCAACACAAACCTTGATGTTTTATGTCGGAAATTTCTGACGTTAGTGTCGGCAGGTCGGTGAAGTTGGAAATGGCGGGCTCGGGCTATTTTCAGATGGAGGTAACTCACGGCTCTCCCAGGAGAATGTCCAAACCAGCCTCCTCCCATCAGATAACTTATTAACCACCACCGTGTGTCCTGTCTTGCAAATCACTCTGTCACTGCAGCAAAGGGCTTTCTGATTTGGTACTTGTCACAGATCTATTTGCACAGAACACACCCACCTGAGATGCTGGGGCAGGCTGCCTGTGGGGGGCAGGCCGCTGAGGGGATGAAGATTGCTCTCTACGCTTCTTTTTTTTTTATTATTATTTTTAGTTGTTTTTCTGGCCGTGCCCCACAGCTTTCGGGATCTTAGTTTCCTGAACCAGGGATGGAACTCTTGCCCCCTGCAGTGGGAGCTTAGAGTCCTAACCACTGGGCCGCCCGGGGAGCCCTGGTCTCTGTCCTTGTTGCCCTGAGCTGTGAGTCATCACACAGACAAGGGCCATTGCCCCTGTGTCTCATCAGATACAGGAACCCTGCTGTCAAGACAAATGCAGGGACTTCCCTGGCTGTCCAGTGGTCAGGACTCGGTACTTTAGTGCAAGGGATGAGGGTTCAATCCCTGGCCGGGGAAGTAAGATCCCACATGCCTCACATTGCAGCAAATAATAATAATAATAATAATAATAATAATAAAAATAATACAAAGATGGATGCAAAAATAAAAGATGGGTTTAGAAGGCATGATGAAGCATTTGATTTGAGCATTAACCCCGGTGATGGGACAATACTCGGGAGGCAAGTGGTTGGGATGTGTCCACGTTAAAGTGAGGATTTTCTGTTCTTAGGGATTCTCTATAATTGGAGCGGATGTGAATATCTTTCTAGAAGGTCATGACTGTAGACCGGCCTTCCTGTCTGGACAGCATTGCCTCCAGGGCCATCTGGACAAGCCTCAAAAGGTTTCCTCTCCCAAGACTCTGCCTCTGGAACTCAGGTCACACTTGGCAAGGCACCTGACAAGCAGCTTGCATTTCGCTTCCCAGGGACAGTTTAAAGAAAAAGAAGCACGTTACCAAACGATGAAAACCAGCATTATTTTGAAGAATCGGGTCTTGATCACAGCTCCCAGGCGTCTCTCGTTCTCCGTGTAAACGCCTTGTCTTCCCTTAAGTAAGGAGGCCACTGTGGAGAGCAGGGGGGGACGGTGTGTGATGTTCATGATTTACAAAGGGCAGCAAAGTGGATGGGAGCCCGCAAGTCAACTTGGAGAGCAGGAAGCAAGATACTAACCATGCTTTTCTCACCACTGCATGGGGTGGGAGTTGGGGGGCGCTTCTCAGACGCTCGGGGCGGGCGGGGGGGTGGGGGGGGGAATACATAGCTTTTAAAGGTTTACTTTGAAGTCTTTGTGGCTTCCCTGATAGCTCATATGGAAAAGAATTCGCCTGCAACGCAGGAGACCCCCTTTAGATTCCTGGGTCAGGAAGATCCCCTGGAGAAAGGAGAGGCTACCCACTCCAGGATTCTAGGGCTTCCCTTGTGGCTCAGCTGGTAAACAATCTCCCTGCAATGTGCAGACCTGGGTTTGATCCCTGGGGTTGGGAAGATCCCCTGGAGAAGGGAAAGGCTGGCTACCTACTCCAGTATTCTGGCCTGGAGAATTCCATGGACTTTCTAGCCCACGGGGGTCACAAAGAGTCTTTCGAATGACTTTCACTTTCACTTTTGAAATCTTTTAGATTTATATAAGATACACAGAGATAGTAGAGTCCCCATATAGCTACAACCAGCTGCCCCCAATGTTAACGTCTTCCACAATCACACTCACGTTGGTCAGCATGAAGAAAACAAGACTGGTACAGTGCTGTTAACTAGACCCCCAATTTTATCTGGATTTTATTAGTTCAGGAACTGTATTTTTAACAGTTTATACTTTTTGTTTTATAATAAAAATTATTTTTATAAATATAAAATATAAATATAAAATTATTTTATTATAAAAATATAAATATAAAATTTATATTTTAAATATAAAAATTAAATTTTTATTATAAAAATAATTTACTAGGGGACTTCTCTGGTGGTTCAGTGGTTATAAGACTCCATGCGTCCAACACAGGAGGCGAAGGTTCGATCTCTGGTCAGGGAACTAAGATGCCCCATGCTGAAAGGTGCAGCCAAAAAAATTAAAAATAATAATAATTTATCCTTGATTTCTTTCTTTCTTTGGCCAAGACTCTCTGCATGTGGGATCTTAGTTCCCCAACCAGGGATTAAACCCAGGCCCCCCTGCAGTGAAAGCTCCTAGTCCTAACAACCCTGGACCACCAGGGGAGTCCCATACTTGCTATTTTAAAATGTTGAAAGATTTAGCATCCCTCCTTTAGACAAGTTGGAAAATATAAAAAGAAGTTCAGAAAAAAAATTAATAACCCATGGTCAACCCAGAGACAACTACTGTTAGCATCTTACTGTATTTCTTTCCAGTGTTTTTTCTACACGCAGTTTTCACTTATTTGATGTAAATGAATCATTATTTTTTAATCACTAGGTTTTAATGCAATGTTTTTAAAAAAGCTGTATGTGGCTCAGACGGTAAAAGCGTCTGCCTAAAATGTGGGAGGCCTGGGTTCAATCCCTGGGTCGGGAAGATCCCCTGGAGAAGGAAATGGCAACCCACTCCAGTACTCTTGCCTGGAAAATTCCATGGATGGAGAAGCCTGGTAGGCTACAACCCATGGAATCACAAAGAGTCGGACAAGACTGAGTGACTTCACTTTCTTTCTTTCTTTCTAATAGGCTATGGGGGCTGTGTGTTTTTAAATTTTTATTGCAGTTGAGTTGATTTCCAACGTTGTGTTAGTTACAGGTGTACACACACTGGTTTTCAATGCAGATACAAAGAGGGAGACCCAAACAGCCTTGGTGATGTTGTCTCCCTAAGTAGCAGAGCATGTCGCTTAAAGTTCTGCAATCCACAGTCGATCCTCCAGTGACCTTTCTGCGGAGGTGTGTTTCTTTATTCCAATTCTGCCCGTGAGGGACCCACAGGGCACACATTCTGGTGCCTCTGACTCACATCCTGCACTCCCCTTCCTGTTTCCTGCCCAGCTGGGAGAAGACACGGGCCCAGACAACAGGGGGAGCCAGCCCCCTCCAACCCACCATGGACATCTCCGCCCCTGGCCCACGGCTGACCTTTCCTTTCCTCTCCTGTTTCCATCTCCCCCTCCGCCAGTTTTCAAGGACACTGGGTCTTTGGGGGCACGCCAAGGACAGACTCAGGATGAGTCCAGGTAGAAGGGAAAAAGTCCACGGGTCCCCGGGCTGTGCGCTAACGGATGCTGGCCAAGACTTCATCTAGCCCGTGACTGAGTAGGCTCACTCCCTGTCACTGATGTAAACGCACTCACTCTCCCTAGCTTCATTCTGCTCATCTCTGCAGGATGACAGATGAGGTCAGGGGTCCTAGATAATGACTGGGGCCCAAGACCTGGGGCTCATCCCGTGGCCTCCTCCCCGGGGAAGCTTCCCTGCCCTTTACCTGCAGTCACCGTCTTTCGGAATAGGATGGGGTTGCCCACGAGGACCAGTAGCAGCGGCAAGTACGTGGTGATGTAGTGGGGGATGGCGTGCTCCAGGCCCCTCTCACACCTGGGGGCGACGGGGAGAAAAACGCAGACATTCTGCAACAATGAGGCTTTGCCTGAAATAACCCGCTGCCTTATCTGAAAGCGGAGATAAGAGGACCCAGAGCACAAAGGGAAATGCACAGATCACTTCTGGCTGCCGGAAGGAAAGCTGACTCACATCTCATCATGTCTGTGGACAAGCAAGTAATCACAGAAGGAGAAGGAGGATCAATCACAGTTCTGTCTGTCTCAGAAAGAGGGCTGCTGTTTCAAGCTCCCTGCCAGAAAACAGTAAAGACAGGAAAAGACTCCGGGATGGTGGACCCCCCCCACCCCCACCACAACCCCCCTGTGGGGCCCCTTCAAAGAAAACACACACTGTTCAAGCAAGACAAAGGCACTCAATAAACTGGTAAGGTGCTCAGCAATTTACTACATGCGAGGCCTGGCTGACATCACCCATAAGATCCAAGCTCTGCCCTCGGACAACTGAAAACACCCGAGCTGCCTGTTTCTCAGGACACAAGTTCTCAAGGTGACCCATAATCATTTTGGTGGTTCTTTCCAGAAGGAAAGACAGGAATGTCTACTGATGGGTTGGGAGACTCATTCGTCAGCAACAGGACATGGTGGTGTGCTACACACAGGTATGTTACCAAAGCCGGGAGTGTCACTGAACAAATGCATAATTAGAGAAAGTGGCAAAGGGGGAGAGGGAATCCAAAGGAGAAGTTGCTCAGGTCGGACCCCAGATGAGGTGGAAAACCAGAGGAGGGCGCAGCCCTGGTGGCCAGGGCAGGGATGATAAAGATGCCGGTGCTTTCATCAGTATGGAGTGCTCAAACCAGAGATGAAAGTGGCCAGAAAATGCATGAAAACAGGCATGAAAAATGCAGTGCCCATCTTTTCTTGCCCTAAGGATGGCAATACCACGTGAAGATGGTGAGTTCTTTTTTAAAAGAAGCTTTCTTTTTCAGCTGTGAAAGCTAAACCATGGTCTACAAGGGCTTGAGGGGAGAAATGAGAAATGGAAACACGAGGAGCAAAAGATGAAATCTGAATGATGAGCATGAGGGACAAATGAATGAGGGTGGGAGCCTGCACAGTCCTGGGGGCTGTGGGTCTCAGGCTCTGAGGATATAAATGATGGAGGGTAGAGATGATGGAGGGTGGAGATGATGGGATGATGGAGGGAGAAGGTGATGGAAGGAGAAGATGATGGAGGGAGGACAGGATGGAGAGTAGATATGATGGAGAGTGGACATCATGGAGGCTGGAGATGATGGTGGGTGGTGATGATGGAGTATGAGATAATGGAGGGTGGCCATGATGGGATGGTGGAAGGTGGAGTTGGTGGAGGAATGGAAATGATGGAGGAAAGAGATGAGGGAGGATGGAGCTGATACCAGGTGGAGCTGAGGGAATGAGATGATAGAGGATGATACGGTAGAGGAGGAAATGATGGGATGATGGGGGGTGGACATGACGCAGGATGGAGGTGATGGAGGAGGAGATTAGGGGATGATGGAGAGTGGATATGGTAAAGAGTGAAGATTATGGAGGATGAGATGATGAAGGTTAGAGAAGATGAGATAATGGAAGTTGGAAATGATGGATATGGGAGATGATGGAGGTTGGAGGTGATGCATGTTGGAGATGATAGAATGTGGGGATGATTGAGGGTGGAGATGTTGGAAGATGAGATGATGGAGAATTAAGATGCTTGGGGGAGGCCTTGTGTTAATCTCAGGAGCACCTGGGCTCAAAGGAAACAGCCCCAGGATCCCACAGGTGGAGGTGAGGGATAAAAATTCTCTTTCCGATTAAGTGCATCCCTCTGTAACAGCTGCTTACTCTGTCTTTGTCCTTTTAAGGTTCCTGGGGAGAACAGGTTATTTTGAGGGGTCTACACACAGGCCTGGAAGTAGTCACAGCTGACAAGGCAATAGGACTGTGGAGACATTTGACTGAGCAACTACAAGAAATTAAGAAAGATGGGGAGAAACAGTCTACACCACAGGTCAGCAAACTTTTTCTCTAAACAGATAGGAAATATTTTAGGCTTCAGAACCCTCACAGCCTCTGTCAAATCTACTCAACTCTAATGGAAACAGCCATAGACAATACATACACAAACGGGTACGGCTGTGTGCCAATAAAACTTTATTTACAAAAGCAGGTGAAGGGCCGGATCTGTACTAAGGGCCATGCTGTACTGATCCTTGGGTATGTGCTGTGCTGTGCTTAGTCACTCAGTCGTGTCTGACTCTCTGCAACCCCATGAACTGTAGCCCGCCAGGCTCCTCTGTCCATGGGATTCTCCAGGCAAGAATACTGGAGTGGTTTGCCATGCCCTCCTCCAGGGGATCTTCCCAACCCAGCATCGAACCCAGGTCTCCCGCATTGCAGGTGGATTCTTTACTGTCTGAACCACCAGGGACGTTCAAGAATACTGGAGTGGGTAGCCTATTCCTTCTCTGGGGGAACGTCCCAACCCAGGAATTGAACTGGAGTCTCCTGCATTGCAGGCAGAGTCTTTACCAGTTGAGCTACCCAGGAAGCCCCTCCCTGGGTCTACACCACCTTAAAATCACCAAGACACTATATCCAACCTCTGATTTCCAGTTTTCCATTAAAACATAGAGTATATCTCCTTAGAGGGGCCTTGAGGTTTTATAAATGGTAAAGGGCAGGGATTCAGACTCAAAGAAATGTCTGAGACAGTTTCAGAGGCCACATCTCCCAGCGTGTGTTCAGAAGAGCACAGGATGGAGACATGAAAAAAACGTGCAGACAGCAGAGGCTGAAAATGAGCTATTCTAAAAGCAACCCTTTGAGTCTCCCAGACATCTGCAATGCATCCTTGGGATGTTCAACTCACCTGTGTGCCCAGAGGAAGCTGGTTTGAAGGATAAAAAGAAAAAGGAGCAGGTAGGGGAAAGCCATGCCCATCACAGGCATGTAGAGAGAAGAGATGCACCCCCAGCTCTGATTGTGCCTCTGAGGTTGTTTTTTTGTTTGTTTGCTTAAACACGACCCTCAGTACAGATCCGGCCCTTCGCCTGCTTTTTGTCAATAAAGTTTTATTGGCACACAGCCATGCCCACTTGCTGTATGTATTGTCTATGGCTGCTTTACCCATTAGCGCTGAGTAGTGAAAGTCATGTAACGTCGAACTCACCATTGTAAAGTGGACGACTCAGAGGCATTTAGGACATCCACGGTGCCATGCAAGCCCCACCTCAAGCTGTGTATCCACACTGGGCACAGCACCAAACCAAGACACATGTGACGGGCAGGAGCGGGGGACCCTGACCGACTCAAGGAGCCAGGCATGTGCTCGCGGCTGCACGGATCCTGGACAATGGCCCGCCCACCCACGCGGGGTCAGCACCTAGGCATGTCCTGCAGGAGGATGCCCCAAGGGGGTCGGGCGTTGGAGGAGCCCTGGCTTACCTGGTCATGGAAGGATAGTACAGCATTAGGGCTCCCTCCACGCTCAGCAGGGCGGCCAGGCCCCAGGCCATCAGGTGGTACAGCAGGATGGTACTGGGAAAGGGAGAATACAGGTCCAGAACCTCAGGTCCAGCACCTGCCCAGCCCCACACTCCGCCAGCAGAGGAGACTCTCAGCAGAGCAGAGTCTCAGCAGAGTCTGCAGAGCAGACTCTCGGCAAACAGCCCCCTGATTGTGCCTCAGAGGGTGGTTTTGTTTGTTTGTTTGTTTAAACATGGCCCTCAGTACAGATCCGGCCCTCTGCCTGCTTTTGTCAATAAAGTTTTATTGGCACACAGCCATGCCCACTTGTGTATGTATTGTCTATGGCTGCTTCACCCTTTAGCGCCGAGTAGTGAAAGTCACGTGACATCAAACTCACCATTCTAAAGTGAACAACTCAGCGGCATTTAGGACATCCACAGTGCCATGCAAGCCCCACCTCAAGCCAGTTTTGAAACATGTTCATCCCCCTAAAGGGACACCCAGACCCATTCGGGGGTCTCTCCCCATCACGCCTGCACCTCCAGCCCCAGGCAACCTCTCACCCACCGTCTGTCTCTATGGATTCACCTATTCTGGACATTTCATCCAAGTGGAAGCATAAACAACCTGGCCTTCTGAGTCTCATCTGTTTCCCTTAATCTAAGGCATTCACAGTCCCTCTAGTCAAAGCTATGGTCTTTCCAGTAGTCATGTGTGGATGTGAGAGTTGGACCATAAATAAAGCTGAGCAAGAAAGAATTGACTCTTTCAAACTGTGGTGTTGGAGAAGACTCTTGAGTCCCTTGGACTCCAAGGAGATCCAACAAGTCCATCCTAACGGAAATCAGTCCTGAATATTCATTGGAAGGACTGATGCTGAAACTGAAACTCCAATTCTTTGGCCACCTGATGCGAAGAACTGACTCATTGGAAAAGACCCTGATGCTGAGAAAGATTGAAGGTGGGAGGAGAAGGGGATGATGGAGGATGAGACGGTTGGATGGCATCACCGACTCAATGAACATGAGTCTGAGTACAACTCTGGGAGTTGGTGATGGACAAGGAGGCCTGGCATGCTGCAGTCCATGGGGTCGCAAAGAGTCGGACACGACTGAGCAACTGAAGTGAACTGAAGTGAAGGCTTTCAAGATTGACAGGAGGGACAGACGTTTGAGGTGCACAGCAAGAATACCTTACTGTTTTGATTGTGCCTTCCACTTTTTATATAAAAACAAGCTGGCATTAGATGTTTCTTGGTGGAGTGCCCACTGGGAGTTTCTGATGGACTGCGTCTCAGTTCAGTTCAGTTCAGTCGCTCAGTCGTGTCCAACTCTGCAATCCCGTGGACTGCAGCACGCCAGGCCTCCCTGTCCATCACCAACTCACAGAGTTTACTCAAACTCATGTCCCTTGAGTCAGTGATGTCATCCAACCATCTCATCCTCTGTCATCCCCTTCTCCTCCTGCCTTCAGTCTTTCCCACCATCAAGCTCTTTTCCAATGAGTCAGTTGCTCACATCAGGTGGCCAAAGGATTGCAGTTTCAGCTTCAACATCAGTCCTTCCAATGAATATTCAGGACTGATTTCCTTTAGGATGGACTGGTTGGATGTCCTTGCAGTCCAAGTGACTCTCAAGAGTCTTCTCCAACACCACAGTTCAAAAACATCAATTCTTTGGGGCTCAGCTTTCTTTACAGTCCAACTCTCACATCCATACATGACTCCTGGAAAAACCATAGCCTTGACTAGACAGACCTTTGTTGGCAAAGTAAGTCTCTGCCTTTTAATATGCTGTCTAGGTTGGTCATAACTTTTCTCCCTAGAAGTAAGCGTCTTTTAATTTCATGGCTGCAGTCACCATCAGTGATTTTGGAGCCCCCACCCCCCCAAAAAAAATAGTCTGCCACTGTTTCCACTGTTTCTCCATCCATTTGCCAGGAAGTGATGGGACTGGATTCCATGATCTCAGTTTTCTGAATGTTGAGCTTTAAGCCAACTTCTTCGCTCTCCTCTTTCACTTTCCATGTCTACCCTACAGAAATAAGAGTGCTCGTGGCCTCTCCAAGGTTCCCTTCGGGCAACGAGCTAGGGCAGAAGAACCCGGCTGCTCTCTCTGAATACCTCTGTCCCGCCGACCTCCGGATCACCAGGTAGGCGTCCACCGCATAGCAGAACAACCACCAGAAGCAAGCGCTGTACAGTAGCTGGATCCAGAGCTGTAATCACAAGCGGGGCATCCCAGCCCCTGGGTGCGGGCTGCAGGTGGCCCCGCCCCACCCCTGACGTCATCCCAGCCCCTGGGTGCAGGCTGCAGGTGGCCCCGCCCCGCCCCTGACGTCATCGGAGGGTCCCAGGAAATCCCTCCGCAGACACGTGGCAACCCTTGGAAGCCCAGACTGGGATGTGGCCTGGGGACAGGTGGGTGCCTTGGTTCCCCCGTCTGCTCATTTGGACTGGTCCAGTGAGCCCCGCCTGGTGCTCACGCGTATAGGCAGAGAGATGAAGGGCTCAGAGATGAAAGGCCTGGCCTGGCACTTTGAACCAGAAGCCCTTCTGCTGAGGATGAAAGAGGATGCGCAGGATGGACCTTCCCAGGGGAAGGAAGGCAGGGACTTGCTGTAATGCTAAGTCCCTTCAACGGTGGCTGACTCTTTGCGACCCCGTGGACTGTAGCCCGCCAGGCTCCTCTGTCCATGGAGATCCTCCAGGCAAAAAGTACTGGAGTGGGTGGCCATTCCCTCCTCCAGGGGATCTTCCCGACCCAGGAACTGAACCCACGTGTCTTATGTCTCCTGCATTGGCAGGCGAGTTCTTTTACCACTAGCATCACCTGGGAAGCCCACGAATAGATGTACTTAGATACAGTTTTGATAAGTACATACCTGCAATAAATCAATAACTTTCTTTTTTCTTTTCCTTCCATTTTTTTTTTTTTTTTTTTTTACTAACCAGTTTGTTTTAACTGTGGCTAAATCTTAGGTAAGGATTAAACGTGTGTTTAAGGATGGGGGAAGGAAAATATTAGTGCAGTGGTTCTCAAACTGGAGTGAGGCTCAGAGGCCACTGGTGGTTGTGTAGTCTCTGAGTCATGTCTGACTCTTTGTGACCCCATGGACTGTAGCCCACCAGGCTCTTCTGTCCATGGGATTTTGCAGGCAAGAATACTGGAGTAGGTTGCCATTTCCTCCTCCAGGCGATCTTCCTGACCCAGGGATCAAACTCGCATCTCCTGCATTAACAGGCAGGTTCTTCACCTGTGAGCCACCTGGGAACCTCCAGAGACCCCTGGAGGGTTTGTTAAATCACAAACAGTTCCCCCAACACAGGGTTCCTGGTCAGTGGGGTAAGGGTGGGGTCTCTGAGCTTTTCTAAAAACCACACTGGGTTGGTGGAAGGGTCAGGACCACACTTCAAGGACTCAGTGTAACAGAGGGGAGTGAAGGGGTGGGGAGGGGGACCAGGGGAGCCACACTTACTGCACTCCCCATGCAGAAGACAGCTGGCCACACGTCTGTCCTGTTCACGGCGGAGATGTCGTCCACGAAACTCGGAAACCCTAACCACACCGCAGACCGGACCACGATACCTAAGGGGCAACCAGGTGATAATGCTTTCTTTGTATCTGCTCCTGACTCATACCTAAAGGGGACCTGGTGACTGTAAAAATGGTGGATGTACAAATGGACGCATGGACAGATGAGAGGATGGATGGATAGAAGATAGGAAGGGAGAGACAAAGACATGAGGGAGGCAAAGAGGAAAGATACACATGTTTGTGTGTGCAGGAGAGACAGAGAGGAAAAAAAACAGACTCAGAAGATAAGGATTATGGTTGCGGAGCAATTGCAGGCACTTTGATTTCCACTTTCACTGACATCAGCTACAGCCATGTCCCTTATTTTGCTTGTTCGTTTATTTGCCTCTAAGAGGCGACGGTGTGAATAACAGTGTGTATTTCTTGCCTATATTTTTAGTGTCCAGCTTAACTAGTCCTCATGTTAAAAAAAAAAAAAAAAAAGAATGACTGAAAAAAAAAAGCACATTCTTTCTTTTTTAATTTTTTAAAAAAAGATGTATTGATTTATTTTATTGATTGGTCTTTGTTGCTGCTAACAGGACTTTCTCTAGGTGCAGCGAGCAAGGGCTGCTACCCTTGGGCTTCTCGTCTCTGTGGCTTCCTTGTTGCAGAGAACCAGCTCCAGGGTACCTGGGCTCCAGTAGTTTCATCGCCTGGGCTCAGCAGTCATGGCTCGTGGCCTCACTAGTTGTGGTGCATGGGCTTAGTCGCTCCACCGCACGTGGGATCTTCCCAGACCAGGGATCGAACCCGCGTGCCCTGCATTGCAAGGCAGAGTCTCAACCACCAGACCACCAGGGAAGTCCCAAAAAAGCTTATTCTGAAGTTGTGAAAGAGAGTTACTCCGTTCTTTAAAAAAAAAAAAAAAGAAGAAGATTTTCACAAGGTAGCTCTTGATAATCGACTTCTGACATTTATTATTTGTGAGTTTTCCTTGCTCTTAGATTCAGATACCTAATTCGCCTCTAATCAGTATCCACACTCGAGGTGTATATTAGGATTGTTAGGTTTGCAATAACATCTGTTTGAGTGTACACTGCATAACACAAAATGCTCAAGGGGAGATGAACAGTACAGACTTGTATACTACTAGCATAATGTGTATAGTTGGCATACAACACATATACTTCAAAATAGGCAACCAAATATACACTGTGTCCTACACCACCAAAGGGAATTATGGACGCTAAAATCCTAAAGATGTCGCTTCTCATTCTTCAGCGCAAATAACAGAAATAATGTTTTCTTCCAAATAGTGCTTTGTTGTTTTCACTAGAGAGTTCTGCTTTGAGCTCAATAAACACCTTATTATTATTTTTTTGCATGTATATGAGGTAACGGGTGTTTAGGAAACATTTTTGGTAAATGTGAGTCTTTGTGCTGGATACATAAATGTTTCCTGGTGCTGTGTGTCCATGAAGTCTCAGTAAAGCTGGGGCAGGAGTTCCCTGGTGGTCTAGTGGTTAGGATTCTGTGGTTTCACTGCCATGGCCCAGGTTCAATCCCTGGTCAGGGAATCGGGATCCCACAAGCTGTGCAATTTGTCTAGGGGAAAAGAAAAAAGATTTTAAAAAATACTGGGTAAAAAAAACACCCCATGAGACACGCATCTGTATTTCTTTCTGTCTTTATTTTGGCTGCACTGGTCTTTGCAGGCTTTCCCTAGTTTCAGAGAGTCGGGGCTACTCTTCACTATGGACTTCTCATCGCCGTGGTGTCTCTTGTTGTGGAGTGCAGACTCTAGGTGGGTCGTGGGCTTCAGAAGTTGTGGACCTCCGTTTCTACAGCAGAGGCTCAGTAATTGTGGCTCACAGAGACTCTGCAGTATGCAGGATCCTCCCGGACAAGGGATCGAACCCGCGTCCCCTGCATTGGCAGGTGGGTCCTTTTCCACTGGACCACCAGGGACGCCTTGGCATCTGTGCTTGTTATTTTTCAGCAAGGAGGTCCAGACACCTCCTGCCTTGCCCTGACTCCTGCTCCTGCTCATTTGCCCACAGTGCCATGTACCTTCCTTCGAAAGGCCAAAGGATGTACCAATCTTATTTCCTGACCCCCAGAAGATGTTTGGTTGCAACTCTATTTCCAGATATTCAAGTTTCTGAAACTATTAAGATGCTTCCCCCAAATGCTTCAGCAGAATCAGGGAGAACACCGATTTTTTTTTTTAATTTAATTATCCGGTACCACATTCGCTTGGTCGCTAACAGAAAGGGAAGTATTCCTTCCTGTCTTACTCCAATCTGAAAAAGTGACTAAGAGGTTCAATAGCACGTGTCTGGAGTCCAGATTCTTGAGCATCTCCAAGCACAAAACAGCAAGAGGAGCAGGAGAGCCAGGCCCTGGGACACATCCACCAGATATCTGGTCCAGGTGGCTAGAAGCTGCTCTTACACCCTCAGGACACAGAGGTGGAAGGCACTCAAATACCATCAAGGCCTCTCCTTCAAGAGCAGATGACTCCAACATGGCCAGCACCTGTCAGCGCTCACAGAACACAGACGCTCTTTGGATCCTGATTTGAGCTAACTAACCGAAAACTGGCATGTGTGACATGCCTGAACATGTAGCGGTGATATGAAGGAATCGGTTTTCCTTATTTTTTAGGCAGTAATGATATCAGTGTGATATATTTATATATATAATTATATATTATAATATGATACTATATTATACTTAATATAACATATTGGGCTTCCCTGATGGCTCAGAAGGTAAAGTGTCTGCCTGCAATGCGGGAGACCCAGGTTCGATCCCTGAGTCAGGAAGATCCCCTGGAGAAGGAAATGGCAACCCACTGCAGTATCATCGCCTGCAAAATCTCATGGACAGAGGAGCCTGGTGGGCTACAGTCCATGGGGTCACAAAGAGTCAGACACAACTGAGTGATTTCACTTCACTAATATAACATAGTAAATATATTATATATTGTAATATATAATAATATTGTAACATACTACACAGTATATGGCTTCCCTGGTGGCTCAGTAAAGAATCTGCCTGCAATGCGGGAGACCAGGGTTTGATCCCTGGATTGGGAAGGTCCCCTGGAGAAGGGAATGGCAACCCACTCCAGTATTCTTGCCTGGAGAATCCCATGGACAGAGGAGCCTGGTGGGCTACAGTCCATGGGGCTGCAAAGAGTCAGACATGAGCGAGTGAATAACATAGACACACATGTAGTATACAGTATGTTACAAGAGACATAAGTTATATATTATAATTATGCATATAATTATATATATATGTTGAAATCTTCTACAGTTACATACTGAGATTTGCGTGGATGAAACAATATAAATTCTGGGATCTGCTTCAAATTAATTCAGTGGAGAGTGGGGTAGAGGGATGAGGTATAGAGGAAGCTAGGTGATGAGAACAGGGAGTTCATTATACAGTCTCTCTACTTTTGCATATATGTAATAAAGTCCAAAATAAAAAGTTTAAAAGGTCAGCAGTATCAAGCTTAGAGTTCGTAAAACATGCCATGCTAGGGTTGAAAGCAGGGGTCAGCAAAGTTTCTGTAACGGATCAGAGAGAAAACATTTTAGGCTCTATGGCCCACACTTTGTCTATACAACACTCACTTCTGCCCTGTGGGGGATCGGGGTGGGCGGAAGATGTGGCCTCGACAGGGTACAAGTGCAGGGCATGGCTGTGTCCCCATCAGACTCCACTTGTGGACGCTGACATTCACGGGATGCTTACGTGTCAGAAATACTGTTGTTCTGTAGATTTTTTTAAAAGCATTTATTTTCTTGGCTGGGCCAGGTCTTAGTTGCGGCAATGTGAGATCTTGTTCCCTGACCAGGGATCGAACCCGGGCCTCCCACCTTGCAGGCAGACATTTTACCATCTGAGCCACCAGGGAAGCCCCTGTAGATTTTTAAAACACACTTTAAAATGTAAAAACGTTCTTCACTCATGGCCCGTACATAGAAAAGCAGGCTGGATTTAGCCTAGAGACTACAAGTTTGCACACCTGTGATAAACAAAACTCAGATGGATACATAGACAAAAAAGGAAATAAAAATTTTATCGTATATATGGAGTTTTCTTCCTGATCCTGCTAAATTGGTTTGGAAACAACTGCATGTGTGTGCACTCAGGCCTGATAATATTAACTATTAGTTTCTCACTGGTGTAGCGATCATGGAACCATTGTATTTTCTGGGTTCTCCTTCACAGCACTGCCTGAAGTTTCCCTAATAAGAGCAGTAACAAATACATCAAAGTGTTAAAGAAAAAGAAAAAAAAGAAGTCCCTGGAAGCAACTTTTACCCATCTTGTATTGCAGATTCTACTCCTCCTCCCATTGTGTCCCTGGGAAGCCATCTCTGGATCAGTCCTCCCACCCGTGGGCCAGGCGCTCTCAACCACTCACATCTGGTACCCACTCCCGGGGGAGGGGGTCCCCATTTGCACACGGAGGGGTCCCCACTCACGGCCGCTTGCCCTGAAACATATACCACCCGCCGGCTGGGCACTCCCACTCTTACACGGGGCTCCCCACTCGCAGGCCGCACACCTTCAACCGTGCACAGATGGGTCCGTACCCATGTGCAGGGTGCCCTCATCCTTGCACGGAGGGGATCCCACCCACCTGCCGGGCGCCCTCAACCACTCACAGACGGGTCCCCCACTTGCAGGCCTGGCGTCCTCACCCGCATATGGACGGGTCTCCAGTCCCGGAGACCAGGCGCGCTCAACCGCGCATGGAGTGTTCCCCATCCGCGGTACGCACACCCTGAACCATGCTCACCACTCCCGGGACGGGTGTCCTTCCCTGCACATGAAGGATTCCCCTGATGAGGGCCGTGTTCCCTCAACTCCCAAGAAGGGGGTCCCCACTCGCGGGCCCCGTGCGCTCAACTGGGCATGGAGGGGTTCCCACCCGCGGGCCGTGTGCCCTCAACCGCGTAAGACGAGGTCTCCATTCGCTGGCCACGCGCCTTCAATGGCACACAGAGGGGCCCTGACCCAAGGTGAGCGTGCCCTGAGAAACGCAGACAGCTCCCTGCTCGCGGGCCAGGTGTCTTCAACTGCGCACGCAGTGGTCCCCACCACGGGCTGTGCGCCCTTAACCTCGGACAGAGGCGTCCGCACTCGCGGGCAGCGCGCTCTCAAGCACACACGGAGGTATCCCCACTCAAGGGCCGCGGGCCTCAACTGGGCGTGGAGGAGTCCCGACACACACTATGCGCACCCTGGAAAACCCACAGACAGGTCCCAACTCGCGGCCTGACGTCCTCGCCTGCACACGGAAGGCTTCCCACCCATGGGCCATGTGCCTTCAACCGCGCATGCAGTGGTCCCCACCACAAGGCTTTGCGCCCCCAAACGCTCACGCAGTGGTTCCCACCCGCGGGCCGTGCGCCCTCGAACACACACAGAGGGATTTCAGCTCGCGGGCCACACACCTTCAACCGCACACAGAGTTGTCCTCACCACAAGGCTGTGCGCCCTCAACTCCCATGAAGGGCGTCCCCACTCGTGGGCCACGAGCTCTCAACTGGGCACAGAGAGGTTCCCACTCGCAGACCCATGGGCCGTGTGTCTTCATCCGTGCACGCAGTGGTCGCCACCACAAAGATGTGTGCCCTCAAGCGCTCACGCAGTGGTTCCCACTCGCAGGCCATGGGCCCTCAATTGGGCACGGAGGGCTTCCCACCAGCGGACTGGTGCCTTCAACTGCACACGCAGTGGTCCCCACCTGCGGGCCGTGCGCCCTCAACCGCACACAGAGGGGACTCCACTCTCCGGCCATTGGCCCTCAACTGGGCACGGAGGGGTCCCGACCCATGGTACTTGACTCCTGGAGAACGCTGCAGATGGGTCCCTACTCATGGGCCTGGTGTCCTCACCCACACACGGAGGGGACCCCACCGGCAGGCCGTCTGCCCTCAACCGCGCACGGAGTGGTCCTCACCAACAGGACTGTGCGCCCTCAACTCCCACGAAGGGCGTCCCCACTCGCGGGCCACGCGCTCTCAACAGAGAGGTCCCCACTTGCGGGCCATGGGCCTTCAAATGGGCATGAAGGGGTTCCCACCCCGAGCCGTGTGCCTTCACCAGCTCATGGAGGGGTCCGCACTAGTGGGCAGCGCGCCTTCAAGCACACAGGGAAAGATCCCCACTCGCGGGCTGCGGGCCCTCAACTGGGCACGGAGGGGTCCGTACCCATGGTGCGTGCGCCCTAGAAAACGCACAGACGGGTCCCTACTTGCGGGCCTGGCGTCCTCACCCTCACACGAAAGGGTCCCCACCGTTGAGTGTCCTCAACCGCGCACGCAGTGGTCCCCACCTACGACGGGCTGTGCACCCTCAACTCCCACGAAGGAGTCACCACTGGCAGGCCGCACCCCATCAACCTCACACGGCGGCCCACCCGCGGGGCCGCGGGGTCCTCAACCGCGCACGTAGGCCCGCCCTGAAAAAACGCACAGACGGGTCTGTACTTGGGGGCCGGGCGTCCTCACCCACAAACTGAGGGAGCCCTACTCGCGGGCTCCGTGTGCTCAACTGTGCACGGAGGGGTCGCCACCTTTGAGCCGTGCGCCCTCAACCGCGCACGCAGTGGTGCCCACCTACGACGGGCTGTGCTCCCCCAACTCCCACGAAGGGGTCCCCACTGGCGGGCCGCACCCCGTCAACCTCCCACGGAGGACCACCCGTGGGCCGCGGACTCTCAACTGCGCACCTAGGCGCGCCCTGAAAGAACGCACAGACGCGTCCCTACTTGGGGGCCCAACATCCTCAGCTACAGAAGGAGCCCTACTCGCGGGCCGCGCGCGCTCAACTGCGCGCGGAGGGGTCTCCACCCGCGCAGTACGCGCGGACCCTGAACCACGCACGGAAGGGTCCGCAGCTGTGCGCCCTCACCTCCCTCACCTCCCAAGAAGGGGTCCCCACCCGCGGGCCGGGCGCCCTCACTCGCACACCGCCGGGTCCCCCCCTCCCCCGGCCCGCGCGAGTCGCGCGCTCACCCAGGCAGCCGAGCAGGTCGCAAGCGGTGGCGGCGCGCACGATGCGCACGGAGGCGGGGCCGCGGGCCGAGGTCCGCGGCGGGGCCAAGACGACCCCGGGGCCGGCGGGCCGGCGCCCGGGCCGCAGCTGCAGGAGGCCGAGCGCCAGGCGGAGCGCGCCGCTGCCCAGGCACAGCGCGTGGAAGGCCCGCGGCTGGAAGCCCAGCGCGAGCTGTGTGGCGGCGTCCCGCGTGGGGCAGCAGAAGGTGCCGAGGCGCGGGGAGGCCATGGGTCGTGCTGGGGACGCGCGCGACTCGGGTTTGCCGGCCGGCCTGGGTCATGTGCTGGGCGCGGGGGCCGCGGGGAGGGGGCGTCATGTGCCCTGCGCCTCCCCGCGGCCCCCGCCCGATCCCCGCCCCTCGCTGGCAGAAAAGGCGCCAGGCTCGGTGAGGGCAGCGCAGAACGCCACGAGGCCTCACGAGGGTGATGCTTGGTAGCGAGGAGGAGGGGTGGGGGGCGGAGAGCTCAGGGTCGGGGAAGTTCGCTTTCTTGCCGGTCAGCAGGCCTTCCCAGGGTGGGAGGCGGTTAATTCTCCAGAACCCAGAGCCCCCAACACTGCTGTCTCATCTTAACCCATCTCCCCCAGAAAGCATGCACTCTTGCCAGGTCTGACCAGTCTGAGTCTCTGACATCCTTCATTTTGATCCGTTGCCAGTTCATAAACAGTGACCCTGCGGTGATTAGCCTGAAAATACTGCTTTTCTATGAGCGCTCTCCACCACGGAAATCACCCCATAGAGCTAGGACTTTCGCTGGAAATCAACAAACCTTTGAAGAAAGGGGAAACTCTTTTGCCAAACTGGACACACACACACACACACACACACACACACACACACACGTTTTGTACCTTCAGGTCCGCTCCATTTTTAGTCATCTCAATAATGTAGGGTTAGATTTTTCACATTGTATATTAGCTTTCAAGAGTAACTCTGTTTAGGAAAAAAAAATGTTCAAGTTTATCCAGATTTTCTTAAAGTGTGTTAGTCGCTCATTCGTGTTCGAGTCTTTGTGACCCCCGTGGACTGTAGCCCTCCAGGTTCCTCTGTCCATGGGATTCTCCAGACAAAAATACTGGAGTGGGTTGCCATGCCCTCCTCCATGGGATCTTCCGGACCCAGGGATTGAACCCAGGTCTCCTTCATTGCAGGTGGATTATTTACCGTGTGAGCCACCAGGAAAGCCCGACTGCTTTCGTTTTTAGAGGAATTGCATTACACATTGAAAATCATGCTGAATTCTATACGCGTAAGTTTCAAAATGATATTAGTACTATTGGTAATATACTGAGTGAGCTTTAAAAAAAAACAAACCACCAACAACAATTCTTCAAGCTTGAAAAATAAGAGCCCCATCTAAGTTACGGCTTTACCAAAAGTGAAAGTGAAAGTTGCTCAGTCCTGTCCGACTCTTTGCGACCCCATGGACTATATAACCCATAGAGTTCTCCAGGCCAAAATACTGGAGTGGGTAGCCTTTCCCTTCTCCAGGGAATCTTCCCAACCCAGGGATCAAACCCATGTCTCCTGCATTGCAGGCAGATTCTTTACTAACCAAAACTTGAAAAAAAGAAAAACACCAACTCCATCATACTTATCATCAGGAAATTTAACAGGCCCATTTGCAGCCAGGAGCAGACAGTCTTTGACCTCCTCCCAGCAGTGAACATGCCATCTCAGAATTTTTCCAACCAGAGGTAAGGCGTCCCTATGCTTTTCCTCCACCTTCTCCCATGCCAGAGGTTCATCTCCATTTCCACCACCAGCTTTGCAGTTTTAAGACAGACAGAGTTTGGCCTCAGCTCCTCAGCCTTCCTCCTGGGAAACCACAGGACTGGGCTTCTGTTGGGGCGGAAGGCAGAGGGGAGGTCACTGTGAGATGGAAGCAGAGCTTCTAACCAGGAGCTGCAGACGCTGCCGCTTCAGAAAGATCCGCGCTGGCTTGCCTGGAAGCAGGGGGCAGCTGCTGTGATAGAAGTCAGAACACACACTGACGCTGTGGAGATCGTAACCACCCTTGGAGAGTATGCACTTGCTTGTAAACACAGGACAAACCATCGTAGGACTACTCCCCACACCCTGATTCCTTCAGAGAGCGGAGATCTCAGTACCTGTTTGGAACAGCTGATCTTCTACTTCCTTGGCTCCTGGAAAGCAGAACATTCTTTTGGAAGATCGTGTGTGGAACGTGCCTTAGAAGATGAAAATGCCACGTCTGTTCATTTGCCCTGATGCCAAAGGTTCCGGGGGCGGATCCGTGCAACAGCGTCACTGCATTTCAGTCTGTTTCTGCCCAGTGTCCTCCAGAATGGAAAAAATGCTCAAGGTTGCCTACAGAGCTTTAAGAGAATAAAAAAAAAAGCATTGTGGTGAGTTACATCTTGGCATTCAACTCCTTTTCTGTCCCCCTACCCCCCACCCCGGGGGGAATTCAGTAGCTCTTCAAATATTGCACACAATGGATAGGTTTTGAACCTGGGGCTTAGTGGCTCAGTAAACAATCTGCCTGCCATGAGGGAGACCAGGGATCCATCAGAGGTTGGGAAGATCCCCTGAAAAGGGAACAGCAGCTAGCCATTCCAGGATTCTTGCCTGGAGAATTGCGTGGACAGAGGAGCCTGGCAGGCTACAGGCCATGTGGTCACAAAGAATCAGACTCCAACTGAGTGACTGAGACTTAGAAATCAAAGAGTCTGGCCTGTGGTTTTTGTGGGGAATTAACCTCACCTGACTTGGCTTCCTGAAGGAATCCCAGCCTTTGCTCTGAAGAAACAGCAGAAATGGATGGCTTGAGAAATAGTGCCTAAGAGAGCAGTCAGCAGAACATGCGGTGCTGCCGCCATGAGACTGTCTTGAAGTCCATGTCTCAGCCTGCAAAGAGATGAGCCCAGGCTGGAAAGGAGAGGGTGGAGTTTGTGTCCAGAGACAAAGAAGGAACCCAAGCTAACTTGAGTAACCTTATCCGAGTGCCTTCCGTGAGTTGGCTGCACTGGACAACTTCAAGTCTGGCTTAACTGGCACCCCCCACCCTCGTGGCTCATCTTTCTATCTCCAGTTTCTGTCCAAGGCAGCAGAAGACGTGTGACGTGTCCAAGCTCACAGAGGTCGTAGAGCTGAGACTTCAATCCAGGCAGATCACTGTGTCAGCTCCGGCAGGGAATAGGAGGTTCACCACCCCGTCAACGTGAGTGTCCGCAAAGGGGTCAGACCGACCTAAGCACTCTCTGCGACTTGCGTCTTGAAGCAACAAGAAGTCCACTTTTGAGAGGCTGGAGGCAGGTCGCAGGTGGTCTCAGATGTGATGGCATCTGAAGGTCACTGCACTTTCAAGGAAGTGTGTGTTGGGGGGAGTGTTGTGGTCTGTGCACCGGTTGGAAAAGTTTCCAGAGATGAGGCAGAATGAGAGGAGAGGAGAGTTTATCAGAGTGGGAGAGGCTTTTAGAACAGGGGGCCGGCTCAAGGGAGGGCTGACCCCTTTGATGGGCTAGCTGCCCATTTTTATAGCCTCAAGACAGAAAATTCCTACTCGAAGGGTGGCATTAGGTGATTGGTTAGGATACTATGTGTGTTAAGTCGCTTCAGTCATGTCCGGCTCTTTTTGAGATCCTATGGGCTGTAGCCTGCCAGGCTCCTCTGTCCATGGGGATTCTCCAGGCAAAAACACTGGAGTGGGTTGCCATGCCCTCCTTCAGGGGATCTTCCTGACCCAGGGATCAAACCTGGGTCTCTTATGTCTCATGCATTGGCAAGCTGTTTCTTTATTTCAAGTGCCGTCTGGGAAGCCCCTAGGATGCTATCGGGTGGATAACAGAGTGGGTATTTTAGCTAATATGGGGTCAGGAAACTGGCCAGTTTAGATCTGGAGGCTCAGGGCACCAGTTGCTATAGGACTTGATCAGTTCCAGAGGTTTTTATCCTGTGACCTTGGTCCAAGCACTCCACACCTGTGACCTTGGTATAGGGTCCCACAGGGAGATGTATAGAATGGACACATTTATCAGTCCAGTTCAGTTGCTCAGTCATGTCTGACTCTTTGCAACCCCATGGACTGCAGCACGCCAGGCCTCCCTGTCCATCACCAACTCCCAGAGTTCACCTAGACTCATGTCCATTGACACATATACACACATTACATATTTCAACCTTCATTTAAATGTTATGTTCCTTTCTGAGGCACAGTATACTAACATAGTAAAGTGAAATGACTGTTTCTGGGCAGGCATGTGCTCTGAAGTCAGATCTCAACTAATAAAGAGGCAGTCTGCTCACTAACCACAGACTCTCGCTGATATCGAAATGACTGCTACATTGCTTAGGGAAGCAGCTGTGAGCAGGTGATAGGAAATCCACACGAACCTCAAGGGCTTGACTCGTGGCGAGAACTCGTGTTTGCAGATGACACAAATTTATTGTGCAGCTGGTCACATACACGGCGGAAACGTGTCTGATACCCAGACCAGAGCAACAGCTCCATCTCGGAGGGACCGAAAGGCACTCACAGAGAAAGCGTGGGTCTGCCCGCTCCCTGAGGGAGCCCATGGTTTGAACGTGGTGGCTCTTCCCTTCGGGTCTTTGGGTCTCATCGTGATGTCCTTGGTGTGGGTCTCATCCACAGTGAAACATGTCCATAGCCCCGGACTCTCAAACTTGTGACAACACTTTAGTCTATCAAGGGGTCAGAAAACTTTATTCTGAAGAGAAAAGTGAAAGTTGCTCAATCATGTCCGGCTCTTTGCGACCCTGTGGACTATACAATCCATGGAATTCTCCAGGCCAGAATACTGGGGTGGGTAGCCTTTCTTTCTCCAGGGCATCTTCCCAACCCAGGGATCGAACCCATGTCTCCTGCATTGCAGGCAGATTCTTTACTAGCTGAGCCACCAGGGAAGGCCTATTCTGAAGAGGCCAGATAGTACATATTTTTGCCTTTGCAAGCTGCATGATCTCTATTGCAGTTACCCACCACTGCCCTGGGGGCCCCAGAGTAGCCACTGGCAGAAGGTAAGTGAATGGATGAGGCATGGTACCAATAAAGCTTTATTTACAAAAAGAGACAGCCACATGCCACAGGGCATGCGGGATCTTACTTTCCTGGAGATCTTACTTCCTCTGCCGGGGAATCCATGCCCGCTGCAGTGGACCACCAGGTAAGTCCCAATCTAAAATTATTCTGAAATGTAAGAAACTAAATTGTTTTAAAAGCCAATCACACAATAGTTCCTGCAGGCTTTCTACAAGTCTAATTGTGCAGAGCTAAGGAATGACAACCTATCCAACTTTTAGAAACATGCTGTGTGTGCCCGGAAGAAATCTCTCCGTTGCAGTAAAAATTCCACCACCTTTCAGACAGCGGTCCTCCGTCGTTTCCTGTTATTTCTACCGCTAGTCAAATACTGCTATGTTCTTTGAAGGGGGGTCACATAGACTCAGTTGAAACAAAAGTTTTGGCCAGCGGCCAGTGAAGGAATTCCCAGCATCTGAGGCAGTAGCTGTGGAACACCAAAGAATCAGAGGCTTCTGTTTCAGCGTCCTTCTTCCTGTGAAGCCCTTGAATTATCTCAGCCTTAAGGATGTACAGATGACCAGTCCCTTTTGCCATGTGTGTGTGTGTGTGTGTGGTCGTGACTGTACTGGGAATGAGAAGGAGGAAACTGGATAAACTTTGTGTGTGTGCTAAGTTGCAATTCTTTGTGACCCCCATGGACTGTAGCCCGCCAGACTTCTCTGTCCATGGGATTCTCCAGGCAAGAATACTGGAGTGGGTTGCCATGCCCTTGAGTTCCCCTGAGCAGTGATCAAAGCTGTGCCCCCTGCATTGGCAGCATGGAGTCTTAACCACTGGACCACCAGGGAAGTCCCATCTAAGAATCTCTTACAAGTATCTCTATTGGATTTTTTTGCTTCCCAGGTGGCCCAGAGGTAAAGAATCTGCCTGCAGGAGAAGCAGTTTCAATCCCTGGGTCGGTAAGATTCCTTAGAGAAGAAAATGGCAACCCACTCCAGTATTCTTGCCTGGAGAATCTCATGGACAGAGGAGCCTGGCGGGCTACAGTCCATGGGGTCGCAAAGAGTGGGACACAACTTATTGACTGAACATGCACACATTGTTTTTGTTTTTCCCCTTAAAATGTGCCATATGAAGCTAGAAAAGCATTTATTGCATAATCACCCAAATGATATCACAGTGAAGGAGCAGAAATTTCATTCTGCCTTTGGGCAAAGCAGTACATTTGAGGTTATCTTGCTGAAATCTCACACGTGGAATCTTTTTTTGCAGCTTCGAAATCGCTTGCGTTGGTTTCCACTAGAACCACCTCCATGACACCGGTGTCGCGTTTTCAGCCGGCAATTTCATTGGCAGAACTATCCCCAAGCTATGAGCAGGTTGGGACCCACAAGGCATGCAAGACTTGAAAAAGACGTTCCCAAATATAATACTAGGGATGAATGTAAGGATGCCAGGTGGGCATCAGGGCTCCTGTTCTCTCAGGACCCTCAAGCCTGCCCCCTAACCAGCTCTGTGACCTCCAGACCCTGACCTCAGCTGAGGGTCACTCATGGGGTGGTGATCATGGCCTAGGCTGGGAGTTACTTCACGCATCTTCTGTATCCATTCATCTGTTGATGGACATCTAGGTTGCTTCCATGTCCTGGCTATTCTAAATAATGCTGCTATGAAACTTTGGGCTGCATATATTTTTTTGAATCATATTCTCTGGATTTACGCCCAGGAATGGGATTGCTGGTTCATATGGTAACTCTGTTTTCAGTTTTTAAAGGAACCTCCACACTGTTCTCCATAGTAACTGCATCAATTTACATTCCCATCAACAGTGTAGGAGGTTCCGTTTTTCCCCACCCCTTCTCCGGCATTTATTATCTGCAGACTTTTTAATAATAGCCATTCTGACTTGTGTGACGCAATACCCCTTGGTGGTTTCAATTTGCATTTCCTTTTATTGGTGATGTTGAGCATCTTTTCGTGTGGCCTGTTGGCCATCTGTATGTCTTCTTTGGAGAAATGTCTATCTAGGTCTTCTGCTGGTAGGTATCCCAGATCTTGGAGAAGGAAATGGCAAACTACTCCAGTGTTCTTGCCTGGAGAATTCCCCGGACAGTGGAGTCTTGTGGGCCACAGCCCATGGGGTCGCAAAGGGTCACACACGAATGAGCTTCTGAGACATGCCAAATCTTTATGTGAGGGCTTCCCTGGGGGGTAGTCCTCCCTCGGCTGAAGGCTGGGGACTTCTGCAAGCACCACCTGAGGTCAGCAGATCCTTAGCCTGACTCCTGCTCCTCGTGAGGGGAAGCCGTGTAAGTCAGCTGTGGGGCTTTAGCCAGGCTTCTTCCAAACTAACCGGCAAAGTCCCCTTCATTCTCCAGGACACTGTTGAGTGGTTTCCATTTCTCCAGTAAGCTGACTAAATGTTTCCCAAAGATGACAGGTCCGGATCCCAGGAAACCTGTCAACGTTACCTTATTTGGGAAAAAAAGAAAAAGGTCTTTGCAGATATGATTAAACTAAGGATTTTGAGATGCAGAGGCGATAGTTGATTCTTTAGGTGGGGCTTTAGGGCAATCACAAGAAGCACCTATAGCCATCCGAAGGTGGAAGTGGGGAGGAACAGAGTCACCGCTAGCGCCTCCAGGCATGTTATGGCCCCACTGACAACTTTTTTTAAAAAATGTACATGTGCGTGCTCACTAAGTCGTGTCCGACTCTTTGCACAACCCCGTGGACTGCAGCCCACCAGGCTCCTCTGTCCATGGGATTTCCCAGGCAAGAATACCGGAGCGGGTTATGCTTCATTTGACTGTGCCAGTTCTTAGTTGCGGCATGTGGGATCTTGGTTCCCTGACCAGGGATCGAACCTGGGCCCCCTGCACTGGGGGTGCAGAGTGTTAGCCACTGGACTGCCAGGGAAGTCCCTTCTGCTGACACCCTGATTCCAGACTTCAGACCTCCCGAAGGGAAAGAGTAGCTCTTCACTGCTTGATAGTACTTTGCTACAACAGCCCTAGGAAAGATAAGACAGTATCCGGAAAGCATCTCAGATTCCACCTGCCCTAAAGAAACTCCTAATTGCCTCCCTTCAAGTGTGCGTCTGCCCAAAATTCCATTCAGGAACCCTTCAACTCAGCTAACTTCAGCCGAAAACCCAGGAAGTTGTTTCTGATGACCTCCAACCCCCCGGGATATACACCAGCCCTAGGAGAGGGGGTGTATGGAGACTCGGGACAGATTCAAAATGAACTCTGGGCTCATGCGCTAGGCTGCCATCAAGTCCTGACACTTGCAACTTCCCCAGAGAGAAGAATCCTTTCTTTGCCCCTGGGGCCCCTACCTGCTCCATCACCCCACGTCCTCTCAGCCGGCAGCATAATAGCTCAGTCACTCCTTCCAGGATGTGTTTTCAGACACTTCAGAGGAAAAAAAAAAAAAAAGTGGATGAGAAGGAAACACAAGAGGTCTATTTCTTTCTTTTTTCTTCTCTTCTCTACTTGGATTTCTCTGCTGCTGCTGAATCTTTTGCAGGGAAAAGCCATTTTGCACGTTAATTGTGCCCTCATTGTTTCATGGCAGCTAATGATGTTTTCTTTATAGCCAGAGTGAATGTTTTCATATTTCTTGCATCCTTTACATTCCTTCACAAGTCCTCCCTGGTGCTGGACAAGTAAAAAGGCCTCAAGAAACACATGCTCATTGGCTACCTAATTAAAAGAAAAAAAGAACATTGAAAAATAACCAGTGGCTTTCTAAAAATGTACTTTAAAATACAAAAAATGCTTGGGACGTCCCTGGCTGTCCATTGGTTACGACTTGGCGCTTTCAACACCAGGTCAGGGAACTTAAGATCCTAGGAGCCACACCGCATAGCCAAAAAAAGAAATCAATAAAAACTTTTGCAATAGTCATTTTAACTAAGTACTCTTTTTGAAGGACTCCTGATCAGAATAGTTGGGTATCGCTTTATATATCTGCGTGTGTATATTATTTTAACCATCGTGTATTTGCTGTGTGTGCTGAGTTGCTCAGTGGTGTCTGACTCTTTGTGACCCCCATGGACTGTAGCCCGCGAGGCTCCTTTGTCCATGGGGATTCTCCAGGCCAGAATACTGGAGTGGGATCCCCTCCTCCAGGGGATCTTCCCGCCCCAGGGATCGAACCCTCATCTCTTACATCTCCTGCACTGGCAGGCGGGTTCTCTTCAACTGGCACCACCTGGGAAACCCACTAAGCTCTCCGGGTTCTCCTTTATAAAGTCCTAATCCCATTCATGAGGCTCATGACCTGATCGGCTCCTAGAGACCCCACCCCTTCATTCTATTTCACGTGGGGCAGGACCCCACATATGAATTTGAGGAGTGAGCACAGGTATTCTCTTTGTTGCCCTGAATGCCTGACTTAACTATACAGAGAATAAAGCAAAGGGGCTCGTAGCATAATTAAAAAAAAAAAAAACACAACTGAACTGAGGAACACGGTTATTCCACACTCATCATTTCTCAGTCATCAGCAAAATCTCTCATTAGAGATCTCCGCAGCTTAATTAAGTCTTTGGGGTGAAGGTAAAAAGAAAGATGACCTTTAAAACCAAATTGGCATTGCCTAAGTCATAGACAAATCACTTTTCTCAGTCTTGTTACAGTTATATCTGTGGGAGAAGATCTAATTTTTATTTTACATAACTGCAAGGAGTGGAATTATACAGATGCCCCCAAGATCCCCACCCCCCTGGTCTGTGCATCCCATAAAATTCCTGCTTTTCAAGGTCAGCCTGGTCCTTGCATAGGATGGATGTCAGTCCAGCGATGAGGATCCAGAGATGATCTTCCCTGGTGGCTCAGTGGTTAAGAATCCAGCTGCCAATGCAGGAGACCTGGGTTCCATCCCTGGTCCAGGGAGATCCCCTGGAGGAGAAAATGGCAACCCACTGCAGTATTCTTGCCTGGAGAATCCCATGGACAGAGTCTGGTGGGCTACAGTCCATGGGGTTGCAAAGAGTCAGACATGACTGAGTGAGCACACAGCAATATATAGCAGACGTGAAGGGTTTTTAGGAATGATGATACTTGTTAATGCAGGATTAGGGTTCCCTAATGAAAGTGAAAGAGAAGAGTGAAAAAGTTGGCTTAAAGCTCAACATTCAGAAAACTAAGATCAGGGCATCCGGTCCCATCACTTCATGGCAAATAGATGGGGAAACAGTGGCTGACTTTATTTTTCTGGGCTCCAAAATCACTGCAGATGGTGACTGCAGCCATGAAATTAAAAGATGCTTACTCCTTGAAAGGAATGTTATGACCAACCTGGACAGCATATTAAAAAGCAGAGACAAAAAAAAAAAAAAAAAGCAGAGACATTACAAACAAAGGTCCATCTAGTCAAAGCTATGGTTTTTTCAGTGGTCATGTATGGATGTGAGAGTTGGACTATAAAGAAAGCTGAGTGCCAAAGAACTGATGCTTTTGAACTGTGGTGTTGGAGAAGACTCTTGAGAGTCCCTTGGACTGCAAGGAGATCAAACCAGTCCATCCTAAAGGAGATCAGTCCTGGGTGTTTGTTGGAAGGCCTGATAATGAAGTTGAAACGCCCATACTTTGGCCACCTGATTCGAAGAGCTGACTCATTTGAAAAGACCCTGATGCTGGGAAAGATTGAAGGCAGGAAGAGAAGGGGACGACAGAGGATAAGATGGTTGGATGGCATCACTGACTCAATGGACATGAGTTTGGGTAAACTCCAGGAGTTGGTGATAGACAGGGAGGCCTGGCATGCTGGGGTCCATGGGGTCACACATAGTCAGACATGACTGAGTGAGTGAACTGAACTGAACTGATCTGAACCAAAGCGCAGACTTTGAGCTTTCGCTGAAGAAGAAATTGTTATCAATGGATCAGACCACCTCCGTGAGCCTTTCCAAAGAAGGTTTACAGCCAAGACTCTCAACACAGGAGCATCTCTCTGAAGCCACCCATTGTGAGTTTGACAGCCCCAAAGAAATGTTTTCTTCCAACAGCCAGAGAGCTCAGGGGAGAATTCTCTTCTGTAGATGAGGACTCAGCCTCTGGCTGTTCCGCCAGTAGTTTTAGAGCAAGGTAAAGGCTCCTAAGAGCCAGGAGAGATGGGTGTTAACACCCGAGATGTCCTCTCCAGGGCTTGCGTTAATTGCTCAGTCATGTCCCACTCTATGTGACCCATGGACTGTAGCCCACCAGCCTCCTCTGTCCATGGGGATTCTCCAGGCCAGAATACTGGAGTGCATTGCCATGCCCTCCATCAGGAGATCCTCCTGATGCAGAGATGGAACCCAGGTCTCCCACGTGGCAGGCGGATTCTTTACTGAGCCACCAGGAAAGCCCAATCATGTATATATAGTCCCTTCTAGTTGCCAGCATGAAACTTGGCCCTTCGCAGATACAGTATTTTTAAAATTTATAGAGTTATATTTTTTGGCTGCGTTGGTGTCTCTGTTACTGCTCTTGGGCTTTCTCTATTTGCAGCAAGGGGGGACCAGCCAGGAGAGGTGTGGGGTGCGATGTTTTTGGTACAGGAGCTCTAGGGCCCTCAGATTCAGCAGTTGTGACACACAGGCTTAGTCACCCTCTGGGACACGGGCTCCTGCTGGCCCTGTGGAAAAGGTGTTTCAGTATGCTTGAGCTTACAAACTGAAACGTACTTGACCCTGTAATTTGAAAAGTACAAGGAAAATTCTGGAATTCCATCCTCCATTACATTTTATAGTTATACATCTGTTAGAATAAAAAAAATGAAACAATCTGTGCCCTACTTCATGAAGAGGATTAGCTACTGATTCAATCTCTTCCCTGGTGGTTCAGACAGTAAAGAATATGCCTGCAGTGCGGGAGACCCAGGTTCGATCCCTGGGTTGGGAAGATCCCCTGGAGAAGGGAATGGCAATCCATTCCAGTATTCTTGCCTGGAGAATCCCATGGCAGAGGAGCCTGGTGGGCTATAGTCCATGGGGTCGCAAAGAAGCAGACACATCTGGGGGACTAACACATACAGATATAAATCTCTAAAAGTTGGTCCAATTCGTCTTGTTGATCGATACACTGCTTGCTGATAAGTGAAAGCAGGACCACTTTCATTTAACTTAGCTCTGCTCTATCAAAGGAAATAAACCTTAGACTTGACAAGGTGGTACACACATTCCTCAGACTGTCAAACATCTAGGTTTGGATGCACAGAGGGTCCAGAAGGATACATGCTCAGTCTCGTGTCCTAAGCAATGAATATCCAAAAAAGTGAGAAAACCCATAGAATAAACGTGCTCTGCTTTTCCAGAAGAACAAAATCTACATTCCTGTTGTTCAGTCACTAAGTCCTGTCCGACTCTTTGTGACCCCACGGACTGCAGCATGCCAGGCCTCCCTGTCCTTCACTATCTCCTGGAGCTTGGTCAAACTCATGTCCATCGAGTCAGTGATGCCACCCAACCATCTCATCCTCTGTCATCCCTTTCTCCTCCTGCCTTCAATCTTTCCCGGCATCAGGGTCGTTTCCAATGAGTCAGTTCTTCGCATCAGGTGATGCTTTCAAACTGTGATGTTGGACAAAACTCTTGAGAGTCCCTTGGACTGCAAGGAGATCCAACCAGTCCATCCTAAAGGAAATCAGTCCTGAATATTCATTGGAAGGACTGATGCTTAAGCTGAAGCTCCAGTACTTTGGCCACCTGTTGTGAAAAGCTACATGCTGACAAACATGGGAACATGGGAAATTCTGCCTGAGTTGTTAGTAATTAGAAAAGAAAGCTGTCACCAGCAGAAGTCCACATGGGCTCAATGTCATACTGAATGCTTCCCAAAGGGGTGCAAGGTTGATACATTGTGGCTATGCCTTTCACTCACAAGACAGAGGTAATGTCACACCATGGATGGTTGACAGCCTTGTCATGATATGTGAAACGTGATACAGAAGCCTCAGTGGGATGGGACCACAGACAGACGGGCTCAACGGTGTAATCCCAGGAATGTTGAAAGATTTATGAGGGGCTGAGAGAAGGGCACCTATCTGACAGCAGGCTTGGTGCTGTCTCTTGCAGCATGTTTATTAATGTCAGTATAGACCGTGGTGTTATGAATATTGAACTGATCCTAAGCAGAAAGCAAAGAGGAACTAGAGAACCTCTTGAAAGTGAAACAGTAGAGTGAAAAAGCTGACTTAAAACTGAACATTTGAAAAATGAAGATCATGGCAACCGGTCCCATCACTTCGTGGCAAATAGATGGGGAAACAATGGAAACAGGGACAGACTTTATCTTTTTGGGCTCCAAAATAACTGCAGATGGTGACTGCAGCCATGAAATTAAAGCTCCTTGGAAGAAAAGCTATGACCAACCTAGACAGCATAATAAAAAGCAGAGAGATCACTTTGCAGACAAAGGTCTATCTAGTCAAAGCTATGGTTTTCCCAGTAGTCATGAATGGATGTGAGAGCTGGACCATGAAGAAAGTTGATCAAAAAAAAAAAAAAAAAAAGAAAAGAAAGAAAGTTGAGTGCAAACAATTGATGCTTTTGAACTGTGGTGTTGGTGAAGACTCTTGAGAGTCCCTTGGATTGCAAGGAGATCAAACCAGTCCATCCTAAGGTAAATCAGTCCCGAATGTCTACTGGAAGGATTGATGCTGAAGCTGAAGCTCCAATACTTTGGCCACCTGATGCAAACAACTTACTCATTTGAAAAGACCCTGATGCTGGGAAAGATTGAAGGCAGGAGAAGGGGATGACAGAGGATGAGATGGTTGGATGGCATCACTGAGTCCACAGACATGAGTTTGAGCAAGCTCCAGGAGTTGGTGTTGGACAGGGAGGCCTGGTGTGCTGCAGTCCCCACGGGGTTGCAAAGAGTTGGACACGGCTACACAACTGAACTGACTGAAGCTGGAAGGGATGCCTTATGTGAAGATTAAAAAAAAAAAAAAAAAGCTCAGCAGCATGATATTTAGTGAAGACGTAGGTAAAATTACACCTGAGTTCAAGGAATGACAGTATAACCCCTCTGAGTGGCAGATGGGTGATCAGACAGTGATTACACAGTGAACGGAAAATGTGATAGATGACTGCTGCTGTCATTTATGGAGACAAGGACTTCATGCGTTAGTGGACCGAGTGGCCTGAATTTCAGCCTTAGGTAAGATCTAAGGTTTAAATTGAGATGTTTTAGTCAACACTAGCTTTCGGGCTGGGGTTGACCAGTGGGAGGGTGAGGGTAGCAGCACTGTGTTGTGGAAGTGAAAGGCACTCAGTCGTGTCTGACTCTTTGTGATCCCATGGACTATAGAATCCACTGGATTCTCCAAGCCAGAATACTGTGGTGGGTAGCCTTTCCCTTCTCCAGGGCATCTTCCCAACCCAGGGATCGAACCCAGGTCTCCCCCATTGCACAGTTCTTTACCAGCTGACCCACAAGGGAGGCCCTGTGTTGAGACAGGGCACGTCCAAAAACTGTAGGTGCATTAATATGGTCTTTCATCTTTTGGTTGATCATGTGCTCAGTCTTGTCCAACTCTTTGTGACCCCATGCACTGTAGCCCACCAGGATCCTCTGTCCAAGGGATTCTCCAGGCAAGAATACTGGAGCGGGTTGCCAAGCCCTCCCTCCAGGGGATCTTCCCCACCTAAGGATGAAACCTAGTGTCCGCCGCCTCTCCTGCCTGTTTTCCGGGGGCGGGGAAGGGCTGGGCCTCGAGCCGCCGCCCCAGCCGGACTCTGGCCCCACGGGGAGCGCCAGTCACCTCTGCACCCCCCAGGTCACCGCGAGCCCCGAGCTGCAGCCCGCCCCCTCCCCGAGCTGCAGTTGTAGCCTGCAGCTCCCTACTCCCCGCGGGCGGCGGGAAGTCCCAAGTGCACTTCCACCCCAAGCCCCCTCACCCCAGTGCGCCCACCTCTACCCGCCCCTCACACCCTCTGGGCACTTCGCGGTAGCCCGATTGCTTCCCGTCCCTTGACCCGGATAGGCGCGAGCCCCCAAACCCCCACGTGCAGGATCAGCTCTTCCCCCATCGCGCGCAGGGCGCGCCCTCCCTTTTCTGGGCGCGCAGCGCGAGTTCCCCGTTTCCAGCGCGTGCGGGGCACCCCTGGCACGAGCTCTCACTTCCTGCGCGCGTGGTGCCAGTCCTTCCCCCGGCGCAAGGCAGATCTTTCCTACGCACGTGACGTGAGCCCCCACTTCTTGCGCGTGCGGCGCGGCGCGAGCCTTCCCTTCTTGCGCGTTCGGGGACCCTGCGACCCGCGGCACGAGCCCCCCTTCCTGGATGCGTGGCGGGAGCCGACCCTTCTTGCGCGTGTGGGGCCCCCTGGCATGTGCCGCGCGAGCCCCCACTTCCTGTGCGTGCGCCACAGCGCGAGCCCCCCGGTTCCTGAGCGCACGGGGTCGGCCCTCCCCCCAGCACGCGCGCCGCGAGCCCCCCCACTTTCTGCCCACGCGGCACGGAGAATACCCCCTTCTTAAGCACGTGGGTGCCCACCACCCGCGGCGGGAGCCTCCCTTCTTTCGCACGCGGGGACCCCTGGCACGCGTGGCGCGAGCCCCTGCTTCCTGGGTACGTGGAAAGAGCCCCCACATTTTGCGCGCGCTGAGACCCCGCCCTCAGTGCACGCAGGGCAGCGCGAGCTCCCCTTCCTTTGCGCTGGAGGCCCCACTTCCTGCGTGCGCAGCAGAAGACCCCCACTTCCGGCGCAAGCGGCGCGGCGCGAGCCCCCCCCCCCCCGCCCCGTTCCTGCGCCCGCGGGGTCATCCCTCACCCGGCACGGCGCGAGCCCCCCCTTCTTAAGCTCGCGGGTTCCCGCCACCCGCGGCGCGAGCCCCCCTTCCTTTGCACGCGGTGACCCCAGGCACGCGTGGCGTGAGCCCCTGCTTCCTGGGTACGTGGAGCCCCCACTTCTTGCGTGCGCGGGACCCCTTGGGACTCGCGGAACGAGCCCCCACTTCCTGCGCGCCCCGGGGTCAACCCTCCCCTGTCCGCGCGCCGCGCGAGACACCCCTCCAGCGCATCCCTTCTTGCGCGCGCGGGGATCCGCGGCACGCTTGGCGCGAGCCTCCACTTCCTGCCCGCGCGCTGTGGCGCGAGCCCTCCAGTTCCTGCGCGCGCGGGGTCAGCCCTCCCCCCGGCACGCGCGACGCGAGCCCCCTCCCCTTCTTACCCACGCGGCGCGGCGCGAGCCGCCCCCTTCTTGCGCGAGCTGGGGTCCCCTGCCACCTGGGGCACGAGCCCCACTTTCTGCGCGCGCGGGGACTCCGGGCACGCGCGGCGTGAGCCAACACTTTCTGTGCTCGCGGCGCGGGCCCCCTACACCGTTCCTGCGCGCGCCGGGCCAGCCCTCCCATCGGCGAGCGCGGCGCGAGACCCACCCCCCGCAACTCCTGCGCACGCGGCGCCGCGCAAGCTCTCACTTCCTGCGCGCGTGGTGCTGCACGAGCCCCCCGGTTCCTGCGCGCGCGGCTCCAGCACCCCCTTTCCTGGGCGCGCGGGCCAGCCATACCCCCGGCACACGCGGCGCCAGCCCCCCTACCTGCCCGCAAGGCGCAGCGCAAGACACCGCTTCCTGGGGGCGTGGCGCGAGCCGCTCCCTTCTTGCGCGGGCGGGGCCCCCAGGGACTGGTGTCCTTCCCTGCACAGGAAGGGTTCCCCAGTTGAGGGCCGTGTTTCCTCAACTCCCAAGAAAGGGGTCCCCACCCGCGGGCCGTGTGTCCTCAACCGCGTAAGAAGAGGTCCCCACTCGCCGGCCGCGGGCCTCAACTGGGCATGCAGGGGTCTCGACCCACGGTGCGCACGCCCAGGAAAAGAGAGACGGGTCCCAACTCGCGGGCCTGGCATCCTCACCGGGAGACACAGGCGTCCGCACCCGCGTGCCGTGCGCCCTTTACTGCGCACGCAGTGTTCCCCACTACTGGGCTGTGCGCCCTCAACCGCACACTGAGGGGTCTGCACCTGCGTGCCGAGCACCCTTAACCGCGCGCAGAGGCGTCCCCACGCTCGGGCAGCGCGCCCTTAAGCACAGGGAGGGCTTCTCAGCCGCAGGCCGTGGGCCTTCCACCGCTCACGCAGTGGTCCCCACTAGCAGGCCGCGCGCCCTCGAGCACACACAGAGGGCTCCCAACTCCCGGGCCACGCACCATCAACCGCGCACGAATAGGTCCTCAAGGCTGTACGCGCTTTCTCAACTGCACACCAAGGACGCCCCGCCTGTGGGCTCCGCGCCCTCAACCGCGCACGGAGTTGTCCTCACCAGGAGGTTGTGCGCCCTCCACGCCCAAGAAGGGCGTCCCCACTCGCCGGCCATGGGCCCTCAACTGCGCACGGAGGGGGTCCCCACTCACGGGCAGCGCGCCCTCAACTGGGCACGGAGGTACCCGATCCCTAAAAAATGCACGGATGGGTCCCTACTGGTGGGTCTGGCGTCCTAACCCACACACGGAGGGCACCCTACCCGTGGGTCGTGCACCCTCAACCGTGCACTGAGGGGTCCCCACCCACGGGCCGTGCGTCCGCGACTGCGCACGCAGTGGTCCCCACCGCGCGCTGAGGGGTGTGCACCAGCGGGTCGTGCACCCTTAAACACGTACGGAGGAAATCCGCACTCGCGGGCAGCGGGCCGTCAACTGCGCACGGAAGGGGTCCCGACCCGCGGTACCCGAACCCTAAAAAATGCACAGATGGGTCCCTACTGGTGGGTCTGACGCCCTAACCCACACACGGAGGGCACCCTACCCGTGGGTCGTGTACCCTCAACCGTGCACTGAGGGGTCTCCACCCACGGGCCGTGCGTCTGCGACTGCGCACGCAGTGGTCCGCACCGCGCACTGAGGGGTGTGCACCAGCGGGTCGTGCACCCTTAAACACGTACGGAGGGGTCCCTACTCGCAGGCAGCGGCCCTCAACTGGGCACAGAGGGGTCCCGGCCAGCAGGTCGCACAGGGAGGGGTCCCCACGGCGGTACCCGCGTCCTGAAAACACATAGATGGGTCCCCATTCGCGGGCAGCAAGCCCTCAACTGGGCATGGAGTGGCCCGCACGCCCTAGAAAATGCACAGATAGGTCCCTACTCGCAGACCGGGCGGCCTCACCAGCACACGGAAGTGTCCCCACACGTGGGCCGCGCGCCCTCAACTCCCACTAAGGGGGTCGCTACTCATGAGCCACGCCACCTCAACCGCGTAAGGAGGAAGCCCCACCCGCGGGCCCGGCACCCTCAACCACCCACGGCTGGGGTCCCCACCTACGATGGGCCGAGCACCCCCAACTCCCACGAAGGGGTCCCCACTGGCGGGCCGCGGGCTCTCAACCACGCACCTAGGCGCGCCCTGAAAAAACGCACAGACGCGTCCCTACTTGGGGGCCCAACATCTTCACCCACAAAGGGAGCCCTACTCGCGGGCCGCGCGCGCTCAACTGCCCGCGGAGAGGTCTCCACCCGCGCAGTAGTCGCGGGCCCTGAACCACGCACGGAGGGGTCCCCGGCCGTGAGCCCTCACTTCCCAAGAAGAGGGTCCACACCCGCGGGCCGGGCGCCCTCACTCGCACACCGAAGGTCACCCCCGCCCCGCGCGAGTCGCGCGATCACCCAGGCAGCCGAGCAGGTCGCAAGCGGTGGCGGCGCGCACGATGCGCACGGAGGCGGGGCCGCGGGCCGAGGTCGGCGGGGAGAACGAGGCGACCCCGGGGCCGGCGGGCCGGCGCCCGGGCCGCAGCTGCAGAAAGTCGAGCGCCAGGAGGAGCGCGCCGCTGCCCAGGCACAGCGCGTGGAAGGCCCGCGGCTGGAAGCCCAGCGCGAGCTGCGTGGCGGCGTCCCGCGTGGGGCAGCAGAAGCTGCCGAGGCGCGGGAAGGCCATGGGTCGTGCTGGGGACGCACGCGGCTAGGGTCTGCCGGCCGGCCTGGGTCATGTGCTGGGCGCGGGGGCCGCGGGGAGGGGGCGTCATGTGCCCTGGGCCTCCCCGCGGCCCCCGCCCGATCCCCGCCCCGCGCTGGCAGCAAAGGCGCCAGGCTCGGTGAGGGCAGCGCGGAACGCCACGAGGCCTCACGAGGGTGATGCTTGGTAGCGAGGAGGAGGGGTGGGGGGCGGAGAGCTCAGGGTCGGGGAAGTTCGCTTTCTTGCCGGTCAGCAGGCCTTCCCGGGGTGGGGGGGACGGGGTTAATTCTCCAGAACCCGGAGCCCCCAACACTGTTGTCTCATCTTAACCCATCTGCCCTAGAAAGCACGCGCTCTTGCCAGGTTTGACCAGTCTGCGTCTCTGACATCCCTCATTTTAATCCGGTGCCAGTTCATAAACAGTGACTGTGCCGTGATTAGCATTAAAACCCCGCTTTTCTACAGCCCCTCTCCGACAGAGAAATCAACAAATTTTTGAAAAAAGAGGAAACTACTTTGCCAGAGTGGACACACCCACCCACCCACCCACCCTTTTCATGCGCGCGCTGCGCGAGCACTCTCATTCCTCCGCGCGCTGCCAGCCCTTACCCCGGTGCTACTTTGCCAGAGTGGACACACACACACAGACACAGACACAGACACACACAGACACACACACACACACCCTTTTCATGCGCGCGCTGCGCGGGCACTCTTGTTCCTCCCCGCGCTGCCAGCCCTTACCCCGGTGCACGCGGTGCGAGCCCCCCGTTCCTGCCCACGCGGCGCGGCGCAAGAACCCCCCCTTCCGCGCGCGGGACCCCCCGCCACCGGCGGCGCTAGTTCCCCTTATTGCGCACGCGAAGCCACCCCCGGCACGCGCGGCGAGAGCCCCCGCTTCCCGGGCGTGCGGCGCGGCGCCTTCCCTAAGGTTCCTGCGCACTCGGGGTCAGCCCTTCCCCGGGAGCGCAACGCGCTAGCCCCGCCCCTTCCTGCGCACCAGGCGCGACGCGAGCCCCCACTTCTAGCGCGCGCGGAACCTCCCGTCACGAGCGGCGCAAGCCCCTAGTTCCTGAGCTCGCGGCGCAAGCCCCTAGTTCCTGAGCTCGCGGCGCAGCGTGAGCGCCCCGGGTCTTGCGCGCGCAGGGCCGGCCCTCGCCCGGGCGCGCGCGGCGCGAGCCCCTCCTTTTCTCCGCGCGCAGCGCGGCGCGAGACCCCGGTTCCTGCGCGAGCGTGGGGCCAGCCCTTCCCCGTGCGCGCGCGGCGCGAGGCCGCCCCCTTGCTGCACGCGCGGCGCGAGCATCCCCCTTTCCTGCGTGCGCGGCGCCACGCAAGGACCCTGGTTCTTGCGCTCGCGGGCTGGTCCTTTGCCCGGCACGCGCGGTGGGAGCCCCCCCCCCCCCCCCCAAGCCTCCGGGTTCCTGCGCGCGCGGGTTCAGCCCTCCCGGGCGCGCGCGGCGCTAGCCCCGCCCCTTCCTGCGCACGCGGCGCGACGCGAGCCCCCACTTCTTGCGCGCGCGGAGCCTCCCGTCACACCGGGCGCAAGTCCCCCCATTCCTGAGCGCGCGGGGCCAGCCCTTCCCCCGGCGCGCACGGCTCGAAAATCCCTCCTTTCCTGCGCGCGCCGCGAGTCAACCCGCACTTTCCTGTGCGCGCGGCGCGGCGCGAGCCCTCACTGTCTCTGCGCGCGCCGCGGCATGAATTCCCCCCACCCCGTTTCTGAGCGCGCCGGGTCAGCCCCCTACCCCCGGGGCGCGTGCCCCTCCCACTTTCCCGCGCGCTTGGAGCGAGACCCCAGTTCCTGCGCCCGCGGGGCCAGCTCTCCCTCCGTCACGCGCGGCGCCAGACCCCGGTTCCTACGCCCCCGGAGCTAGCTCTTCCCCCGGCGCGCGCAGCCAGACACTGCCATTTCCTGCGCACGCGGCGCGAGCCCCCCGTTCTTTCGCGCGCTGCGCGAGCCAAACCCCATCTCACGCGCCCCGCCCCCTACCCCGCGGCTCCCCGCCCCCTACCCCGCGGCTCCCCGCCCGCTCCCCTCGGGCCCGCCCCCTCCCCTCCGCTCCCCGCCCCCTCCCCTCGACTCCCCGCCCCTTCCCCTCGGCTCCCCGCCCCCTCACCGCGGGCCCCCGCCACTCCCCGCCGGTACACCCCGCTCCGCGCGGCTCCCCTCGGTTCCCCGGCCCCTCCCCGCGGGCCCGCCCCCCTCCCCGCCGGTCCGCTCCCTTCGGCGCGGCTCCCCGCCCCCTCCCCTCGGCTCCCCGGCCCCACCCCGCGGGCCCGCCCCCCTCCCCGCCGGTCCGCCCCCTTCGGGCGGCGGCTCCCCGGCTCCTCCGCGCGGCTCCCCGCCCCCCTCCCCTCGCTCCCCGCCCCTCACCGCGGGGCCCCCGCCACTCCCCGCCGGTACAGCCCCCTCCGCGCGGCTCCCCCTCCCCCTCCCCTCGACTCCCCGTCCCCTCCCCGCCGGTCCACCCCCCTCGGCGCGGCTCCCCGCCTCCGCCGCGCTGCTCCCCGACCCGTCGGCGCGGCTCCCAGCCCCTTCCCCGGCCCCTCCCCGCGTTTCCCCTCCAGCTACCCGCTGCTCCGCCTCTTCCCCGAGTGTCCCTGCCCCCTCCCCGCGGCTCCGCCCCTCCACGCCTCTCCCCGCGGCTCCGTCCCCGCCCTGCCGGCCCGCCCCCTCCCTGCGGCTCCCCGCCCCCTCCGGGGCCCGCCTTCCCCCGTGCGCTGCGCAGCGCGTCCTCCGGACTCCCTCCCGCCCCGGGCCGGCACTTTCCTTGTAAGTTGCAGCGCAAGTTTACCCGCGGCCGGCAACGGGGGCGTCGAGACTCTCCCTCGCCCTCGGCCGGCTGGGCTTCTCCGGAGCGTATGGGCGCGGGTCAGGCGGGCCCGGGGGCCTGAGCGGCCGCGCCGCCTCTGCGCCCTGCGCCATGGAGGGCGCCGAGCCCCGCGCGCGGCCGGAGCGCCTGGCGGAGGCCGAGGCTCGGGCGGCCGATGGCGGGCGCCTGGTGGAGGTGCAGCTGAGCGGCGGCGCCCCTTGGGGCTTCACCCTGAAGGGCGGCCGGGAGCACGGCGAGCCGCTGGTCATCACCAAGGTGAGGGGGGGGCGCGGGACTTGCACGGTGACAGCCGGGAGGTGGCCTCGGGGGCCGGGAGACTCGTCGAGGTCAGGAGCGCTGCGGGGGGGGTGTCGGTTCCGGGTGGCGCCCCGGGTCCGGGACGCTCGTTTACCTGGGTCTCCTGTGAGAACGTGGGGCGCTGGGACCCGCCTCAGGTGTGTGGTCCGGGCGCCACCTGGGCCTCCGTTCCTTGTTTCCCAGCCCTTTTCGGCTCCCGGCGCCTCCGAGAGTTTCAATGGCTCCCGTTTCGGATCTCTCCCCTCCCCCTCTTGGAAGGGGCCCAGCCGGGTCCCCTGTCACTCCCGTCCTCGCTAGTGCCGGGCTGCACCTGTGGGCCAGCCCAGAGGTCCCACGTGCGCCGGGTGGACAGAGCCGGCCCCTTCTATGTTAGCCTGTCTGGATGCCTGTTTCTGCACCCCGCCTTGGACCCGCACCCCTTATCTCTAGGACGTGTGGGTGAGCAGCTGCCGGCAGGCCAGCTTCTCCATTCCCAAAAGCCCATCAATATTTACTGACGTTTGGCTTCCAGCCATAGATCCGCGGCGCCCTGGATACTTAAAAAAAAAAAACAAAAAACCCTGGAAGTTTTCAGAGTCCTTTATAAAAGTGGGATTTGAACCACCATAATAAGTTGCTACTGTGTGTGTCCATGGGGTCGCAAAGAGTCGGACACGACTGAGCGACTGAACTGAGTGTGTGTGTGTGTGTGTGTGTGTGTGTGTGTGTAGGGTTTACTTTAGAACTTTGAATTTTCTTGCCTTGAAATAGAAAACCCATCTTGAGACTTAGCAGCTGAGCTTGTATAAACCTGTAGAAACACACACAAATCAGTCGTTTTGTTTTCCACTGGTTAAAACTGTCTGTTGGTCAGTTTCTTTTGGAAGGTCTGGGCCGTGACATTCCTGGGGACAAAGTTCTCTTTAAAATGCAAAAAAATTCTTGGCTTCCAGAAGGGTTTGAAGGTGACTTACTGTTGTTTTTTTTTTTTTTTTTTCTCTGCTTTCCTGCTTCACCGCGGCTGGAAGCACTGAAGTGACTTCTAACCTGCCCCACCAGATTGAATTTAGGAGGTGGTGTGGCTTTGTTACCTAGATAACAAATGAGAGACCGAACTAATCTTTTATTTTCTCTCATTTTTTCTGGTTATAAACTAGAGACTCTGAGGGAAAAGGGTGCACTGAATTTATGTTGAACTGGGGATGAGGCTGTCTTTGTTGTAAATTTCACCCAGGTGCAACCTATTAATGCATTGAATTCTTTGAAAAGTGGGAGGCAGCCTAGTGGGCAAACCTTGCGCAGGTCTGGTGCTCCCTGCAAATGCCTTATAGCATTGTAGCTTGAGCCTTTTAAATAATGAGTTTTACCAGGTATTTTGGATGGTAAAGGTTAAAAAGTTACCAGGTGAATCCCCCAAACCTTTAGAACTTCAGGTGTTTCTTTTAAAAAAGAACACACGCAGATCCAATTCAAGCTGTCTTCCTCGGACCTGTCCTTACAGCAGATCGAATAAGTGGTACAACATTGTTTAAGGTAACGTCTTGCTTTGGGGGCTTCCACTGGGTAGGAAAAGAGGCCTAAAAATTCAGTTGTTTTACCAGAAGCTGGGGAAAAGGACTTTGGAGTACCTCCTCCTTTCTCTGTACCCCGAGTCGTAACCCCCTCCTCGTCCCCCTAGTTATTAGTGGTATTTCATCTTCCTGTGCAAGAGGGCCCCCCTTCTACAAACCGAAGGAGCTGGGCGGTAAGAGCCTGTGGACACACACCAGGGCCTGTGCAGACCGCAGGGGGCTGTTGACTCTTGATTTAGCTCCAGTGGGCTCTCCGGGTGGTTGCTATGGTTTGTGTGTGGGTTTGTGTGTGTGTGTCTTGGGTGGGGGGGGGTGTGTGTCTTGGGGCTGTGTGTGTGTGGCTAGACTGGTAGCATTGTACACACACTGTGTGTGTCTGTGTGTGTGTCTGTGTGTGGCTAGACTGGCGGCTGTGTACAGGCTCTGCCTTCCCAGATTTGCCTCGGGGTTTTGCAGAAATAAAGCTGCTTGTGATTGTAATCTGAGATGCTCCCGTGTCCTCCCTTAAAGTGCTGCTTGGGTTTCCTAGGCGTTCTACTGTGACTGGAGATAACGTGGTTTCTTTGCTTCGGATGGAGAGGATTCTGGACAGTTTGGGATGCCCGTGCTAAATCTCCACGCACATTTGTGTATACCCATGAACACGTGCATGCTGCCACACGCGCATGTGTATTTCTTAACCACATGTTGTATTGCGTGGCATTGGAGGTGTTTCACCCGCTTGCGTTTTTTCCCTGGATTAAATCATCTGTGATGCTTGCTTATGATCCAACAGCTGGTTGTTAACAACTAAAGTAATTAACTGTCACTTTATTAAGAAAGGATGGAGAAAAGTGTGCCCATTCTAATCTCTTAAAAAATGAAAGTAGATTGTTGTGATGGAGACTGGGGAAACATGTTCAACCACCAGAATTTGGATTAATCCAAGCTTTGAATCTTTTCTTTCCCAGTAGCTGCTGAAACATCTCTAGGGCTCATTAAATAATGAATCTTCGAATAGGTTTTTTTTTTTTTTTTTTGCATTTAAGAAACACTGAAATTACATTACATATTAGAGCGCTGGGTTATTTTACAGCTCATTTCTAACAGAATCTGACTTGGAAGAAGCCTCATCCCGTGTAAGAGGGTGCAATCTTTGGATAATGAAGAGTGTCTTGATTGAAAGCCTCCTGGGAATGTACAACTTCAAGCTGGAGGTGATACCAAGAAGAAGGCCAGCTCAGTCCCTGATTTCCTGATGGAGTTTTATTAGCCCATTTTATAGATGGAACAGCTAAGTCCTAGGAGGTTAAAAGGTGAGCCCTGAGGTCACCTCTCAAGAAGGGCCCTGAGGGTTGGATCTTGACCTCGCGTATCTCTGCTGCTTCTCCGGTTGGAGGAGACGTGGGCTCGATCCCTGGGTGGGGAAGATCTCCCTGGAGAAGGACATGGCAACCCACTCCAGGATTCTTGCCTGGAGAATTCCACGGACAGAGGAGTCCACAGGGCCGCAAAGAGTCGGACACAAATGAGAGATGAGATTAACACCACCACCGCCACGAGGGCTTTTCAGCCTTGGCACTTCTGATGTTCTGGGCTGCGTCCTTTTTTTGCTGAGTGGGGTGGGGGGGTCCTTTCCTGTGTATTGTAGGGTGTCTAGCAGCAACTCTGACCTGTACGCACTGGCAGTGTAACCCCCTCTCACACGTGTGACAACTGGAAGTGTCTTGTATTGCCACGTGGCCCTGGCACAAAATCACCCTCGCTCGATGAACTGTACGCCACTTTTGCTTTGAAAGGATTTTAGCTTGGAAAGCTGTGCTTGATTCTTCTTTTGGAAGGTGCTCGGGAGGCCCCTGGCCTGGCCAACCTGGGTGGGGAAGGCTGTTTTCTTCCTCAGGGCTGGCCCTGATAATAGGCTTTATTTACATAGTAAAACTCAAACAAATAACTTGCTTCATCTGCATTTTTTGTAGCTGGAAAAAAGGAAATGGGAGCAGGAACTCTTGAGAGCTGGGTTTTATGGGCGCTCGGCGGGGGCTGCTGGCCGAGGAACTGCCTTTTCTCTGGGTTGGAGTCGATGTTAAAAGGGACCCTGACTCCCCCGGAGTGGCATGGTTGGAATCTCAAGTGCGCGCATGGTGAGTGAAGTGCAAGTAGCTCGGTCATGTCTGACTCTTTGTGACCCCCCTGGACTAAACAGTCCATGGAATTCTCCAGGACAGAATACTGGGGTGGGTTAGCCGTTCCCTTCTCCAGGGGAATCTTGCCAACCCAGGGATCAAACCCAGGTCTCCCGCATTGCAGGCGATTCTCCGCCAGCTGAGCCACGTGGAATCAGTCCCCCAGAAAGGCGGCCAGCAAGATTTGTAACCGTTCAGCGCCTCGACACTGACTTGTAAGCTTGAGGTTTACCAGGGCCGGATAAAAAACACAAAAGGCCGTTTTTGGTGTTTTTTTTTCCCGTGCAGCAGAAATAATATCTGTGCCCTAAGGAACTCCAGAGACCTTGACGTGTCCGCGTCTCCGAGGCTCTGCTTTGATGAGGGCCCTCTCAGGAACGTTGTCAGTAGGTTGAGCGTGGCAGTTAGTGGGAGTTCCTCTCCATCAGCTTAGCAAGTGGAAGACTTGGGTGGGATTGGGGTGGGGGGTGCGCAGGTTGCGGAGGGCCTGACTTCTGAAATGTCAGCGGAGGGCCTCAGATTCCAGAAGGGCCACCTGGGGGGATTCACTGGAAAGCCTGAAGCGCGCCAGCTGGGTGTCAGCGGGCCCCCTGCGGCCTCAGGAATGTTTGTTAACCCCGGGAAGGAATGAAGCCTTGCTTCTCCTTTTCATCACGTCTTAGATTCCCCTCCTTCCCCTTTCCCCTCCTACCGAGAACGCTGGAGCCTTTCTGTGAGTGCCCCCCAGAAGAAAGACAGTCACGCGGGCTTTCCTCAGTCCCAGGGGCGGCTCCTTTGGGACCTTGATGAGTTTCAGGTTGCCTCTTGGGAACCAGGACCTCCTGGGTATGTGCGGGGGCAGGGAGCTGGCTAGTGCGACCCCTCTCCTGGGTCTCCAGGCCCTTAAACCCCTTAAGGCTACCGTCCGTAAATGTCCTTCCCTGTTTGCATGGCGAAGGTAGGCTGGGTAGAGTGGGGGGGCAGTCAGGACACACACTGGGGGTGCAGGGTGGGTGCGATTGGCCCACACCCCCAGGTGAGTGATGTCCCAGTTCAGAGCTCCTCCTGATAGGGAAGGTTCAGAGCCGTTGGCGGGGCGCCTTGTGGTCTGAAAGGGGCTGCTTTTTTTTATGGGTTGTGCTGAGTCATGCTGATCGGTGACCCGGTAACCCCTGATCAGGACAAGCTGTTGTCACTGATGTCCCTATATTTGCCCCCCCAAGAGCCAAGCTCTTTGTCAATGACCATTAGAGGTTTTGAAAACGGAATCTGTAGACGTGAGCTATGAATTTTTTTTTCACTTTAAAAAATTAATTTACTTTAATTGGAGGCTAATTACCATATTGTGGTGTTTTTTGAAACATGTATATTAGCATATGTGAAATAGATGACCAGTCCCAGTTTGATGCGTGAAATAAGGCAAGCAAAGCCAGTGCTCTGGGACAACCCAGAGGGATGGGATGGGGAGGGAGGCGGAAGGGGGGGTTCGGGATGGGGGACACGTGTACACCCGTGGCTGATTCATTCATGTCATTGGGCTGTGAATTTTTGTTTAGTCACAAGTCCTGTCTGTTTGCGACCCCACACACTGTAGCCTGCCAGGCTCCTTTGTCCGTGGGATTCTTCAGGCAAGAATCCTGGAATGCGTTTCCATTTCCTCCTCCAGGGGATCTTCCCAAGCCTGGGGATCGAACGTGCAGCTTCTGCATTGGCAGGTGAGAAATTCTTTACCGCTGAGCCCACCTGGGAAGCCCCGAGCTATGGATTGGGAGCTGATTTATCTCAGCCTTTCTGCGTTTTGCTTGATGTCTGTATTGAAGCAGAATCCCACAGCCGCTTTCCCCGGGGTCCATAGACAGAAAAGGTGGGTGGATGAGGGTTGGACGCCCCTGCCTTAGCTAGCTTGGCTACTGTAGTGGCCAAGGCAACTGCTGGCCGCGGTGAGGTCCTGGCCACTTTGAGGCCAGCTGCAGTTTGCAGTTTGTTCAGGGGAAGAGTAGAGTTCCAAAGACACGTTGGTGTTTAAAAATTCACAGTGCGGTTTAAAAAAAAAAGGGAGGGGGGTGAGTTTTTTTTCCCCCCGTGCTGAAATAGCTTTGCAATTGGTAGACCTGCCTGACAACTGGCCTTCAGGTGTATCTTTCTGCCCCTGTGCTGTCCTCTGCCTCCCTGGGTCCTGCGAGTTCTCACCTCTGGTCCTCGGGACGTGTTTTCCATGCGGGGATGGGAAGTTGGGCAGAAAACCTTCAGTCCCATCCCCAGCTCTGGTGCTGGAGCTTTGACGTACAGAAGGTGGAGGTGGGTGGTGGGGGGTGTTCTTCCTTTCCTAGAAATTAGCTCAGCTTGTTATGTGTTAGTCAGTCAGTCCAACTCTTTATGACCCAATGGAGTGTAGCCCACCAGGCTCCTCTGTTCGTGGGATTCTCCAGGCAAGAATACTGGGGTGGGTTGCCCATTTGCATTGCCAGGGGATCTTCCCAAGCCAAGGATTGAACCTGCATCTCTTAAGTCTCCTGCATTGGTGGTTGGGTCCTTTAACACACTAGTGCCACCTTGGAATTCCCAACTCATCATGACTCACCCATAAACCCAGAGGCTTCTAAGTGTGAAAAGCTGTAAACTGGAGGTTTGCATCACACTTCCCCACCAGGAAGGATTTTTGCCCTTCCTGGTCCAGTTACGAGTAGTTTGGAACATGTCCTAACATTCATCTTTTGAAAAAAGAAAACGACTTTGCCCGAGAGCTAAATGTAGAAAAGAGAAAAAGAATGAAAGACTCATAAAAAAAGTTAGTGGTTTTCACCTTGTCCTAACGAGCTGGGATTTCTGCACTCACCTTTCTATTTCGTGGCGGAAGAAACCAGGCTTCCATCTTGGAGACAGCAGGTTTTTCTATTTGGTGAAAGCGTTTTGGAGCGGTCCTCTTGCCAAAGTTGTTTTGTGTCAGCAAATAAACGCGGGTCTGTGGATTTCTTTGGGGCCCTGGGGAGTCTTTGCTCCTTGTACACTGGGCGCAGTGTAAACAGCCAACGAGATTATTTCAGGATTTAAAGGCTGAACAGACTTTTTATTCAGTCTCATTACCTCTTTTACTTTCCACACACCGCAATCAGGCCATCCTTTGAGGAGAAATTTCTGCAAGCCGAGCTCTCCCAGGCTGAACCTTCCACCCACATGGACTTTGAAAGCACTCAGGGTTGCATGGTTCTCTTTTGGTCTTTTTAAAAAAAAAAAAAAAAAACTTGCCAGTGTCCCAGAGAGGGAGGGTGTAACTTGTGGAACAATTGTTTTCCTGTTACCTGGCTGGATCGGATATCTGCATGGCTCTGGAATACACGGTGCCTCTTGCGTTGACCAGTAGGGATGTTAAGGCCCCTCTTTGGGGGAACTTGTCTAAGTACAAGCACAGTAGGTTATCATTGAAAAAATAATTGGACTCACTTGATGAGGGTGAAAGAGGAGAGGGAGAAAGCTGGCTTAACACTCAACATTCAAAAAAACTAAGATCAGGGCATCCGGTTCCATCAGTTCATGGCAAATAGATGGGGGGAAAAGTGGAAACAGTGGCAGATTTTATTTTCTTGGGCTCCCAAATGACTGTGGGCAGTGACTGCAGCCATGAAGTTAAAAGACGCTTACTCCTTGGAAGGAAAGCCATGACAAACCTAGACAGTGTATTAAAAAGCAGAAGGGTGGTTCAGTGGCTAAGACTCCCATTTCAGGGGGCCTGGGTTTGATCTCTGGTCAGGGAACTGGGTCCTACATGCCATGACTAAGACCTGGCACTTTCAAATAAATAAATCTCATTTAAAAAAAAAAAAAAGCAGACATGTCACTTTGCCAACAAAGGTCCATATAGTCAAAGCTATGGTTTTTCCAGTAGTCATGTATGGATATAAGAGTTGGACCATAAGGAAGGCTTGATTGCTAAAGAATTGATGCTTTTGAACTGTGGTGTTGGAGAAGACTCTTGAGAGTCCCTGGGACAGCAAGGAGATCCAACCAGTCCATCCTAAAGAAAATCAACCCTGAATATTCACTGGAAGGACTGATGTTGAAGCTGAAGCTCCAGTCCTTTGGCCACCTGATGTGAAGAGCTGACTCACTGGAAAAGACCCTGATGCTGGGAAAGGTTGAAGGCAGGAGGAGAAGGGGGCAACAGAGGATGAGATAGTTAGATAACATCATCGACACAATGGACATGAGTTTGAGCAAGCTCTGAGAGCTGGTGAAGGACAAGGAAGCCTGACGTGCTGCAGTCCAAGGGGTCACAAAGAGTTGGACATGACTTACTGAACACAACTTTATTTCAGGTTTGAACAAATCAGACTGTTCTGAAAAGCCAGGATGTTCTGAATTGCGCAGTCACATTTTTTAAAAAATCTGGGCTTTTTTTTTCTTTTTTTTTAAATCTGGCTGTAAAGTAGGAGGCAGTATCTACCGCCTTGGTTGGATGAATTGGAAAGAGTTGGGGTAGCTTCTAAGGTGACCAAGACTTTCAGATCAAAGGCGAACTGTGAAGGTCAGGGAGAAGCCAGGCAGAGTAGATTACAGTGAGGGCTGTAAAGGCAACATTTTTACTTCTTCAAGGGAAGAAAGGGAGGCAGTTGTTAGTGTATCTTTTTCAGTTTTGTTTTTATTTTTTATCAAAGTGGCTCTTGCACAGTTTAAATAATCAAATAGTTCTTCGGGGCTTGTTATTAAACCCAGCAGCTCCCCACTTGCCGTTTCCTCTCCCCCTAGAAAAGCTGTTGAAACTTTTCAGCTGATTTCTTTGGGCATTTGCTTACATTCTATCTTGGCTGCTGCTTCTGTTTGTTCCGTTTCTGGGTGACTGTCGACTTCCCACTTGCGATGTGGTCTCTTTTCCACGCACCTCCTTCCCACCAACTACCCAGACACGTATCTTGGGGTCCCTGACTTTCCAGTGTAACTACTATCATAATTTTGGTCAGAAGAGGGATTTTTTTCAGCCTTAGCGCTGTTGATCTTTGGGGCCAGATAATTCTTTGTGATGGGCACGGCCCTGTGCAGTGTGGGCCAGTGAACAACACCTCCGACATCACCCGCGAGATGCCTGCACAGACGTCTCCATCTCCTGTAGTCGAGATGATCAAAAAAAACCTTGCCAGGTGTCCCCTGCTGGGGGGACAAAAATCTCCCAGTTTGAGAACCACTGGGTTAGCAGTTTTCAGTGGGTATGGTTTTTTGAATGTCCATGCCAATGCGGCTGAACCTGGTGGTAGAAACTCTGAAAATTTTTTTTTGCCCCGCAGAAAGTTTTCATTATCACCGAGGTTAATGATAGGCTTTGTTTCTTTGCCTAATTTCCTGTGCGCTTTATCATTAATTTATCCTCTGCATCTTCCTGAGTTGTGAAAAATCGTTTTCTATATTCAGACACACAGGGGTGGGGGAGCGTCTTTTGAGACCTTCTTTGTTTGAAAACGTCGGTAACGTACCGTGACAGTGACTGGATTATTAGATGCAGAGGCCTGAGTTGGATGTAGAGGACTGAGTTGGTTTTTCCTCTGCACTTTCTTTGCAGCTGGTGTTCTCATCTCTGCTGGTGTGCAATATTGTTGGGAAGACAGCAAGCCTTTCTGTCTCTTCATCCTTTGGGCTGGCTCTGATTTTTTTGGTCTTATTTTTCTCTTCTCCAGACTTTGCTTCGTCTGGGGAGATGGCATGTAATGGTCTTCCAAACCATTGAGTTTTTTTAGTGTACATTTTTCCTTTTTAAAAAACTTCATTTATTTTTGGCTGTGCTGGGTCTTCGATGCATGGGTCTAGTTGCGATGCATGGGCTTCTCGTTGCAGTGGTTTCTTTTGTTGCTGAGCACAGGCTCAGTAGTCCTGGCTCACAGGCTTTGTTGCTCAGCAGTGTGTGGCATCTTCCCAGATTAGGGGTTGAACCCATGACTCCTGCATCGCAAGGCAGATTCTTTACCACTGAGCCACCAGGGAAGCCCCTCGATTATATTTTAAATGTGTGCTTTCAGTTTTTTTCCCCCAAGTTCCAAAGTGGCTTTTTTTCCCCCTCTCTTACTGTTCTTTTTAAGGGACTTCCCTGTAGCTCTCAGATGGTAAAGAATCTGCCTGCAATGCAGGAGACCCGGGTTCGGTCACTGGGTCAGGAAGATCCCCTGGAGAAGGAAATGGCAACCCACTCCAGTGTTCTTGCCTGGAGAATCCCATGGACAGAGGAGCCTGGTGGGCTACAGTCCATGGAGTTACAAAGAGTCAGACACAACTAAGCGACTAAAAAAACGATTTATTTTTGGTTCTTCCAGTCTTCATTGCTCTGCAGGCTTTTCTTCAGCTGCGCCGAGCAGGGGTCACTCCCTAGTCACGGTGCATGAGCTTTGCACTGTGGTGGTTTCTCTTGTGGAGCACAGGGCTCTGGATGTGTGGGCTTAGTCGTTACAGCCCCCAGGCTCGAGAGCACCTGCTTAGTACTTGTGGTGCTTGGGCTTAGTTGCTCTGCAGCCTGTGGGTTCTGACCGGCCCAGGGATTGAGCCGTGTCTCCTGCATTGGCAGGTGGAGTCTTTACCACTGAGCCGCCAGGGGAAGCCCTGTGTTATTGCTCTTGAATGTTCCTTTTGGATACCATGCTGATCCTGTTTCATGGTTCTTCTTTCACATCTGTGAGTATATTCAGCTGGTTTTAAAAAATGTCTTTTGTGTAGATTCCATTTCTGAGCTCTGCTGCTGCTGCGTGTGTGTGTGTGTGGCTTCTGTCTGCCCTGTTGGAGGCTCAGTCTGAATGTCTAGTGGACGGACCTTGCTGTCTGCCGGCGTGTAAGAGCGGGTGACCACCTGGTTTAGGGTGAGTCACCCGCCCGGGTGAGTGATCTAGCCAGGCTGCTTCCCGGGGCTCTCCTTTAAGGACACTGCTTTGATTGTTTCTTTGGGGCCAGGCACATCCCTGTCAGATGCTGTTTTCCTCCAGTGAGAACAGCTTTCTGGTGTAGGGCAGGTTCGAAAGTCGATCTGAGGTTTGCCAGTTTAGAGGAACCCTGCCCTGCCTGCTGAGGTCAGAGTGGTCATTGCTGGCCTGGCCTGGTCACGGTGGTTCCAGTTGGGAGGGAACGTCTCACAGGCATAGCTAGATCTTACTGTCCATCCTGACCCTTTGCTGATCCTTAGTTGTTCTGGCCATCAAACTAGAATCACTCCCACTCAAGTATATTATTAACATGGGGATGAAATGAGGCCGAAAGGAAAGCTAGTTGTGGTAGATTTAAACTCCATCTCTCCTCCCTCTTCCCTTCTCTCTGCCTCTTACTGCTTTATTAAGAATTTGGAAAACTGTGGGACGGACATGGACACACTGCTGTATTTAACATGAATAATCAAGAAGGACCTGCTGGACAGCACAGAGAACTCTGCTCAATACTCTTAATAGCTTTCTGGTTACCAGGGGGGAAGGATTGGGGGAAGGGAGAGTCAGGGAGTTTGGGATGGACATGGACACACTGCTGTATTTAACATGGAGAACCAGCAAGGACCTGCTGGACAGCACAGGGAACTCTGCTCAGTATGATGTGGAAGCCTGGATGGGAGGGGGATTTGGGGGAGAATGGATACCTGTGTATGTGTGGCTGAGTCCCTTTGGTGTTCACCAGAACCCATCACAGCATTGTTTGTTAATTAGCTATACTCCAATAAGAAAACATTAAAAAAAAAACAATTTGGAAAGTTATGAGAGTAGTGTTAATGTATTGAACTGATAATTTACCATGGAAAAACTTTAGCCTGGATTTTGTGTGGCAGCATTTTAATAGGTCTCCTAGAGATTTTGTTACTGATTTTGACCATTTAGTATTGGATTTGTAGAAAAGCATTTAATTCAGAAACTCATCTAATGCCCAGCACCAGTACATTAGTTGTGCTATTTACAGCTCGCTGAAAGTGATTATTCCCTCTTCTCCACCAAAACTTGTTCTGAAAAATACAGATTTTTTTTCTTTCTATAATATTCTTGAAAGGTAGCTCTTTCAGACCAATGTGATATTCAATAACAATGGGATTTTTATTTATTTTTTAAAAATTTATTTTAATTGTAGGCTGATTACTTTACAATATTGTGGTGGTTTTTGCCATACATTCACATGAATTGGCCATGGGTGTACATGTGTTCCCCATCCAGGACCTCCCTCCCACAACAATGGGATTGTTAAAAAGTGGTTTGGGAAGTGAAACTAGTGGGGAAGATGAAGGTTAACTGTCCCCATGACAACAAACTGCATTTCTTCACTTGCTTGGCTTTCTGGTAGTAGAAGATCTTTGAGGGCATCGAGTTGGACCTACGGGTTTGGTAGAGATGCTCTCTGCTCATTGGAGACAGTCTCCTCTTCCTTGTGGATGCACTGCTGGACTACACTTCCCAGCGTCCCTTGGGGCTATGAACTGGAGACAGTCTCCTCTTCCCTCTGGATGCACTGCTGGACTACACTTCCCAGCGTCCCTTGGGGGCTATTGGACTACACTTCCGAGCATCCCTTGGGGCTATGAACTGGAGACAGTCTCCTCTTCCCTCTGGATGCACTGCTGGACTACACTTCCCAGCGTCCCTTGGGGGCTATTGAACTACACTTCCCAGCATCCCTTGGGGCTATGAACTGGAGACACTCTTCCCTCTGGATGCACTGCTGGACTACATTTCCCAGCGTCCCTTGGGGGCTTAGAGGCCATGTGACAATTCTACCCAATCAGATGCAAGTATAAGTGATGCAGGCGGGCCTGTTTGCAACCTATACTGTTTTCCCCTCTCCTGGTTGTCTGGGATGCACGTGATTCTGGAGCAGAGCCTCATGCACACAGGTCCCTGAATGCCTGGGAAGGAAGCTGGCTGTCCACAGCGCCCCTTGCCCTCCCAGTAGTACTAGGACGTGAGTGAGAAATAAGCCTCTGTTGTGTTTGGACCTTTGCATGTTTCTTCAGTTACTTGCTGTTAAGAGTTAGACCATTCCAACAAAGGAAATATGGGAAGAAATGAGAAGTTTTCCTTTTGTTTTAACTTTTTACTGGTGTGCAGTTGGTTTACGATATTGTGTTGGCTTGAATCAGTTATGCGTATACATATATCCACTCTTTTTGAGATTTGTTTCCAAATAGACCATCACAGAGCATTAAATAGAGTTACGTGTGCTATATAGGAGGTCCTTATTAGTTATCTGTTTTATATGTATTAATAAGTGTGTGTGTGTGTGAATCCCAATCTCCTAATTTATCCTGCCCCCCCCCCCCCCAACTTACCTCCTGGTTTGTTTCCAAAAGTTTTCCTTTTTTGTTTTTAATTTTTTTTTTTTTTTTTTAATTTGGCTGTTAGTTGGGTCTTAGTTGCAACGTGTGGAATCTAGTTACCTGACCAGGGATGGAACCTGGGTCCCCTCCATTGGGAGCTCAGAGTCCTCACCAGTGGACCATCAGGGAAGTCCCTAGGTGTGTTCTTTTTAACAAATACACCTAGCCTTAAGAAAGTGAATAAATAATGCCTAATTTGGTGGTGGTATTGGTGGTTTAGTCATGTCCCACTCTTGCGACCCCATGGACTGTAGCCTGCTAGACTCCTCTGTCCATGGGATTCTCCAGGTAAGGATACTGGAGTGGGTTGCCGTTTCCTTCTCCAAATGCCTAACTTACACCCTTGTAAAAGGGAATGACTACTTACCTTGTCCCAGGGGTCACTGCGGGTATCCAGTTAGCACGTACCTTATTCCCTGCACATTTATGAATGTAAAAATGAGACCTACACGCTCAAAGATTCAGCTTCTTTCCACCTTAGCTTTTCCCTCCACCAGTAATTTAATTTTCACCGGGTTGCTTTGCCTTCCCCTTCTTGCACACGGTCCCTTGGGAGCTGTTCACGGTGGTGGTGGTGGTGGTGGTGGTGGTGGTGGTGGTGGGTCAGAGCAGAGAGAATCCCCGGTCCAGCTATTTAGCTCTCAGGGAGAGCGGGCCAGAGGAGAGGAGGGTGGCTGCCATGATGTCAGGGAGCACACCTTCTCCCTGGCTGAGTTGTCCTTTACTTAACTGCTTTGGTTCAAGTGCAGGTGGCATGTGTGGCCATTGCAGGAGATGTAAGAGATGTGGGTTCGGTCCCTGAGTCAGGAAGATCACCTGGAGGAGAGCATGGCAACCCACTCCAGTATCCTTGCCTAGAGAATTCCCATGAACAGAGGAGCCTGGTGGGCTAGAGTCTGTGGCTTTGCAAAGATTCAGATACGACTGAATGGCTAACACAGACACACACCAATCCCATGGACAGAGGAGCCTGGCAGGCTACAGTCCATGGGTTTGCAAAGATTCAGATACGACTGAGTGACTACGCACACACACACACACACAGAATCCCCGTTGAATCCTGATAGCCTCAGAGCAGTACATGTCCACTGGTCCTGGTTAGGGCTTCCCTGGTGGCTCAGATGGTAAAGAATCCACCTGCAATGCAAGATACCCAGGTTCAATCCCTGGGTCGGGAAGATCTCCTGGAGAAGGGCATGGCAGCCCACTCTGGTATCCTTGCCTGGAGAAGCCTCATGGACAGAGGAGCCTGGTGGGCTACAGTCCATACCATCACAAAGAGTTGGACACGACCGAAGCGAATTAGCGGGCACGTAGGTTCCAGGGCAGACGGTGTTACCTGGGGAGGGCTGTGCATTCAGTCCTCATTAACCAGGCTGCCTCTGTCAGATTAATTAATTATGATCTTGTCGGGCAGCTTGTTCTTTTCTCCAGGGGATGGAATGCAGACTCCAGGTAGACCGTCAAGGAAAGGGAGACAACGACCAGTGCAGAGTAAAGCGGGTGCCCGGAAGAAGGTGGCATTGGGGTGGGCACCTGAGGGTTAGGGGCAGCGGGTGATGAGGGGAGTGGGCAAGGGAGAGTCTCTTCTGTTGACATGCTTACGGGAAGCCTGGGAAGGTCAGGGGGAAGCTGAAGGAAGGTGGACACGTGAATATGTCATTGAACCCCTGCAGGTTAGAAGGATGGGAGGAAGAGGGGATTCACATAAGAAAGGGCCAAGGAGAAGATGGTAAATGTGTTAAAAAGTCATAACCCTGAAAGAGGATCTAGGCTGAGCAGAACCTCAGGGTCCAGTTTGAAAACTCAAGGATGATGGACCCGGGATGAGTTAGGAACAAGCACCAAGGTGTTTGGGAGTATGGTCAGTGTATCATTGCTAATGAGGAGCACAGCTCAGGGGCCTCGGGGTCCTAGGCTTTCAGAGGAGGTGAAGGGGTTCTTTGCCTGTGGCTTGGAAATGGTGAGGCTGACGAGACAGTGCTGCTGGGGCGACTCTGCTTCTGTCTGTGTGAACTGTGCCACATTTGTAAACGTGTACACATAGTGGGCAGCATCACCGAGTTGATGGATGTGAGTTTGAGCAAGCTCCAGGAGTTGGTGATGGACAGGGAGGCCTGGCATGCTGCCGTCCACAGGGTCGCAGAGTCGGAGGCAACTGAGGCTGAACTGAACTGAAACATGATGATATTTATCTGTGCTAATTGCCCGTGTGCTTGTCAATTACCAGCTTGGTGAAACTTTCTTTTCTTGTTGCAAAAACAGTAAAACCATCTTGAAAAAAACTGAATGTAAAGGAAAAGATTGGCAGCAGCCCAAAGCATATAATAATGTTGTTTTTGGTTGGAGAGCTATATTGAATTCCCCCTACCCCCCGCAGTCTGGAATTCTTTGCTTTGTATCACTGTAGAGCTAATTATGTTTTTTGAAGGTAATTCTCTTCAGAGTTACATTGTCTTACTCAGTGCTGTCTAGAGACCTAAATGGGAAGGAAGCCTGAAAAAGAGTGGATGTATGTATATGTATAACTGATTTCCTTTGCCGTACAACAGAAAGTAGCACAACATTATTGAAGCAACTATGAAGAGAGATGAAAGTTGCTCAGTTGTGTCCAACTCTTTGTGACCCCCTGGACTGTAGCCTGCCAGGCTTCTCTGTCCATGGGATTCTCCAGGCAAGAATACTGGAGTGGGTTGCCATTTCCTTCTCCAGGGGCTCTTCCCAAGCCAGGTCTTCCGAACCCAGGTCTCCCGCATTGCAGGCAGATTCTTTACCGTCTGAGCCACCCGGGACATTTAAAAAAAAAAAAAAAGAGGGAGTTCCCTGGTGGTCCAGTGGCTAAGACTCCTTCCTCCCAGTGCAGGGGGTCCAGGTTCGATCCTTGATCAGGGAACTCAGTCCCACATGGTGAAACTAAAAGATCCCACATGCTGAAAGGAAGACCTGGTGTAGCCAAAATAAATATTTTAAAAAAGAGTTACATTGTCAACAGTCTTTGGACTCAGATACAAGCTTAAGAGGAAGCTTAGCTTTGTGTAGGCCACTTGGAATTGTAAAAAGGATATGTTTTGTTAATTGCGGTGTGTACTGAGTTTTATCATTTAGCTTTTTTTAGGCAGGCATATAACAAAGAAGAAAACTTTAACTTCTGCAGAACTGCGAAATGAGGGAAAGTCTCTCAGTCGTGTCTTTGTGACTCCATGGACTACACAGTCCTTGGAATGCTCCAGGCCAGAACATTGGAGTGGGTTGCTGTTCCCTTCTCCAGGGGTTTCCCAACCTAGGGATTGAACCCAGGTCTCCTGCAATTGCAGGCAGATTCTTTACCAGCTGGGCTACCAGGGAAGCCCTGGGGAATTAATAATTAATTTTTAGTGATTCACTCATATTAATCAAGTAGGTTGGTCTTTAAAACAGCTGTGCGGCTTTTTGGCGCGTGCAGCTTTGCTTGACTGTCATTCATGTTTAGATGGCCCCGAGTCTCGAATGAAAGTTTGGAAAGGAAACATCTGGAGTTGAAAAGACAGTCTTGTTGCTTCTTGACTTGAATTTATTCCATGGTGATTTCAGCATGGAGATCACACAGAGCCCAGGCCACTGCACGTTTTTGAGCTGGGGCGGGGGCAGTCTTTTCCCTCTCCCTCCCCATTTTTAGGGGCCTGGGGTTTTGCTTTGTTTTTGTTGATTTACTTTTGCCTGTACTGTGTCTTTGTTGCCGCATGGAGTTTTCTCAAGTTGCAGTGAGTGCAGGCTAGTCTTTTCAGCTGTGTGGGCTTCTCTTTGCGCTGGCTTCTCTGGCTGCCTAGCAGTCTATCTATCCTCAAGGAGGTCAGTCCTGAGTATTCATTGGAAGGACTGATGCTGAAGCTCAAACTTCAATCCTTCGGCCACCTGAGGTGAAGAACCGACTCATTGGAAAAGACCCTGATGCTAGGAAAGATTGAAGGCAGGAGGAGAAGGGGATGACAGAGGATGAGAGGGTTGGATGGCATCACCGACTCGATGGACATGAGTTTGAGTAAATTCTGGGAGTTGGTGATGAACAGGGAGTTCTGGCGTGCTGCAGTCCATGGGGTCACGGAGAGTCGGACGCGACTGAGAGACTGAGCTGAACAGGCTCTAGGGCGCATGGGCACAATAGTTGGGTCTCTTGGGCTGTAGGGATCGAGAGAGTTTGGTAGTCACTGGCACAGGCTTAGTGGGACTCTCGAGAGTCTTCTCCAACACCATAGTTAAAAAGCATCAATTCTTCGGTGCTCAGCTTTCTTTATATGGGATCTTCTCCAAGCAGGAATCAAACCCGCGTCTCCTGCATTGCAAGGCCGATTCTTAACCACTGCGCTACTAAGGGAGGGTCCACTAGGGAGGCTGGTGTTTTGCAGAAAAGGAATTAGAACCTCATATCACTCTGTGTAGTTGTGAAATTTTTACTCCCAAAGGTGAAATTTACATTCTCTGCTGGTCAGTAAGGACACTTCTTCATGTGCTCCTGGCAAGGACTTGGTTTGCTTTTACAGGGTGTAGTTCATATATATATATTTTTTTTTTCTTTTTAATTTGGCCGAGCTTGCTGACTTGCAGACGTTAGTTCCCCCCGACCAGGGATCAAACCCGTGTCCCCTGCAGTTGGAAGCCCCGAGTCCTGACCACTGGACCACCCAGAACTAACTCCCAGAGTATAATTCTTCAGTTAACCCGTGCGGCGATGGGCCATCCACACAGAAGTCCCATTCACACAGCAACGCTTTGTCTTTCTCCGCGACCCTCACGGAAGTGCCCAGTCCTGGCCTTTCCTCCTGGCCCCCTGCAGTGTTGGTTTCTGCCGCAGACCTCTCCTCTCTCCTCTAGGTGGTCTCCAGCGCTTGTTTGACACTATCAGGTTTCCACTGCATTCCCAGCTTCCAGACCGGCCGGATGGGTGCTTCCCCGAGCCGCTTCCACCTCAGCCTGATATGCATGGACATCTTGCAGAAACTTCCCTAATTCTCCTGCACTTCCGGGGCTGGCCCAACTGGTCTCTCCCCAAATCCGGGATGCCTGCCTGCTTCTCCTTGACCTTGCGTGGCTGGCCAATCATCTAGTCCCTGGAGCCTACGTGTCCCATGTCTGTAGCTTCCCTGTCACCCCTCCCTGGTGTCACACGGCCTCCTCGTGGCCTCAGACCATTATTTAAGGAACCCAGGCTACAGGAGAAGCCCTCAGTGAACTGCACTTTTCCCGGGGCTGGGCGTACCTTGATGTATCTGCATGCCACATGGTGGAGTTTATCCAGTTTTCTCTTCCTCCTTGTTATGTAACAAGGCTGCTGGGAGGCTTGACCAGGAGCATTTGCATTTATAGCCGGGGCCTTTGCGGACACACGTGCATGAAAGCTTGCCCGGGACAGTCACAGGACCCGTCTTTTCCTTGCATGACCTCTGGACTCTTCACATACCAGCCTCCGCAGCACCCCGAGCCGTGGTGAACCTCTTGTCCTGGAAGGAAGACCTTGTCTTTCCTTTGTGGTACCCTACTGACTCAGTTCTTCTGTTGAGGCTGCCCTGTGCCTGTCTGGGGCGGCAGGGGGGAATGCTGGGGTGCAGACACTGAGCCAGGGTCTCTCTGGAGCCAACCTCCCCTCCGACCAGCCCTTTGAGAAAGGAGCTTCTCTGTTTTCCCTTTTCTCCTCTCTTTGCGGGAAACCCAGCTTCCAATGAAAAAAAAAAAAAAAAAAACCTCCAGGTCTCAAACCATGATTATGATTATTTGAATTTTCAAACTCTTCTTTAGTTAATTGTTGGCCGCGATGCGTCTTCCTTGCTGCCCAGGAGGTTTGTCTAGCTGCTGAGAGTGGGTCCTCCTCTCTAGTTGCGGTACGGAGGCTTCCGATTACGGGCAGCTTCTCTTGCGGTTCCCTGGCTCCAGCGCAACGTGGGTTTGGGTCGTAGGCTTAGTTGCTGGGCGTGGGCATGTGGGGTCCTCCTGGAGCAGGGACCAAACCGTGTTCCCGACTTTGGCAGGTGGATTCTTAACCCCTGGATCACCAGGGAAGCCCTTCAAAAACCATTATTTAAGGAACCCAGACTGCAGGAGAATCCCTCAATGAACTTAAACTTTTCCAGGGCTGGGAGTACCTTGATGTATCTGCCTGCCACATGATGGAGTTTAGGTTTTCTATTGAGTCTTTTCTCTTCCTCCTTGTTGTGTAACAAGCCTGCTGGGAGGCTTGACCAGGGTCGTTTGCGTTTGTAGCCGGGGCCTTTGAGGACACACGTGCATTAAAGCTCTTTTAAAAAAAAAAAAAAAGAAAAACTTCTAAAACTTTTGTTGGAGGATGGTTGATTCAAAATATTGTGTTAGTTTCAGTGGTACAGGAAACTGAATCTACGGGAAAGTGAATCAGTTATCCAGATATCGACTCCTTTTTGGATTTTCTGAGTTCTTTTCTCGTATAGACCATTACAGAGTTTTGAGTACAGTTTCTTGTGCTGTACAGTAGGTCCTTGTTAGTTATCTATTTTATATTTAGTGAAATTGAGGTCGCTCAGTCGTGTCCGACTCTTTGCGACCCCATGGACTGTAGCCTACCAGGCTCCTCTGTCCATGGGATTTTCCAGGCAAGAGTACTGGAGTGGGTTGCCATTTCCTTCTCCAGGAGATCTTCCCGACCCAGGGATTGAACCCGGGTCTTCTGCGTTGTAGGTCGATGCTTTACCATCTACCCTTTAGAGGGGTGAATTTTATGGTACGTGGTCTGACTCTGTGTGACCCCTTGGACTGTAGCCTGCCAGGCTCCTCAGTCCATGGGATTCTCCAGAATCCTGGAGTGGGTTGCCATGCCATTCTCCAGGGAATCTTCCTGACTCAGGGATTGAATCCATGTCTCCTGCATTGCAGGTGGACTCTTTTGTGTCTGAGACACCAGGGAAGCTCTGACTGCCAGTCTTTAGAGAGGGTGAATTTTATGGTATGTGGCTCATAGCTCAATAAAATTGTAATTTAACATAAGGAAATGGGTGGAGGTGTTCCGCCTTATCCTGGAGTCGCCCAGACGCGGCTGGGAGGAGGCTGATGACAAGGCCCTCCTAGGTTCATCCTCCGGGTGGGTCTTCCACGCCTTGCACGTCACAGGGCTTTCTCTACTGCAGCTGGCTGGACCCACGGGTGGAAGTCAGCCTGGGGAAGAGAGTCAGTGTTCCCTGTCTGGAGTGGGGGTACCCAGCCACAGCCTGGGTGGTTAGGGGTGGGGCAGGGGACCGCAGTGGGTGCGGTGGGCTCTGTGAGCCGGGGGAGAGTTTTGAAGCAGGAGTTGGCGGCAGGTGTCTCTCTGCAGTGAGGGCAGGTGGTTGCAGGAGTTTTGGGAGCCATCTGGAAGCTCCTGGGCCTGGTGCCGACAGAAAAAAGGCAAGTGGTCTGGGTGGTACCCCAAGGCATGGCAGGGTCCCCTCTCCCCCAACCCCGGCGCGTGGCTGGAGGATGCAAGAGATGTGGCTGCAGGTACCGGCTGCCTCTTCCCCTCCTACGTGGCGGGGGTCCAGAGCTGGGCAGGGATGGGAGACCCAACTCCCACCTGCAGGTGGCCCCTTCCAGAAAGCCCCGGGGGCGGGAGCGGCTGCGTCCAGGGCAGACCCGGCCGCTCCTCCTCGCCCAGGTGTGGTTGAGGGTGATGGGCACGTGTTCCCCTCACCCCCGGGGGCCACGTGGAGCAGGTGTGCCCAGGGTACGTCCTTCCCGAGTCCCTGTCTCTTCCGGAGGGCTCCCCGCAGACACTCGATTCACTTTTTGCTGCTTTCTTTTTCTTGCTTGGTCCTAGCTGTGTGTAAAGTAATCAGTTGAGGGGGAAGAAAAACCTCCCTTTGAGTGATAAGACTTCCCTGGTGGCTCAGATGGTAAAGCGTCTGCCTGCAATGCGGGAGACTCGGGGTCAATCCTTGGGTGGGGAAGATTTCCTGGAACCCATTCCAGTATTCTTGCCTGGAGAATCCCAAGGACGGACGAACCTGGTGGGCCACAGTCCATGGGTTCGCAAGGAGTCAGACGCGACTGAGTGACTAACACTTGATAAGAATCAGGAAATCACGTCTCAGGTGAAAAGGGAGAGACAACATTTAGGTTTTAGGTGAACGAGGTGAGTGCATTCTGGATTCTTCCCTTGACGCTTTCTAGTTTAATTGTTTAAACAGTTAAAAAAAAAAAAGGCAAAAAACATTGATTTCTACAGAGAGGAGGAAGACATGGATGCTAAGTTCAGACGCAGAAAACCTACAAGGCTTCCTCCGATTCTCCATCCGTCCCAGGAGTGACATGTGTGGGCAGAGGTAATGGCCGGAAACCCTTGTTAGTCCCAGGAGTTGGAGCCCCTGAGTCCAGGGAACAATGCTGGGAAGCCGGGGTTGCATTCTGCGGACAGGAATGTGGGCCAGCGGATCAATAGCCCCGCTGTGTTTCTGTGATCCCAGCACACAAGAATTCTGCCCTTTTGAACCCAGCAGGGTCTGGCTGGGGCCCGCCCGGCCGTTCATGTGGGCTGTTTTTCCCCCCTCATCCCTGGACGCTGCACCAGGCCAGGCTTCAGAACCTGGGCAGGGTCAGTGGGGTGGGGAAGATACTCCAAGCCAAACATTCCCAGACATCCCGGGTGGGGTGCAGGGGGAAGGTGGGGTGCAAGGGAGTGGCAACCTCCCCACCCCCTCCCGGGACAGCCAGCATCTCTGCTGCTGGTAACGCTCCCCTGAAAGTAACTAGGCAGTTTCACTTCCGGCTCATTTTCAGATGTGATGGGGCTTAAAACCAGGAGAGATTTCTCCTGAAGTAAAGGTCACTGTTCTTAACACCGGGAGCTTTGGGAAAATCACCCCTTGTTATCAAAATACAGAGTTTATGGAAGACTGTGTGCTTGGAATGGCTTTAAAGGAGTCAATCTAGAAAGTTCCAAGTTTTAAAAAATTTCTCTCTGTAGCTCTGTATTAAAGAAAAGAAAAAAAAAAAGCAGACTGCTCTTGAACAGAATAAAAGGAATTTTCCAGGAATGTCTTTAAAGTGTGCCTCATTCACTGGGGGTAATTACCCCATGACTCTTTCTCCTGAGTAGAGAGCTCCTGCATTGTGTATTAGTTTTTGCTTCAAGAAAACTGTACAAATACGCTCCTGGTAGCATGACATTTTAGTTTTTATATCTTTTGGAGGTTCTCAGTAAGGGATGAGAATTCGGTATTTTCTTCCCATCGTCCACTTGGCAGTGCTGAGAAAACTCATGGGCTGGCACTTTGGGGAGTCTTGGAACGGGCTTCCCCGACCGCTCAGCGGGTGAAGAATCTGCCTGCAATGCAGGAGACGTGAGTTCAATCCCTGGGCTCAGAAAGAGCCCTGTCGTTGCAGGAGATGCAGGAGACTCAAGTTCGATCCCAAAGTGGGGAAGATCTCCTGGAAAGGGGGATGGCAACCCACTCCAGTATTCTTGCCCAGAGGATCCCCCAGACAGAGGAGCCTGGCGAGGCTACAGTCCGTGGGGGGGTCACAGACAGTCGGACACGACTGAGGGACTCAGCACACGATGTCTCACGGTTTCTTCTCTTCCTGTGTTTATATCCGCCCGGATAACGATGCACCCTGGCTCACTGTTCGGGCGTTGCGTGTTGGGGACCATCTGCACAGCCCTGGAGAAGCGGGCATTCCCTAGCAGCTTTTACTGGACCCCTGGGTGCTCGGGCTGTGTTCAGTAAGTAAGGATCTGTTCCCGCTGGGAGGAACCCGAGGGTGTGTTTGAAGCTCTCCAGGTGCGTCCTCCTTGGCCTGTGGCCTCCTGCAGCTCTCGGCCCAAAGCCTGAACTTGCTCAGCTAGCATCTCCAGGGCCTGGCTTTGGGCAGCGTTCCCCTGGGTCAGCATCTCCGCCTCAGCCACCGCCCAGTGCCTGACGATGCTTTAGCCACTCGGGGAGTATGGGATGCATTGACCTTTGTCCAGGTCGGGAGCGCAGTCCTTCTGTGCCTTTCTCCTTGCACGTTGGGTGTGGCAAGCAGGTTATTTAAAAAAAAGAAAATCTGTGTCTTTTTTTTTTTTTTTAAATAATTTTATTTATGTATGACTGTGCTGAGTCTTGGCTGTGTGCGCTTTTCTCTAGTTGTGGTGAGTGGGGGCTACTTTCTAGTTGGCAGTGGGCGGGCGTCTCATTGTGGCGGCCTCTCTTGTTGTGGAATACGGGCTCTAGGGTGTTTGGGCTTCAGTAGTTGTGGCTCGTGGGCTCCGTAATTGCAGAGCAAGGGCTCCAGAGCACAGGATCAGTAGTTGTGGCGCGTGGGCTTAGTTGCTCTGTGGGATCTTCCCGGACCAGGAATCGAACCCACGTTGCCCTGCGTTGGCAGATGGGTTCTTATCTGGTTGTACCAGCAGGGGAGCCCTTGGCAAGCAGCTCTGTGGTCATCCACACTGAGCTCTTTGTGGATAACCTAACCATGTGCGTCCCTGGTAGTTCAGTTGGTGAAGAATTCGCCTGCAATGCAGGAGACCCTGGTTCTATTCCTGGGTGGGAAAGATCTGCTGAAGAAGGGGATAGGTTACCCACTCCAGTGTGGACTTCCCTGTGGCTCAGCTGGTGAAGAATCTGCCTGCAGTATGGGAGACCTGGGTTCGGTCCCTGGGTTGGGAAGATCCCCCTGGAGAACGGAAAGGCTACCCAGTCCAGTATTCTGGCCTGGAGAATTCCATGGGGATAGTCCAGGGGATTGCAAAGAGTAGGGCACGACTGAGTGACTTTCACTTTCACGCGTCACCACTGGGCTCAGATGACAGAAGAGACTGAATGGCTTTGTGAACAATATAAAGTAATCAGTTGTAACATCTAACGTTTGTTCCAAATGACTTTTCTTTCTTTGATGGCTATCATTTTTCTTGCTTCACATCTTTATCTCTAAGAATAACTGTGTTTCCAGCTCTTATTGAATCATTTAAACACTGTAACAATAACAAAATCACTGCACAGATTCCGATTTTTCACAAGATGAATAAGTTTTCGGTCATCTCAAGCAAAGGCACCAATGCATTTGACAGACGGACGGGGAGGGAAATCCAAGAATGTGTGTATATGTGTACGGAGAGCTGATTCAGGTTGTGGGTGCATGCAGAGGTCTGCAGGCAGGGTGAGATCACTCAGCGTTTACTGCTGGGCTCAGGGCTTAGGCATTTGAGGACATATCTGAGGGATCAGGCAAGGGTGATAGTCCTTTTTTAAAAAAAAAAAAATTAATCAGTTATATTTGGCTGTGCTGAATCTTCATTGCTGTGTGTGAGCTTTCTCTAGTGACCAGAGGCTACTCTCTGGTTGTATGCAGGTTTCTCACTGTGGTGGATTCTCTTGTTGCAGGTCATGGTCTCAAAGCACGAGAGCATCCGTAGTTGCATCTCACAGGCTTCAGAAGGCAGGCTCAGTGGGTGTGGCACACGGGCTTAGTTGCCGCTCGGCATGTGGGATCGTCCCGGGGCAGGGATCAAACCCGTGGCCCCTGCATTGGCAGGCGGATTCTTCACCGCTGGACCACCAGGGAAGCCCTGATGAGTGAGTTACGAAAAGTCAGCTGATACTGCTCATCGGTACCCTCCCCAGTCTCCTTTCTCCACCTTGGTTTTATTTGTACTGACTTGTCACTTCTTTTGTCAGCTGTTTTCTACACCCACTCTTTTCCCCCTGCCCAGTAGGTATCATTTCTTAGTTAACCCCCTCCTTTTCTTCACATGCTGTCTGCAGACCCTGATGATATCTTCAGGCAAGAAGACACTTGGGGTTACCCACTCTGCTGGTATGGAAGGAACACCCAAGTCCAGAAAAGTAAAAACCGCTCCCCAAGGTCCCACCGTCGGTTTGGGACAGGATAATGTCTTAAGTGAACAGAAGGAAGCTGAAAAGGTTTGGTTCGGGGCTGTTTCTTTAAAAAAAAAATGACAGTTATATAGTTACTTCTAAAGAGTTACAAAAACAGTGGTGGATAGTGATTAAAAAAATATTCAACTTGAGATTTCAGGGATTTGTGCAAAATAGATGCACACTTACCTCCTTTGAGTCTCTTTATTATGTGGCATCTTTTCTTCCAGTTAAACTTTTGTGGGATGTTAGTTTCACGACTAGGAGTCAAATCTGGGCCCTCCCGAGTGAAACTACCAAGTGCTAACCACTGGACCAGCAGGGAATTCCCTGGGTGTTTTTTAAGACTTTATTTTTGTTGTTGTTCAGGTGCTCAGTTGTGTCTGACTCTTTTCGACCCCATGGACTGCAGCACGCCAGGCCTTCCTGTCCTTCACAATCTCCTGGAACTTGCTCAAACTCATTCATGTTTTTTGAGTAGGTGATGCCATCCAACCATCTCATCCTCTGTCATCCCCTCTTCCTCCTACCTTCAGTCTTTCCCAGCATCAGGGTCTTTTCCATTGAGTTAGTCCTTCCCATCAGTTCGCCAGAGGATTGGAGTTTCAGCTTCAGCATCAATCCTTCCAAAGCATATTCAGGACTGATTTCCTTTAGGATGGACTGGTTGGATCTCCTTGCAGTCCCAGGGACTGTCAAGAGTCTTCTCCAACACCATAGGTCAAAAGCATCAATTCTTCAGCGCTCAGCTTTCTTTATGGTCCAACTCTCACATCCATACATGACTACTGGAAAAACTATAGCTTTGACTAGATGGACCTTTGTCGGTGAAATAATGTCTCTGCATTTCAATACGCTGTGTAGGTTTGTCATAGCTTTTCTTCTGAGGAACAAGCGTCTTTTAATTTCATGTCTGCAGCCACCATCTGCAGTGATTTTGGAGCCCAAGAAAATAAAGTCTGTCAGTGTTTCCATTGTTTCCCCATATATTATTTTTCCACTTCTTGCGGAGAACTTGTCATTACAGAAAGCTGGTTGGATCCCGTCAGCCCTGGAAATAGCTCACTGACGGAAATAGCACAATCCCAATATTTACTGTAA